>NC_137079.1:72632840-73066274 GCF_951640355.1 Cnephaeus nilssonii | reverse complement strand
GCAGGAGAGGAGCTAGTTCTTGATGGCTCAGCAGAAAATTATCAAAAAAATGGGCTGAGGGAGGCATTACAAGATGAAGACATACTCAAAGCAAATTTGGAGGTTCTGCAAATAATTAGGAATGTTGAGGAGGGTGAAGATGTGTTAGGGATTTGGCACATGCATTTGGCTTGGTGTTGATAATATTGGAAAGGTGGATTTTGAAGGATTGCCAGTTCAGGTATTTGAAAGTTTTGTGGTATTAAAAATATCCAGTAACCTGGAAATTTAATGGAGAAATGAAAGAGCTTATTAAAAGAGGCCCGATACACGAAATTTGTGCAAGAGTAGGCCCTCTTTCCCCCAGCTGCCGGCACCAGCTTCCCTCTGACACCTGGGACCCGGGCTTCCCTTACAGCCACGGCTTTGTCTGGAAGGTTGTCCAGAAGAATATCTGGTCTAATTAGCATATTATGCTTTTATTGTTATAGATATTTATATACATTTGCTCTTTAAAGAAATTGGAAAACAATTGAACAGTTTGAATAGAGATTTGTTCTTTTTACTTTATTACAAGTTAAAACTAGTGATGTAGGTATTAGATATTCTCGAAAATTAATGATGGTTTATGGAAAATGGTTATATGCATACACATATGTGTGTGTGTATATATATATAATTTCCCTAAACTCACTTTTTTTGCCAGTTTCCTTTTGAAGCATCACAAACTAGTGTGTATGCGTACTGATATACTCAAACTTCAAAACCAAAATACTCAGAAAAACTTTACTATAGCTTTTTCACACCAGACTATTTAGAAAGGATTTTTCCTTCTTTAGAATCTGAGAAATTATTTTTTAGTACCTACAAATAATAAGAAATGCATGCAATTGTACAACAAAAGAAGAACAAATGCACAGGAAGCCTTAGAACATGACATGGAAAGCCTGATTAAGATGTTTGCTGAATCATTGTCTAGCTGAAAAAAAGAGGATATTTGTCAAAACAGGTGAGTTTACCGAAGCAGTGTGAGAACAGGTGACGCAGAGGAGGAGCATAATGAGCTTGCCAAGGGAATCAAGTGCAATATATTTGCAGCAGCTGCTGGGCTACAAGAAACCTTGAGGTGTCCACTGGAGATGCTGAGTCAATTTATCTACTAGTATCATTGCCAGGGATATGCTAGGAACCTGAAAAGCCAGCATGTACAGCAAGAACATAAAATATCCCAGAGTCACTGTGGAGAACATATGATCCCAACATCTTAAAGGAGAAGACAAAACCCGAGGTAAGTTCACAGTTGTATTTCTCCTTCAGTAAATAAACTTTTTGACTCTCTGCTGAGGGCAGAGTACAGATTAATGTGCTGATGTGTAAAAAGAAGGAAAGAAAAGAGCCTCAGGTCTTAGGAGCTTACTGTCTAGGGAACATGATACATGTAGATGTAATATGTTCATAATATTGTGAAAAGAGATAGAAAAGAGTCAAAATTAATATGAAAAACCAGTGCTGCATTTTAAAAATTATATTGGTCATAGTGAGTAAAATAGATGGGCAAAGCTTAATACAGGACGCTGCACCTGACCAGAGTTCTGAAAGCTAAGTATACCTGGACCAGGAGGGCAGAGATCTGTGTGAGTCCTCCCTCTCCTCTGCCATGGCAGGCATCACTATCAGTCATGCTCCCACTGAACCGGGAAGCAGTAGTAATTAATCTCAATAGTGTTGGCAAAGAGACCCTAAGTTTCATCATAGATACTAAGGTTGAAAAAATGTTTACAATTTCTGATATGCACAGATAAATTAAGAAAAGGGCATTTCAGGCATCGGTAGAACATGTTCAAAAGGTTGGCCTTTGGATTCGTGTTCTAGAAAAAATAAAAAGCCAAGATTTACACTGAGTGATAGGGGGAAGGGACGTTGGGTAGTTACAGTGTGGCCTAATAATAATGGACCATAGGTACCAGTTTAGGATATTAGTCTCAGTTACTGAGAATCAGTGAGGTTTTTTTTAAATCATGTTATCTATATCTATCTATCTATCTATCTAGATATTTCTCATATATATACATATATATGTATATATATGTGTGTGTGTATATATACATATATATATATATGTGTATATATATATATATATATATATATATATATATATATATAAAATAGAGAAATATGCTAATTAACTGGGATGCCATAATAGGTCCACCGGACAGGAGGAGGTTGCGTGTGCAGAGTCAGGGGCGGGGCAGCAGGGGGCCTCCGAGTGCCTGCGCTGGGGGAGGGTCTGATCAGCTGCGGCCGGGGCTGCTTCAAGGGCCAGAGAGGGAGGCAAGGCTGGACCGGCGACTCGAGGGTGGGCAGCACCATACGATTTTGAATCGCGCACTGGGCTCCTAGTTGAGTTATAATCGACATACAAAAAGCTGTACATATTTAGTCTATACAACTTGATGAGTTTGGCGATAAGTGTATACTCGTGGAACCACAATTTATGCTATAAACACCCAGCATCTCCAAAAGGTTTCTCCCACTTTATTTATAATGATAATAATTATTATTTCTTTTGTGTGTGTGATAAAAACATTTAACATGCAATCTATCCTTTAGTAAAATTTTAAGTATACAATGGATTATTGTAGGCATTATGCTATACAGTAGCTAGAATGTGTGCATCTTGTATAACCGAAACTTTGAACACTTTAATACTTTTCATTTCTCCCTCCCTACCTCTGGTGACCACTGTTCTACTCTGTGCTTCTATAAGTTTGACTATTGTGGATTTTTCATTTAAGTGATATTATGTAGTATTTGTCCTGTGTCTGGCTTATTTCACATAGCATAGGATTCTTCAGGTTCATCCACGTTGTTGTAACCAGTGGGTTTTTTTTTAGGCAAGGGCATGACAAGATAATGGAAGCAATGTTAGATTGTTACATAAAGTTGATAGGAAAGGGAATTTCTGTGGGTATTTGTCTTTATTTTAGAACTCAGCACCTAAAACACTTCCCAATAATTTTTTTAGAACGTTTTTAGCTTATGTGGCAGAGCTCTTTTTTCACTATAGAATGCCCAAATACTCACTGTTCCAGGGCTCTTTGCAGCCTGGGAATGGACACAACTTCTGGAAGGCTACCTCTGAGGAAGTCCGCTCCACCCTGGATTCAGTCTGAGGATGGGCCGCAGTCGGTAAGGATCGGCAGCACCATCAGCAGTTGGAGGAACTACTGCTTCCTATTTCCAGAGAAGGCAGAGGCAGCAATATGCCAGGAACAGGGGAAGTGAAATTGGCAGAGCAAGCAGTAGAGCCTGTGCCTAACCCAGGCAAGATCAACAGCTATCCTTGCAACGTGGTGCTGCAGCTCTTGGCTGTTTAGCCTCCGACCCCAGTTTTGGGCTCTCGAAGTTATATTTTGACTCCCATCTCAACAAATGCCATGTTTTGTGTACGTTGACCAGACCTGGTTTCTGTTGCTTGCAGATCTGATCTCGGGCCTTTCTGGTGAGGAGAGTATTAAAATAATTTAGCCATATATAGGTGAGCCACTGAGCAAGTGTGTTAGGACAAATAATTTTCAAGGATAAATGACAAGTTGAGGTGTCTGATTGTCTGTAAAAATAAAGTGTGGGAAGATTTTTTAAGTGCTGGGATGAGCTAGTGAAAAATGCTGGATTACATTAGTGGGGAGTTTAATCAGTGGGATGTGTTGCCGAAGCCGGTTTGGCTCAGTGGAGAGAGCGTCGGCCTGTGGACTCAAGGGTCCCAGGTTCGATTCAGGTCAAGGGCATGTACCTTGGTTGCGGGCACATCCCCAGTAGGGGGTGTGTAAGAGGCAGCTGATCGATGTTTCTCTCTCATCGATGTTTCTAACTCTCTATCCCGCTCTCTTTCTCTCTGTAAAAAATCAATAAAATATATTTAAAAAATAAAAATAATCAGTGGGATGTGATGAGCACAGTGAGTTATTCCTGAATTTGTGTATGGTGTTTTTTTGAGATTAGGCCATCTCTGCTTGCTACGTGGCACTGATTTAAATTAGGTTCCTCTCTCACAGAGACAGGGAGATGGGGGGTGCTGTCATTCTTGATTGAAAAGGAGTGGCTCTTAAGTCCTAGAAAGAGACCTTCTTGGATAGTAACCCGGCAAGAAGTTTTAAAAAAGATTTACATTTCCAATGGACAGAGAAAGAATTTATAATTACAAGTTTTTCTAAAGTGAATGCTCTAATAAAAGGGGCAGAAAGTCAGGAAAAGCTTGTCTCAAGTTTAGTCAAGCTAATCAATTTCCTATTCAATCCCAGGAGGAGGAAGGAAAAACAGGGAAAAATGGAAGTTAATTCTTATTAGATTGATGAAATGTATTCACCGAGTCAGAAATAGGTTTTTTTTTTGCATAAAATATAGTACTCCTTGCTCTCCTGGTCTGGCTATTGAGATTCATAGGACACATCAAAAGATTATTTTTCCCATTTACAAACTTCTTAGAGAAACTTTAAAAGACTGCCTATAGCTCTCCCAAACTACCACGAGTCACAAACTAATAATCACTAATACTAAAGTTTATGAGGTTTGTTTTTTATTGAAATCTATCTATATGTGGTATAAATAGATTAGCTTTTTTTTTCATTATGTATAGGAAAATCAGGAAATAAAACAGTAAGTGACTGTAAATACAATAACCAAGTTTAAAGAAGATAAAATTTAATAATTATGAATGTGTATGAGAAAATGCAGCATCCACATTTAAATGATGAATTTTAAATTGGTGTGACTATATCATATGGGACCGTTACTGTACATGCATGTAAATGGAATATATATTTAGGTGTATTAGAATATCAGTATCAAAAAAGATTTAAGAAATTACAAAATGACAGATGAGTAAAACATATGAATAAATTATAATA
This sequence comes from Cnephaeus nilssonii, assembly GCF_951640355.1. Lineage (NCBI taxonomy): Eukaryota > Metazoa > Chordata > Mammalia > Chiroptera > Vespertilionidae > Cnephaeus > Cnephaeus nilssonii. Next base: position 73,061,388 of record NC_137079.1, on the reverse strand, counting down.
AAATTCCTCCTGAATTATATTTATTTTATATTTTCTAAATTTATTTCCAATTTAATTAATTCTAATGTTAATTTCTATGGTTAACTCCAATGTTAGTAGAACCATACATTTATATTTTACTCTAGTACTTTCATCAGAAGTTGAACTAATTTAAATTATGAGGTTAAATTTATATTTTATTAAATAACCAAAAGGAAAAAAAGGAAAACAAGTAGAAATTAAGCAAACTGATTAGATGCCATCTAATATAATGAAAGATAATTTTCATTGGACACAAGCTTCTTTAATTCTTTTTCATCTTAGCTCTTTAATCTGAGGTGTTTATTTTTCCATAAAGAATTACAATCTGTTAACAAAAAGCAGTAAATGAAATAACATTTTCAGATAAACCTAAAAATATCTGAAGCAAGAGAAGTGAAATGTTCATGCAATATATACAATGAATTTTAGTTTCAGTAGGTACATTTCTATTTTTACATGTGATTTGAATATGGCCTATTGTCCTTGTCTGTTTTAACCCCTTCTTATTCTCTTATTGAATTACTGATGGGTGAGGAGAAGCTTTACAGAACAACAAAACACACACACACACACACACACACACAAAAACCCCACAAAAAAAATCTCTTCTTTCTTTTATTCTGTGGTGTACTTATGCTCAAAAAAGAGAAAAGGGGTTCATTTACATTTTTTTTTATGCCAGATGTCCTTGGTTAGTGCATGACTAATGGAGTGTTTATATTCAAGTGAAGCTTTATTTATGCAGTAAATGGTTATTAAAGTTGCATAGAAGTTGAATTTTTGAGACATCAAATGTGTGTAGGAGTGGCCGTGTATACATTGGTTTCCAGTCTCAGAAAAATTCCATTTTGTTTTGGTCACCTCTGTCTTGGCAAGGATCAAAGTTCCACCTTCACTCTTTCATTCCTTTAATTACCTTCTGTTTTTGAGTTTGCAGCAATCTTCTGTGTGGAAAAAAGAAAAAAAATGTAGTTCTACATAAATGATCCCCTATTTAAAGGGTTTGTTTGTGTCTGTCTTTCTACTTACTGTGGATGTCCCTGAGAGAACTGAAAACAAATAGATTTTTCTATTGAGAATTCACTAACTGTTTTGGATATGGGATATGAATTTTGTAAAGTAAATGGGAAGATATAGGAAGTAAACGCTGTTTTACCTCATAATATGCATCTTTCTACAGAAAAGTGTTGCTATAATTCACATTATAGATAAAGAAACTGAGGTTTAGTGAAATCTGGGATTTGGCCAAGATAGAGCAGAATGAGGTCTGATTTCTAAGTCCATAGATTTTATCTGACAATAAGCTGTCTCCTCTAATGATAACAGCTCACATTTATTAAGCACTTAGCATGTGCCAGAAATTCATCTCAAGGTTTTCTTTTTTCTTTAAATATATTTTTATTGATTTCAGAGAGGATGGGAGAAGGAAAGAGAGAGAGAAACATCAATGATGAGAGAGAATCATTGATTAGCTGCCCCCTGCATGCCCCACATTGGGGATCAAGCCCACAACCGAGCATGTGCCCTGACCGGGAATTGAACCATGACCTTCTGGTCCATAGGTCAATACTCAACAACTGAACCACACCGGCTGGGCTCATCTTAATGTTTTGAAAGTATCAATGCTCTCCAACCACTCCTCTAGATGAATACTTTGGAATTACGACTCATTGCAATGAGAAAGAGCTGACATCATGAGGTGTCAATGAAAAAAATATTTAAAGGACGTGTAAGATTTGGGCTTAACATCCTAATTTGGGTGATTTTTGGGAAGATTTAAGGAAGTGGGGATTTGCTCTGGATTACATGCTGTCAAGAACTGGAGGAAAATCTATGATTAGTTATGCTAACCTTATCTAGAAGGAAGATAAGCTAGAATGAAACCAAAGCTGTAATTGATAAAGAAACAGAAGTCATTCATTAGGTAGGACAGGAAGCTGTTTGGGTCATTTTTGTTGTTTGGACCATGTTCAGGTTTCTATCTGTGTTTAGGCATGATTATAGAGTGGTCTTGTTTTGGTCTTGATCCATCACAGTCATATGGTGAGTTGAATTCAATGAGGAGACAATGGCTGCACAATCACATTTAAGACCCTGAACAGGATGCATTGGCTGATTGTACTATAAACAGTGATCAAAAAGAAAATGATTAGTAGCCCTTGAAATAAGTTTTGAAGTCAGGAGCTTAGATTACAAATCCCAGGCAATATAACTGCTGTGTCTGGAAAAGAGTCACTGTGGCCTTAATTATTATATTAAAACTAGAGGCCCAGTGCATGAAATTCGTGCACGGGGAGGGGGAGGTGTCCCTCAGACTGACCAATTCGGGATCCCTCAGGGGATGTCCTACTGATGGCTCAGGCCTGCTCCCTGTGGTTCTCTGCTCTCTGCGGGGCTTGCCTGCTCTACACCACGGCGACTGCCAAGCAGGCCATGCTGGGTGCTGCCTGTGGGCTGTGCTTCACTGCTCCCAGGTCACTGAGGCCATACTGGGCACTTTCCTACTCCCCAGTCGCCACGGCAACAGCCAAGCAGGCCGTGCTGGGAGCTGCTGCCTCCCTGCTGTCAGTCTCCATGGAGGCGATGGGGTTAATTTGCATACTCACTCCGGATTGGCTGGTGGGCGTCGCAAGGTGATGGTCAATTTGCATATTTCTCTTTTATTAGTGTAGACTAGAGGCCCAGTGCATGAAATTCGTGCATGGGTGGGGTCCTTAGGCCTGGCTGGTGATCAGGGCCAATCAGGGCCGGGCCAATCAGGGCCTGCCAGCTCGGGGGGAGGGACATGGTGTGGGAGGTTGGCCACCAGCCCTGAGGAAGGAGCTGACCCTCAGACCCCCTGGGAAAGGGGCTGTGTCTGCCTCCACCCACCCTCGGTTCCCTGTCCCAGCCCAGGGCCTGGGTGGTCATTAGGGCCTGCTAGCCATGGGGAGGGACTGTGGGATGTTGGCCAGCTGGGGGAGATTGGCTGTGGGAGTGCACTGACCACGAGGGGGCAGCTCCTGCATTGAGCGTCTGCTCCCTGGTGGTCAGTGTGTGTCATAGCAACTGGTTGTTCCAGTCGTTCTGGTAGCTTAGGCATATATATATATATATATATATATATATATATATATATATATATATGGAAAATACTTTAATATCTATAAATGTGTTAAATTATAGTGCATTAGTAAAATGCAACACTTTTCATCCAGTTAAAAAATGGTATTGTAGATAAATATCCATTGACATTGTGAGATGTTTATGATGTATACTTAAGTGTAAATTTCTGGTTACTAAACAGAATATTGCCATTCAACATATATGAATAAGAAAATGTGTGAAAATGAGTTTATGAAAGTGTTAACCTCTCTAAGAAGTTTGCATGTGGGAGATTTTAAATTTATTTTTTCTTTTGACTTATCTCTAGGTTCTCATTTTTTTGAAGTCAAAAGTATTGCTTTTGTAACAAGTAAAAGTAAGATAAGAAAATGTTTCTTTGTATAATAGAATCATGGTTGATTTCTATTTTCTTTTAATACATTTTGTGAGTTTTAAAATATCCTAAAATAAACTATTATCCACTAAAAATGAGAACATAGAAATAAGTTAACATTGAAAATGTCTCAGTGTATATAAAAATGTAAAATTACAAAACTAATACGTTTAGGAATGACTGACAATTAAAATGCAAAGCAGTATATATAATGAAGTATATTTTATTATAGCTTTATGTTAAGTTTTAGCACCTAGATAACACTCGATTCTGATTACTCTTCATTTTTAACTGTTTTAGGGAGGAAGGAAAGCTCTTCTATTTCTTTAACATTTTATTTTAAAATATATTATAATGACATTTTGAAATTTTATTAAATTCACAATTAATATTTGTTGCTTCCACAATTATGTGACCATATTATCTGAAAATAATACAAATTTTTTCCTTCTTCTCAACACATAAAACTCTTTTATGGTAATTGCTTTCTAAATTTTAATAATTTTGAAAAATAGAATTACTAGTTAGACTATTTTCCTATTCATGTTCTCAATGGAAATTCCATAACAATTTTCTCTTTAGTTGTTTAGTCATTTGCTAATTCACTTAACACATAATCTAACTGCATTGTATAGGTACCTATCTTAAAACATGCTAAAAAAGAAAAAGGTATTATATATTTTATCTTAATACTTTAAACAACTAGCTGACACCAAATTTTATAAACATTTTGGGAAATTAATAATATTATTTCACCAAATATAATTCTACAATTGCCTCATTCTGACATTCCCAAAATACATATGACTTAAATATAATACATTATTTTATAGTAGGAATGGACTTAATCTGAATTCTGTGCCAATTTTTGTTTAGAATTTTTATATCTTTGTATATGAATTTGTGGAAGTTTTCTTTCTGTAGTTTCATTGCCTGATTTACATATTAGATTTATGCTGGGTTTATTCAAGAAGCTGGGAGTTTTCTGTATTGTTTTGTTAAGAACTGCAAAGGTCCTGAGATTTTTACCTTGCAAGCTAACAAGTTAGCTTGCCACAGTTTCAGAAATTCTTGCAGAAGACTGGAGACTCCTGGGTTGGTCACAAAATATAATGCAGTAGCTAGAGTGACATTGTTGTGTTGTTTCCCTGAGCCCCCATTCCCACAGAGTCAGGTGATGCCTGTATACACAGTGGGTATGTTACAGAAGAACCTTGAGTATAGGAAGCCTAATTTTATATGAGGACCTTCTGACAACGATGTAAGAACTAACTGCTCCAGAGGGACAACTTATTTTTATTATATTGGACAGTAAATAATACTCTTCCAGTAGTAGATGGTATCTCTGTCTTCCAAAGCTGCTTGCTATACCAACAACTTTGAAAAGATTGTCTTAAACAAATTAGGTGTCACAGAATAATTGCAACTTTTCCATTGATTATAAATATTACTTTCCATGGTTTTAACATCATGCTCATTCTTATACTCCTGCACTATCATGTAAAGTGAAGACTGCATACATTTACTCTCTTCCTCCCTCCCTCCCTTTCCTCCCTCCCTCCCTCCCTCTCTTCCTCCCTTACTCTCTCCCTCCCTGCTTCCCTCTCTTTCTTCCTCTCTCCCTAAGAATTAATTTTAGAATTTGAATCCACTTTTAAAAACTGACTTAAAATCTATACATATTTTTATTATAGATATTTTATTGTTTGACAGTTTTTGATATTGCATTCTCCATTCTTGAGCTCAAACTTGCTTCATCTTATATTTACATGTAGAGTAATCTTTAAAAAATTATTAAAGTATAGTTGGCATACAATATTATTTATTTCAAGTGTTCAGGTTGAAATTTCATTAATGACATTTAGCTTATTCTTATTTTCCCTATCTCTGAAGGCTTTAGAATTGATTTCTATTTATTTTTTCATGCACTAAACTTGGATAAGTATATAATTTTGTGATATTCACTTTAGCCCATAACTGTCAATAGATTATATTCTTGTTGCTCTGAGGAAGCCTGGGGTAAATGTGGTTTTAACACCTTTTATAGAATCTGAAGTAATGGAATTCTGTGCTTCTCAAAGGAATGCACTATTGCCATTGAGGACACATGATGGTGTCCCAGGTGTTATGTAAGGGGCAAATACAGCACTCTTCATCTTTCTTAAGAGTCCGTTTTAAACAAAAGTTGTGTTTATATTTTTTAAAAAATAAACACACTGTTTTAAATACTAAAATATTCACACATATAGTTATTTTGATAGAAAAAGATCTAATCTCCTATTTCACAAATTCATTAACCAGAGAGAAAGATATTAAGGGTCCAAAGTGATCTAAAAATTAAAACCTTACTGTCATTTATTTATTATGTTGTTATATAGAAGAGACCATCATGTTAAAATTTGGCTACTAGTACTAGATAGTCAAGGTAACTGGAGTTAACAGTAAGTCCTATGTAATTCAGTCTGAAAAGGTTAACAGAATGCTGATGGGTGCTTATTGTTGAGCTTAGCAGTTAATAGCACAGTAAAACCTACTATTAACACTCTAAAAACTGCAAAAGTATATACTTGGCAAAAGGTTTTGGCCAGTTAACATTCAGTTATTTTCAGCTGCTGAACATGGCTGAATTTTTAACTTATTATTTTTTTGAAGATTAAACAAACTTTTTGAATGTTTTAAATCAAGGTTGTGATTAGTCTTTATTTCAACTAGTCTGATTAGCTAATGGAGCATGCTCTAATATTAGTCTGAATAAATGATCAGATAACAACATGACAACAAGGTATATATTTCCTAGCAGTTATTCTGTTAGGTATTTTAGTCCCCATAAGATACTTTTAGACATTCACATCTGAATGCCTATTTTAGATTAATAATCACTTCATTTTTATATCTTCACATTAAATCAACTATTCATTTTTGAAGATGATTTGCATTATGACTGGATGACAATTCAACTAGTTCAAGGTATGTTAATGTTATTCTTATCTTACAATTTTTATAAAATATAATTTAATACCTTGTATTAAATTAGTATATATATTTTGATTCATAAAATGATTCTAAGAACAATTATGTTAAGGTAAAATGGTTTAATTCTTCAATAATTTTTATTTATAAATGCTAATGAACATGGCTAGTAACCAAATTCTTGCTTCAAGATCTGTTTAATTGAAACATAGTTATAAACTTTAAATAGTGTTTGCAATAATAAGAATGTAAGTAGTTTTATACATTGTAAATTTCATTCTAATAAAAATCATTCACTTCATTTATCCATGTGAAGTCCCCTCTTCTTAACATAGTTTTAACTGTCCTTTCATGTAATCTTCCACTACATTTTATTGTTAAGTTGTTTTACTCTGATGTGTCATTTTGAAATAATTAAAATTTTTATAGTAGTACAATTAATTCTGCATGAGAGTACCTAGATTCTTTCCCATAGAGCTCTTATAAGAGCACTTATATTATATATAATTAATATCAAAATTATAATAATTCTCTATTACCCTTTTAATCAAAAGTATCCATAATACAAGAAAAGTAAGACTAAATTTTGCAGTTAAAATCTTCAGTTTAATCAGGGGTGGTGGGGCTATATATTGTCATGAACTTAACTAGATGTAGAATTAAAATTAACATAAAATTAACTATTGACAAGATAAAAATATTTTAATTTGAACATTTCATAAATCCATGTGAACTTCAGTACTTCCCTCCTTTATACACATTTAGCAAAAATTCAGAAATTGAATCAAAAGGACAACTAAAATGTCAGTCTAAATCATTATAAATAAAAAATTTTCTCAGTGACAGTAAAATCATGAATATTTGTATTTTATTTGATATAAAGCTTTGTTCTTTGGATTATTATGTCAAATAAACATTAAACATTAACTAGATGATTATAGGTTCTCTGATAAATTGCTTACATGTATTTATGTTGAAATTGGTTATTCAGAATGCAGTGGAAACTCCTTTGAAATTCCTCCTCAGTAGAATTACTTTATAAATTATTATAAGTAATTTTAAAAGATGTTTCTGGCGACTGGTGAGAATGGTGGTTTGGTTGGGGAAGAATTTGAAGGGAAGGAAACACATTAGGTCAGCCTAAACAGTCTAGAAGAAATCTTGAGGCTGAAATACTAGTATAGTAGGGAATAATAAAAGTTGATAATAGAGATGGTGCAAAAAGAAATGTTAACAGAACTTGGATACTAATTGATTTAGTATACTAAACCATAAAAAAACTTCCCCCCATGATACTAGAAGGATAACCAAAGTATAAATTGAAATAAGTAAACCAGGTTTGAGAGCAGATCAAGTAGGAAGAAATAATTATTTATTTGGGTAAAAATGGAGTTGGAGGCATGTGCAAAATAATAAATAAAAGTATTTGATGTGATGGCATTAAATAATTAGGGATTGAATATAGAGAAAAAATAAGAAGACCTAAAACTTTCCAGAGTTAGGATAAAATTAAAGAATAGCACATAAAAATATTACAGAGGGTGGAACCCTGAAGATTACAGTGTTTTTGGAAACAGAGAAAAGAGGATGGAAAATTAAGGAAATATAATGTGACTTGCTTAGAGGAAAGCTGAATTTCAAATAATTTTAGGGGATGTTTAAAGATTTCATGGAAAATATTGGAATGGCAAAGTGAAGAAGAGAGGAGATAAGAAAATCGGAGCAACATAATACTGGAAGTCCTAGCCACAGCAAACAGACAAGAAGAAAAAATAAAAGGCATCCAAGTTGGAAAGGAGGATATAAAACTGTCATTATTCACAGATGACATGATATTGTACATAGAAAACCCTAAAGACTCCATCAAAAACTACTAGATTTAATAAATGATTTTGTCAATGTAGCAGAATACAAAATTAACATCCAGAAATTGTTGGCATTTTTCTATACCAATATTGACCTCTCAGAAAAAGAAACTAGTCCTAGCCATTTTGGCTCAGGGGTTAGAGCATCAGCCCTTAGACTGAAGGGTCACAGGATTATTTCCGGTCAAGAGAATGCACCTCAGTTGCAGTCTCGATCCCTAGCCCCAGTTGGGGTGCATGCGGGAGGAAATCAATCGATGTGTCTCTCTAACATCGATATTTCTCTCTCTATCTCTCTCCCTCCCTTCCGCTCTCTCTAAAAATAAAAAATAAATGGAAAAAATATCCTTGGGTAAGGATTAATAAAACAAACAAGAAAGAAACACTGAAAAAAACAATCCCATTTACCATTGCAACACAAAAATTAAGATACTTAGGAATAAACATAACCAAAGAGGTAAAAGACCTGTACTTGGAAAACTTATGGAATGTGGGAAGAAATAGAAGAAGATATATACAAGTGGAAGAATATGTCATGTTCATGGATGGGTAGAATTAACATCATTAAAATGTACATACTACCCAAAGCAATTTATAGATTCAATGCAATTCCTATTAAAATACCAATGGCATATTTCACAGATCTAGAACAAACATTCCAAAAATTTATATGGAAACAAAAAAGACCCTGAATAGCTGCAGCAATCTTGACAAAGAAGAACAAATTTGGAGGGATCACTATACCATATATCAAGCTATACTACGAAGCAATTGTAATCAGAACAGCCTGGTGTTGGCACAAGAACAGGCATATAGATCAATGAAACAGAATGGATAACCCAGAAATCTACCCAAGCCATTATACTCAATTAATATTTGACAAGTGAGGCAAGAACATACAATGAAGTAAAGATAGTCTCTTCAATATATGGTGATAGGATAATTGGACAGGCACATGTAAAAAAAGTTAATACATCACCAACTTACACAAGAATAAACTCAAAATGGATAAAACACTTAAATGTAAATCATGAAACCATACAAATCCTTAAAGAAAATGTAGGCAGTAAAATATCAGAAATCTCACATAGCAAAATTTTCCCTGATACACACCTAAAGCAAGAGAAACAAAGGAAAAAATAAACAAATGGGACTATATCAAACTAAAAAGCTTCTGCACAGCAAAAGAAACCAGCATCAAAATGAAAGGGGAATCCATTGTATGGTAGAACATATTTGCCAATGATACATCTAATAAGGGGTTAATATCCAAAATACATAAAGTGCTCATACAACTCAACAAAAGGAAGACAAACAATCCAATCAAAAAATGGGCAGAGGAAACAAATAGACACTTCTCCAAAGAGGATATACAGAAGGCCAAGAGACATATGAAAAAATTCCCAAAGTCACTAATTACCAGAAAGATGCAAATTACAATGACAAAGAGGTACCACTGCCAGGGTGGCTACCATCAATAAATCAATAAACAACAGGTGCTGGCAAGGATGTGGAGAAAAAGGAAACCTGTACACTTCTGGTGGGAATGTAGACTGGTACAGTGTGGAGTTTCCTCAAAATATTAAACATAGAACTGCCAGTTGACCCAGCAATCCCACGTCTGGGAATATATCCTAAAAACTCCAAAATACCAATCAGAAAGACTATATGCACCCTTATGTTTATAGCAGCACTATTTACAATAGCTAAGGTCTGGAAACAGCCCAAGTGCCATCAGTAGATGAGTGGATTAAAAAGTAGTGGTACATTTACACAATGGAATACTATCTATATCCTACCTAATAAAATAGTACTATGCAAATTGACCGCACCTTCGCTACGCCCAAGCCATGCCCACAAGCCAAAGCCACGCCCACAAGCCAATCAGGGTGAGTATGCAAATTACCCAACAAAGATGGCGGTTAATTTGCATACGCTGATGGAGGGAGGAGTGAAGACTGAAGACAACTTAGAAGGAAGAGGGAGGAAAAGCGGGAAGCAAGGTGGCTGCCAGAGGGAAAGCCCGGGCAGGGCGGAGCGAGGCGGAGCAGGGCGGGCGGCAGCGGCGCGCAGGTGCAGGCACGGCGGCCGCAAGGGTGGCAGCAGCGGCAGCGCACGCGGCCGTAGCGGCCGCTTGCAGGATTCTTCCTGCAAATGGGCTACTAGTCTACACTAATAAAAGAGAAATATGCAAATTGACCGTATATCCGTGACGAGACCACCATCCAATTAGGAGTGGGTATGCAAATTAACCCAACAAAGATGGCAGGTTAATTTGCATAAGCAGGCGCGGATTGGCAGGGTGGGGCAGGATGCCTGCTATGAGGGAGACGGTGGGGGCGGAGGGAGCTACAGGAGCAGCGCTCCGGCCAGAGCAAACACTGAAGGTGGCGGCCAGAGCGAAGGCCTGGGTTCCAGGTGCTAGAGGAAAACCGGTGCCGGCAGCCAGGGGAAGGAAGGCTTATTCTTGCACGAATCATCGTGCAATGGGCCTCTAGTATATATATAAAAGCCTAAGTGACCATTACGTCTGAAATGACTGAAATGACTGGTTGACCGGTGTTTATGACATGCACTGACCACCAGGGGGAAGATGCTCAATGCGGGAGCTACCCGCTGGTGGTCACTGTGCTCTCACAGCCAACCTCCTGTAGCCAACCAACCTCCCACGGTCCCTCCCCCTGTTCATCCCCCAGCCAGCAGACCCCAATCAGCCTGGCCCTGATCGGGACTGGACGAGATGGCCCTGATTGACCCTGATCTCTAGCCAGCCCTAGGGACCCCACCTGTGCATGATTTCGTGCATCAGGCCTCTAGTACAACTATAAAAAATGATCTCTTACCCTTTGAGACAGCATGGGGGGACCTGAGAGTATTATGCTAAGCGAAATAAGCCAGTCCAAGAAAGACAAACAACACATGATCTCACTTATATGTGGAATTTAATGAAGACAATAAACTGATGAATAAAATAGAACTGGAGGCATGGAAACATAGAATCTCAGAGTGATAGGGGGAGGAGCGATGAGAAGAGTTTAACCAAAGAACTTATATGCATATATGTAGAACCCATGGTTGCAGACAATAGTGGGGTAATCATGGGGTGGGGAGAGGAGGGAGGAGGAGAAAGGGGAGGAGAGGGGACAATGAGGGAATAAAGGGGACATCTGTAATACTTTCAACAATAAAGATAAACTTAAAAAAAGAAAAAGAAAATTGGAGCTAAAGCAATAGAGTACTTCCCTGAAGAGTTTGGAAGAAAAGACAAAAAGTAGAAGCTATTTAAAATTTACTACATTTTTTTCCATTCTTTCTGGGTTGAAGTTAGCATATATCATCTAGAAAAGACAAGCCCTATGGGAGGAAGCACTGAAGACCCGCAGAGGGGAGAGTGGGAAGCACAGAGAATGTATAGTCTTCAGAGCACAGGGAGTCTTACGAAGGGTTTCAAAAGCAAAGCTTTCTCCAGATTTAGGTATCCTTTCAAATTTGTCAGAAGTGGCTCACAAAATATACAAGGGACAGAATGAGAAGAGTTGCTGTATGTTTTGTGTGATTTTTTTTGTTTTTTGTACCTTCTAATTTACTCTCTCTCCTCAGCATCTTCCTGTTAGGGGAGCGTAGGAAGGGAGGGATGACTTTTATGGATTCTCTCTGTGGGCCAATGGGCAGAATGCAGGTGATGCCTGGAAGTTGGAAGAAGTAAGGCCTGGCTCCCTGATTGCTAGGATGTAGACAGTTGGCTGAATCCCAACTAGGGCCAGCTGTGATCTGGCTACCTTCCCCAGGCAATTACCTCTCTGAGTCTGGTCACTGCTCACTCCCTTTGTCTCTAAGATGTTGGGGCTGAGATGGCTCAGCACAGTTGAGAGGTACAGCATGTGCACCAGCCCTGCTGCCTGCATCTCTTCAGAAAAAAGTTCCCCTGTTAATCTTTCCTCAAGTTTCTCCATTTTGAATGTGCCACCTGTTTCATACCAATATCATAATTGATGAAGAATGTTTTCAAGACTAGAATAAATTAAAGGAGGGAACAACAAATCGGTAGTACTAGAGTAGAGTGAGCCAGAGTATGGGTTCTGGATGAAAAGAATAATTTTGAAAGAGTAGAAGGTTTTGTTTAGGGAAACTTGTCTAAGACCAGTAGGTTTTTTATTTTATTTTTTATTTGTTTGTTTGTTTTGTTTTGTTTTTTGGCTGTAGCTAGGCTTTTCTTCATAAAAATTCTGCCATCTTGTAGCTTTTACCTATATTCAGATACGTCTTGACTTGGAACTTGGTTTTTTAGTCTTAATATGGCCATATTTGGTTTTAAAACGCAGCAGTAACAAACTTCCCTCAGTTTGCATAGCCCTGGTAGAAAGGAATTATAACATTTAAATAATATAAAACACTTCTAGAAACTATCTCCACATGACATAGAGATGTTTACTCCGATGTCAGCTTTGGAAAATTATCATAAATTGTGTAACCTTTGAATAGACCTAAAATTATACATTTAGTCATTAATCAAATATTTATCAAGTGCAGTTGTGACATTGGCGATAATAGAAAATAAGACAAAAAATATCCCCACACCTGTGGACCTTTTTATTCTACTGAGGCAAGCAGAGAACATAGCAAATGGGTAGGTATGGTAATTTTGGCTAGTGTTGAATTCTGTGATGACAAGAACCCAGGGTGATATGGTAGTTAAGGGAGATTTCTCTAACATTAGAGATAGGGCCAAAAGGGAAATGAAAGATGAGCCACATACAGATCCTGTGCTCCAAGAAGGGAGAAGAATTAGTGCAAAGTGCAATGATAAGGAGACTGTGTGTGAGAGAAGCCAGGCCAGTGTGGCTGGAGCACAAAGCATTAGGAGATGGAGCCAGAGACAGTGTGAGGACAGATCTCCATAACCTTTTAGATCCTGGTCTAAATGTGCACGAGGCTCCTAGAGAGTTTAAGCACAGTGGTGACAGTTTGTTTATTTTCATTTTGTTAAAAGATACCTCCTGCTGCTGTGGGAAGTATAGATTGGAGGTGGGCAATAGCAGAAGCATAGACTGCTGATGCTATTTATAATAATAATGATATTTCAACATTCACTATTGCAAAGCATGATATTATCTCATGTAACTTCAAAAAAACATGTTTCAGTTATTGTTATCATCACAGAGTAGAGATGAAGCTGTGGAGGCACAGATGAAGTAAACAAGTTGCTCTAGGTCACACAGCTTGCATGTGGTCGAGCCCAAGCACTTTGCACACCACCGCACTGTGCTCATAATTCTGGGATTTATACGCATTAGAGTTGGCTGTAGCCCAATGAGAAATATTAAGATCTTCAAATATAATCTTATCATGTGAAAACCGGTGTAGGTAAAAAGTGCTGGAGATAGAAAATGGTAACAACATTTACAGCAATGAAGGATAACAGTGAATAATCAACACTTACATTTTTCATGATAGGCTGTTCCCTTACAAAAGTTTTCCCTCTTTATGTAAGGTAGCATTTACATAACTCATGTATCTTTTCCTTGAACCATCTATTTTAAGCTGTATATGGATTCATAATGGTGGATTATTTAGAAAATGTATTAATATGGAAATTGCAGTGATCTCATCTTAAAAGCTTACTGAGTTCAACATAAAAGTTTTCCACATATAAAGATTAAAATGTGTCTTTACTCCAATGATTCGTTAGCCAAGAATTTTGCTTTTTAAAACACTTCCAAAAATAAAACACAATTTGGATGAGGCTTACAAACCATCTTATTCTGGTAACATAAATGGCAAGTGGGAGAGAGGTGGTGAATGACTAAGCCAAGTTCATTTGAAGATGACCATATGCAGTTTAGTTATCTCTGGCCGGGAAATATGCCTCCTTGCAGGATGAGAATGACCCACAAATAGCTACTTGGAAGCCTGAGGATACATCTACGCAAGTTAACTACCGTATTTTTTCTGGCGTATAAGACAACTTTTTAACCCAGGAAAATCTTCTATACGCCCAGTCATCTTATACGCCGGAAAATACGGTAAATAACAAAATCTGTCCACTTGTTTTGGCCTTCTGAACTTAACAATGTAGATCACAAATAATTTAGATGTGGTGAGTGGGAACAGTTTTGGAGATGACAAAGTAAGATTTGTCCTAACTCTCCAGTCCCTACCTAGGATAGATGCTGATGAATTTCTCTGAAATATTCTCTAAAGAGATTGACTAAGCTTTTCTTTGAAATATAAATGAGAAAAAAATGATACTCAAATTTTAAATATAAATATACCCCAAGATTGGATATAAAACCATCTTTAATGTACAGAAAAACTAAACCACTTTTTCTATATCTCTATTTATGTAACATAGTAGTAATGTTACTAAAGAATTTCTGACTAATATTTATTTTTCTTACAAAGCTTAAAGCAATGTGTAATTTCTTACAACTGCTGTACTTATTGTGTTGACCAAGTCCTAGAAATTTATATTGACCTTTAACAGAATGACTTCTAGCAATTTTTCATCCCTCTTGACAGATAGTTCCCATTTCCCTCTGTTTTGCCTTAACTCTAGGTAATGTTTTCAAGATTGAAGAACAAGATCTAATATTTTACTCTGTTTGAAAGGTCTAGTACCCATATGACTTCAAACATCAGATATTATACTTGTTAAATCTGCTTAGTCATGTCTTCCTACATTCCAGATCTATTATCCTATATTCTGAATATTTTCATGCCTCATATCTTATATTTGTCATCTCAAAGATACTATCTATCTTTATATTGGATCATTTTTATCTGTTCTACATAATTTTCACCTCCTCACTAGTTACTTCTATTGCCTTTTTTTTGCTCATATGATTGTGTCAAATCTTTTCTTAGTCATCCACATCTATTCTCTTCACTATTTTTTGATTTAACAATAAGTTTATAATGAGATTCTTTATTTCTACATTTGATCCCTTAACTTTATATTATGTTTTCATCATATTCTGATTTTTTAATTTTTTAACTTAGTGCTCTTTTTACATAATGCCAATTTTTAGGTTCTGCTGTAGCACTTGTTGGTGCTGCTTTAATTTCTTAGGATATTTCCTCCCATACTGAGTTCTTTGTCTCCCTTATGCACTTGTCATTTTTTGCTTTTTCCTCCTTTGTTCATTCTTTCCTTCAAATGTGTTTATAACATGTTTACAGTGTTGCCATGCCATTACTTTTATTTATCTCTCAGATACAGGCATCTTTGTTTGGATATTTTATTTGCTCTGATGAAATCGAGAGATGCCCTTTTGATACCCTTTTTATCTGGGACCAATTTGCCACTTTTCTTCTGTCCATTTTCCTGAGGCCTGGGATTTATGGGGCAAAGAGGGAGAGCAGGTCTAGGGCTGGGATTACCTGAGGACTTTGGTCTTCCTTCTAAGACCTGATTACATTTCTGTTAACAGAACCCACTCCATCCAGGCAGAAGTATAATCCCAGTTGGAAAGGGTACTTAGTCTTCCATTCTCTAGCTTTTACAAGTAGGACATTTTATCTAAATAGACCTGACTGCCACCTTCTCCCACCTCCTGAGGAAATTAGAATGGCTGGAATGAGTTTTGCTCGGTGTTTGGGCCATGGGAATAGGCACGCATGGCTAAGCTATCCTTTCCTCTTGGGCACCCAGGTACTTGTAAGAAACATGAGCTCTGGTCTGCTCTTGAATTCTATTAACTGTTACAAAGGTGGGCCTTCGAATGGGGAAGTCTGCAGTTTCCTGCCCTGGTTGTTAATGCATGACCAAGTCTGTCTGATTCTATGATTTAGTATTACAAGGCTGACTAGCTTGCATGTGTATGTATGAACTCCTATGCAGTTTTAATAAGGACAATTGTCTGTCTCCATCTATTTATTCCTTTGTCTTATTTTTTAAACACATCCGGAGACTGGTTAGGAAAAGAAAGGTGTTATTCATTGGTCTCTTTATAAGCTCCATCACTTCCTTCTCTGGTAGCACAGTGTCCTCTATAGGAAGCCCGGACGCTGCTCTTGTCCCTGCTGGAGTTCACAAAGTGGTAGGTCAGAGCTTCTTCTCATGAATCTTCCCCCTGGACCTTTCTCAGTACTGACCATTTATCCCCACTCCCAATTCAGAAAATTGGAATATTTTAAGGAGGACACTGTTCACTTACCTCTTTTTCTTATTCTATTTAAGTAGGGATGGGAGCAATATGAGGAGCTGAGCACTGTGCAAACAGATGCTGCCATTATTTGATTTGGCTGTTACATTTCACAGTTTAAAGCATGCTTTTGTAAGTACTTTCTTTTTAAACTACTGCAGGTAAATTTTTCAGGATTTTTTATTATATTTTGTGCATTTTATTAGCTAGTGGATCAGGGGATACTGAAAGCTTACTGCGTTCTTCCAAATCTTCCCAGATATTACAAAGAATACAGGAGTTTAAAGTAAACAGATGTCCAAAAAAGTAGTTTGTATATAATTTCTCAAGCCCTGTGAGCCTTATCCCAACATGGACTTCAGTGAATGACTTATACTGCAGAAATAGAGACAGGCATTTCACGTTGTAAATCATCTGTGCAAGAAAATCATGGCTTTTCCTCCTTTCCCTTTCTAGAACCATACTTGTTTTCAAAAAGTAAGGGCCTACTCTCAAAAATACCTAATTGTACCTTAATTTTAGATGTTGAAATATGCTGGTGATCAAATATTGTGTTAAATAATTGGCAATAGAGAATAAATAACATTCTAATTAAATTCCTGTAGAAGGTTTAATGTGTCCTAGACTCACCTAGGTATCCTATTACCCTACAGTTAATTTATTAATGCTAATTATTATATACTTTACCTAATGGCAGGGGCTCTGGCAGCAATAGAGCGACATTAAGCAGATAGAACACAGAAAGTGTAGCATAACAAATAAGTGAAGGTCCCCAATAACCTTTGATCTCCTGAATCTGTTGCTATCTTTTAGGTTCCCCTTTTACATTAGTGTTGGGAAATACAAAGGTGTTGTCCCTGAGCTTCTAACAGAGATGTGCGTTCTGCTCATTTTCTAAGGTAATTTCAAACCAGAGACATGTGAAGGCACTATGGGAGTCTAAAAATTTCAGCATATAATACAGGATGTTGAGCAGAAAAAAAAACACCCAACAATTTAATTGTGTCATTCTAGAAGATAAAGAAAATGACAATATGTAATTTCATCACAATAGCCACTCAGCAAGCTAGTTAGCAGACACCTGGAAGGGGAAAGGTGGCCTTTTGTGTTCAGCCCTCACTGTTTGAAGTGTGAATGAGTCCTGGTGGGTGGATAAATGATTGAATATTAATTATCACTGCCTGCTTGGCAATGCTTCCTGACTTTTCTTGGCTGTGGCTGGGCCAGTGGTTAGCTTGTTTTCTAGACTGGCAGCTGCCCATCCCCTGGAGAAGGACTCATGCATCTCTTTCCTGCCTAAGGGAAAGTTTTGCTTTTCCAAGTTCCATCTCTTACACTTAAATCAGTGAAAGCAAAGCGCACTCACTAAAGCTCTGTGTTTCCATTTCATTCATCAGGCTTTAGGCTGACATCCTGGGCTGCCTTAGTATAGTTTGTTATTCCCATTCTTGGCCCCAGTTGCCTCAAATAAAATTCAGCCAAAAGCTTACTAACACTTCTAGCAAGCTTCTCAGTATTCTATTATTTATTTTTAAATGTTGATGTTTGTCATTACAGCCATATGGATGCATGTCTTGCACATAGTGGGCACTTAGAGATTTTTTTTTCAGTGAATGATAAGAGAAATTAGAATACATTTCTATACTCATTTTTATATAAAATCATATAAAGCATACAAGCCAAATCTTTCTTGTATTGTGTTCTGAGAAAAAAAAAAGTATGTTTTGAGCAAAGAAGGATAGTTGTTTGAATTCTAGAAAATTAATAAGAAAATCCTTGCTTTCCCAAATGCATTTCAGAAACTGAGGAAATGTGTTTCTTGATTTAATAATATGTCTAAATGAAGTAGAATTACAAGATTCATCTGAATCATCACCTTTATCACCTTAGCTTCTGTTGTGCACAGCAGATTATTTTTAAAGGGGAAAAATTGAAATGAAGTCAGTTTGAAGAAACTATTTTAGTTCAATAGCCATAGACATCATTTAGAATTTTCTAAATTTAGAGTATACTGAAATGAAATTTATTTTACCAAAGTGAGATAACTGCTTGGGAGTACTTTCAAAATTTAGATAACAAATAACAACAATTAAAACATTATTTTATTTTTAGCTTTATTGGGCTATACATGTTTTGCCTGTGTTTCCTTTAAATTTTTATTTTTCAAATACAGTTTGCATTTAATGTTATTTTTTATTAGTTTAAAACAAGAAGAGTAATGGTTCTTTATCAGAAGCAGTCAATAAAAACATTCAAAAAAATCAGGCTTTGATTTCATGCCCTAATCAAGGAGAACAGCAAAAGTAAGATTAGGAAGGAAGGTGTCCAAAGTGAAAGTAGTGCTCGTGACTACAAGAGCAGTATGTGGCTTTTTCAGGTAGTTTCCGAGAAAAGGTACAAAAGTATATGAATGTGAAGAATAAAGTGGAGAAAAGAGAGCCCTTATGCAGTGTTGGTAAGAATGTAAATTCATTCAGCCACTGTGGACAACAATGTAGAGGTTCCTCAAAAAATCAAAAGTAGAACTACCATGTAATGTAGCAATTCCACTTCTAGGTATATATCTGAAGGAAATGAAATCACCACCTTAAAGAAATATATACTACCCTATGTTCATTGCAGCATTATTTCTAAAGCCAAGACATGGAAAGAACCTATGCCTCCATCAATGGATGAATGAAAAAGAAAATGTGATATATTGTTCAGCCATAGCAAAAGAAGGAAATCCTGCCATTTGTGACAATATGGATGAATATGGAAGGCATTATGCTAACTGAAATAGACCATACAGAGAAAGACAAATGCTGTATGATCTCCCTATATGTGCAATCTATAAAAGTTTAACTTGGAGAAACAAATTGTAGACTGGTGATTTCCAGGGGCTGTAGGGTGGGAAAAATAGGGAAATGTTGATCAAAGGGTACAAGTTTTCCGTTAGAAGATGAAGCTCTGGGGATGCAATGCATAGCAGCAATTTTCAACTTTTTTCATTTCATGGCACACATAAACTAATTACTAAAATTCTGCAGCACACCAAAAACTAGATTATATTTTTTTGCTGATCTGACAAAAAAAAAGATATAATTTTGAGTCATTCACACTGGATGGCATTGTTATGTTGACTGTTGTCATTTTTTATTTGACAATCTAAGGGAAAAGAGGTCAGTGCCCCTGACTAAATAGTCAGGTATTGCATGTTTTAAAAACTCTTGCGGCACACCAGTGTGCCATGGCATGCTGTTTGAAAATCGCTGATGTACAGCATGGTGACTATAGTGAATAATATTGTGTTCTATATTTGAAAGTTGCTGAGAGTAGAACTTAAATGTTCTCACCACACCCAAAAAACAAAAAATGATAGCTCTGAGATGATAGATATGTTAACTAACATTATTGTCGTAAAAAATTCATAATATATACCTATATTAAATCATCATGTTGTACACCTTAAACTTAAACAATGTTATATGTCAATTATATCTCAATAAAGCTGGGGAAAAAGAAGTTGATCTTTCTGAAAAATTAACCCAGGATTAATATCAATATGTTCAAATTGATATTAAAGAATGCTGCAGTGGTCTAAGAAAAAATAATTTTTCTCATAATTATCTGTTTTGTATTCTCCATCAACAACAGGAAACACTTGTGTGGAATATCTGTAGTTTCAATAAAATGAAAACATTAATTCCATATTTAATTTACTATGAAAAGAAATATAACCACCCATATGCATGCAAGCACATATATTTGGTGCAGTAAAAGTAAATTTACATAGAATATTTTATTTAGTTAAATACCAAGGCAAAGTACTTAGTTATATTACCTTTTGTGGTTTTCTAAAATTTCTTGGTTGCCATGGAATCTGAGTAATTTGATGTGCTCTCCATTTCATTCATGTTCCCAACCTGCTTGAAAGGTTTTATTCTGATTTATATCTCTTTGAATAAGTTCTTTGGTTCTCCTAATCCTAGAATAGACCAGAACTGGGAATAAAAAGCAAGTATAATGCTGACATTTTCAGATTAAAATCCTCTATTTCCAATCTACTGTGTTCTATGAAATTAGAGCTTCATTTTCCAGAGTATTAAGTCAAATTTCTTCTTGAAAGACATAAATGCTGATCAATACAAATACTTTTCCTTCAGAAATATCTGGAAAATTGGATATTTTTTATTTTAACTCATAATATGGGTATTATTAGTTTCCTATTGCAACTGTAAGCAAATTACTACAAACTCAATGGCTTAAAAACACAAGTTTATTTTCTTATGGTTCAAAATGGGTTCATTGGGATAAAACTAACATGTTAATAGAGCAGTGTTCCTTGTGAAGGTTCCAGTAACTTCATAGTAGACAAATCTGGCAGTCACAAAATTGCCCAGGTGATTAAATTTTTAGGAATGAGACATGTTGTCATTTATTTATTTACTTCCTAATACAATGCTCTGATAAAGGCATAACATCATTTTTGTAATATTCTTGCCAATTGAATATAAAGCAGTATATATTATTTTAATTAACTAACTAATTAATTAAATGCATTAATCAAAACCTCTATTAATAAGTATTAATGCCACAATTAAATTAAACAGGGTACCAGATTAAGAGGATTTTTTAACCATCAGCCATCCTTATGTTATTCAACTTTGTTTAGTCAGCATGGTCTGCATCTGGGCTTGAGTGGCTATATTTGATGTTTCTCTTCCAAACTCTGCCTTGTCTGCCACTCTCGGGAACCGTATAATAGCCTTTGTGGATCACTGTCCTGCTTTGGAAGTCTTTTGTGGCATACTCACTAATCAGAATTTTTTTTGTTTTTTTAGTATTTTTGTTTTTTTTCTGTTTATCTCGCCTACTCTATTAGCTAAAGAAATATGTTTTACCTCTCTGACATTCCTAGCTTCAGCGATCAGCTAGCAGGTTTCTTGTATCTTCTATCTAACTTCTTTGCTCTTCCTATTAGAAAAATTGAAGAAATGATTAAGCTCCTTTTCCAATGATCCATTTTCTGATACATAGCTTTGCTTATAAAACTAAAGCTTGGGTCACTAAAGATTTTTATAGGCAAGGTTTCTACATGAAAACTTTCTCTCCTGGTTCTCTTGATAATATGGTTAGTTGGCTTTTTCGCTCACAGCCAAACAGGTTCTGACTTCCGCTACTGTCAGTTGTCGTTTGCGTTCATTAGAATATACTAGTAACTTTTAAACCACATGTAAGCTGACACGGTAAGTTTTTAAATAAGGATTTAAAGTTCTTTCTCACAGTAGTCTTGAAAAATCAGTGAATTTTTCTGGGCCTTTAATTCTTTCCTACATAAAGAGGCCAGTGATTCTCTGAGTTAATTACCAGAGTTCGCTGAAGAGCAGATCACTCTCTGAAGGGGATGTGATGTTAGAGGATTAGCACTGGAGAGTGAAGAGCCAGGCACCACTGATTAAGTGCCTGGAAATGGCATGTCACATGAAGGAAAGGCATGCTTCTCCTAACTATGTCTTCTAACATTACTTAAAATGAGAAGGAGATTTGGATAATGGATTTAAATTCATTTAAAACATGTCCTCAAGAAGCAGGCCAGGGCTGGGGCACAATTCTCTGTAAGGAGCTCAAAGGAGGTTACTGGACCAATATGCCTATGTGTCAGATCTTCTTTGAATTTTCTCACCATTTTCCTCTCTTATGTTGCTAATTTACTCTGAAATATTCTAGTAATTTGGATCCCTCTTTATAAATTGTGACCTCTTTTTGGAAAGGAGTGTTCCTTATTCATTTTTAGAACATTTTAATGCACAGCACACTGCCCTCCATGTAAGTGCTTCATAAATATTGGTTAAATCAAGGAAATAAAATGTTTAAGTTTTAACAGTTACCTTTAAAAAATAATTTAAAAACTTTGAAAGTGTGCGTGCGTGTGTGTGTGTGTGTGTGTGTGTGTGTGTGTGTGTATGTGAGTCTGAAGAAAACCAAGCCAGGAAGAGGAAGCAGTAGTACAAAGGTTATGTGAAGAGGCTGTGCCATGTGTTATTCTAACAGAACTACGCAGGGCAGTGGTTCTCAACTAGAGGTGATTTTGCTCTTCACCAGGACACTTGGCAATGCCTGGGGACATGTTTAGTTGTCATGACTTGTTGAGAGTGGGGTGACTGGGCACTGCTATGCAAATATAATAGTTAGAGACCAGAGATACCGCTAAATACTCTAGAATGCATGAGACAAATAATTATCTGGCCCCAAAATATCAATGGTGACAGAGTTGAGAAACTCTAGTTTCTGGGGTCATGATGATATCATAGAGAAGGATTTCATTAGGACCTCTCCCTTCTCCAAATAAATATAAAATAATTTTTATGTACCTGCTTTTTAAAAGTATTTATTTTTCTACTTACTTTACTATTTCATACACAGTATTGTAGTGGAAGTGAAAAATGTTCACTTTTAAAGTTAGAATAGAAGCAGGATGTGGAATAGCCTTCTTTCAAGGACGTTCTTATTCTTAAAACCTGAATTTTCTCCCTTCTCTATGATCTTCCAGAGATGCTGCTTGTATAGCCTCATACCAAGAAGGGTTCACAGTTTCTGCTTTTTGTTGTTTGACAACAACTTTTTCTTCTCTGCTTTTATGTGGCCAAATGTCACTTGAGTTAGAGCTTTGGTTTTCTGTGTGTTATATTACTTTGAATTCGTGGAGCATTCACTTAAATGGGTTTAACAATGATTAGAGCAATTGGAATTACTTATAGCAGAGAGCTGGCAATTCTGTGACCCTGAAGTTCATGGCATGATTTGCTGAGGAAGCCTGCCTGGAGCCTGGAGCCCTGAGGTGGTCTAGTAACTGTCCTGTTTTTCCTCATGCTCTCTGGATTCTGGACAATTCCGGGCAGAGTCCATCTTCATCAACTGTTTGCAAGTGCAACTCTTAAGATCCTCCTCAGCCAGTTGGCCAATGAACAGTCAGCTCAAGGTCATCTGTGTACCACAGATAGAACAGGTTGTCAATATTTAAGGCATAAAATTCATTTTGTTGGGATGCTCTTCGCCATTGGACATTATTCTTAGATAATAATCTACTGTGCTATTATTGACTCATCGCAGCCCGATGTCCTCCCAGTTCTGACTCTGAACTACTGTGTCTGCAATAGTTTCCTCAGTAACATAAACAGTCTGCCTATGGGCAGAATTGTGACGTATGATACCCATTATTATAAACCCACCCTTACTGCAAGCCCAATTCATAGTTATCAACATGAAC
The DNA here is from genome assembly GCF_951640355.1 of Cnephaeus nilssonii. Lineage (NCBI taxonomy): Eukaryota > Metazoa > Chordata > Mammalia > Chiroptera > Vespertilionidae > Cnephaeus > Cnephaeus nilssonii. The sequence goes on along the minus strand of NC_137079.1, from coordinate 73,037,661 downwards.
ACCCTCCTTCTTTTGGCTTTCAACTCCTGAATTATATTGTCTCTATTTTTCCTGTGATGAAGGAGTTTCATAGCTCAGCTAAGTCATAGAACATTTTTTTGTAATAAACAGGCTCTAAAGGGCAGCTGGATCTAGCCATGAGACATCAAGCAAGTAATACAAGATTTGTTTTCTTGTTAGTGTCTGTGTAGCTAAGGCAAGGACTTGCTTTTGGCCTCTACTCAACAGTAATGATCCCAAAGGTAAAGCTTTTAAGGTGGGAGAGGAAAAAGAGAAGGTAAGCTTTTGTTTCACAAATCCCAGCAAGTTACCTAGGGATACATTGATAATCAGCTTCTCTTGTTGATAGTACAGGATCAGTTTGTTGATATTCATCATGTCTGTTGTTAAAAAAAAAAAAGCCTGGTGGAGAAATTGAATAATGTCAGTATTCTTACAATCAGTCTCTGTTTCCGCTTGGAAATTTTAGTACAGTGCATGGCTGTTTCAGTAATTGTGGTACGGGAAACATCTGTGGAAGCTGGTTTAACATGTTTGTCTCTGCAAAGCCCCATAGCAAACAGCTTGTACATCATCAACTCCCTAATAACTCTCAGAGATGGTAACTACCAAGCACACATCAGGGGAATGATGTATGATATATATCCTGATATAGAAAGAAAAAGAATGAGGGAAATTTGACCTGCTGGGAGTTAATCACTAACCTAGAGCTCTAGTACTTGTTATTTCTTGGTTTGGGTCAGGAAAGAGTTTTGTTTGAGTCTATAAACATTCTATTCTGCTAATGTTACCCAAGACTCCACACTGCAATATAATTTTCCATATCGTGTCCCTGGTAGAATTTGCAAAACATGTATAGAGATGCTTTGAGTGTAGTTTATTCGTGATTGCCAAGAGGCTTGGTTCCATTAAAATGCCTCCACAAAGACTTCATGATCTGGGACAGGACTGGCTACATAATCTGCCGGGTACAGTGGCAATTGATGAGAAGCCCTTTGTTTAAAATTATTAAGAACTTTAGGATGGCAACAGCAGAGCATGAAACTAAGCCTGGGATTCTCTGTGACTGCACAGATTGCACAACCACAGAGCACATCCACAAAGCTGGGGCATCTAAGAAGTCACCTGACTGTGCAGGCTACTGTGGAAAGGGTACCCACTAAAAGCCATTCTGCACAAGGAAAGCCCTGTTCATATACTTTTCAAATTATCACATTCTTCATGTTACTTTATAGTGCTTCTCATGGTATTTATTCTTGTGTGTTGAAGAATGCTTGACAAGTCCAACTATTGCCATTTTTTTGGTGACTTTATTGAAGTATAGTTGAAGTAAACTAAACTGCACATATTTAAAGTGTAAAACTCACTAATTTTCAACAAATGCATCCATCCAAGAAACCATCGCATAGTAAAAGTAACAAATATTTGTGTCATCTTCAAAAATTTCCTTATGATCTTTTGTAATCCATCCTTCCTTCTCCCTATCCTGTCCCCTGGCAACCACTGATAGTTTATTTTGAATTCTGCAAGCATAGAATGAACATTTTTCCTGTTTTGTTTTTTTTTTTCACTCAGCATGATAATTTTGAAGTTTATTTTTATTGATGCATGTATCAATATTCCATTCCTTTTTATTGCTGATCAGTATCCCTTGGATAAACTGTTTATCTCCCATTGATAGACATTCAAGTTCTTTTTGATGTTTGTCTCTTAATTGTATAGCTTCTATGAATACCCTTACTTGTATGAAATATATTTCTTTATTTGCTTGGGTAAATATCTAGCAGAGGAATGGTTGGGCTGCATTATAATTATATGTTTTAAATTTTAAGAAAGTGCCTTGTTTGTTTCCTAAAGTAGTTGTACCATGTCACATTCCCACCAGCAATGAATGAAGCTTCTAGTAGTTCTATATACACAAAACACTCGATATGGTCAGAGAAAATGAACTTTTGCAATATTTAATTACCTTCTAATATTATGTTATATTTATTTGGAGATAATTTATCATATAATTCTGATTTTTATTTCTAAAATTTTATTATGAAAATTTTTGAATAGAAAAGTTGGAAAACTATACAGTGAACAATCATATATAACACTTAGATTTCATAATTATTACTTTGCTATATTTGCTTTACAACATAACCTTCTATCTAGTCACCATCTAATTTTAAAGGGTAAAAGAATATATATATATAATCTCAACCAGATTGTCACCTCATAAAATTATATTTTCCTCTAGAAATGTTTACTTACATATGATATTTCTTTGTTAGATTAAAAGAATTAAATCTAGAATGGCTTTTGGAGATCCTATAGTTTTCAACATCCTCATTTTCTTCATTTTACAATTGAGGAAACTCTAGCCAAATTAAATGACTGCTCAAGGTAATCAGAAGATTACTTGTAAACCAGATTTCATAATTTCCAGCTCAAAATTCTGTGCACAAATCCACATTTCCTCAAAATATTAATAACTCATGTTTCAAATGAATAAAATGCATTTTACTACTGAATTGTAAAAAATTACTTTGCAGCCCATTTATGGAGATGTGATGCTTTATTATAATCATATACAAAATCATGTGCTTTTAAACTTGGAAGGACTCTTAGTATCATCTAGATTTTAGTGTCCATTTGAAAACTGACTCTAAATTGAGTGAATTAATACTTTGAAATAATGTAATAGTGTTTAAGGCAATTTAGTTGTTTTCCTAAATAATGTAATAATGTTTAAGGCAATTTAGTTATTTTTCTTAATTATATTTATTTGGAGTGAAACATCAAGTAGGTAAATGATCCACGTTTCTTGCTCCTTTTTTGTCCCCTCTTACCAATCTTTGGGGTGTTTATCTTCAGGTAAGAAACTCCATCAGAGGACTTTTCAGATGAAGGAAGGGGAAATGGAACTTAAAAGACCTCCCATGTTATTTGTTAATAAGAAAGGTGGACAGTAATGGTTAAAATTGGATTTTTAAACTATCAGTGGATGTAATTTATTCCATCATGCCAGCTCCCCATTTGCCTTCTCTTTATTGCAGGTAATTGAGAATTAGTCACATTTGTTATTTTTAGCACTCCCTAATTTCCTCTGGAAATGGAAATGAAATTACAAAAATAGGTAAAGAAAAGCTATCAAAAACATTTTTAAAGTTTTCTTCCTTGATTCAGTTAGTCAGGAAATATTAGGAGACTTGAAAAAGGATTACTTTAAGATTAAAAACTAAGTGGGTTTTGTTTGAGTTGATTTTTTGTTTTCATTTAAATAACCAAGACTGTGCCAATGTACTGAAAAGGTCTTGTCACACATCCTACCTCATGTTGGTGCTAAGAAGCGTAGGGGACACATTTCTATTTATTTTACTACCAATGCTAGATTTTGAGGAAGTGACTTTCCCAAGCTTTGAAATAGCATTTTTAACTTATATTTTTGTTCCTTAACCCCGAAATGTTATCCATTAACATAAACTGTGTTTTACATTTTTCAAAAAATAAATGTTCTAGATGCATTTTAGAATTAGATGGCCAGTCAGCTAAATTTAATCTGAAAAAAAAAGGACATATATATTCCCAGGTATTCTCAAAATAGAAAGTAGAGCTTTCTAATTCCATTTCTTTGTGAAGATTTACATTCAGTACAGGCTGTTAATTTGAAGGGCATTTGAAGTTTGAATTATAATGCATCAGTCATCCTTGAAAACACAGGCGATTAATATACACAAACACAAAATTCCCTAAACAATATTTTTGTCCACACTTCATTTATAGATGCATATAAGAATTACTCATGCTAGACTGCAATTTATCAAATACCTGGTAACAAAACAAATCACCCTGTCATTTTATACTTAAAGATGTTGATGTTTAATAATAACTTTTCAAAATACAGGTGTGGCATTTGATTGCAAATACTTAGTGATGCCAAGGTTCTCAATAGTGGAAGGAAAAATGTTCCATTTGAAGAATTACTATGCCAGTTAACAAGAATCTGTGTAATAAATTACTGTTTCCCATGTTAAAATGATCTTTCAACATTCTGGGAAATTTAACATGTCTACTAAGTGGAGGTAATTCATAAATTGCCATAGAGCTCAAAATCATCACTTTGAAATACATATACTTAAAATTATGGCAGTGCCATGTGCCCCATTTTAGATCTTATTCACTTTTTACATAAATGATTTAACCATTTATGTGTCAATCTTCCATTATGGAAAATAGGTAGAAAGAATTTCTGAGTAAATAACTTTAAAAGCCATGTCCATTATACACAGGCACTCACAAGAATTTACAAATGGTTTTCAATATAGTTTTATAAACTATATGCCAATATTTTGTTCATTCCACCTTTAAATTTTTATTGTAAAATCAAGTAATTATATTTTTAATCTTTATAATTTTTCCTATCATCATATTTATTCAGATCCTTTAAAGTACACAGAAATTCTTAAGAATTCAAATGAGAAGTTACTCATTGGGATAAAAAAAAAAGCACAAGGAAAATAATCTGATTAAATAATAATTTGAACTGTTTAAATTTAATGATTGACAATGGCAAAAGTTAATGTTTATAGTTAATTTGGTAAAGAAATTACCAGGGGTTATTGATGCCTAAGATTGGGAGGAGGTGAGGGGTACATACTACAAATGAATAAATTGAAGGAGGAGAGGGGTATAAACTACAAATGAATAATAATAGGGCAGAGAACCAGAAAATTTAAATTTAGAGATGTTTTCCTTGCCTTTGACGATATCATCAGAAAGTCATTTTCCTTAACTTCTTCCATGATTTTTATTCCTACCTAATTTCCAGCTTCATCTTTCCCTAACACTTCACTGTGGGACTTATTTATATTCCCAAGTCAGTATAGAAAGATTGGCATATAGAGAGACACGTGTTTTCAGGAGTAGGAGCTGATTCTAACTTCTCTCCCCTAAATAAAAAATGGGTTCTCACTCATGAAAACAAAACTCCTTTTATTAAAAAATGTTTTGTAAGGTCAAGCTCAGGACAAATGTTCTGACAGAAAATAGCCCAGCACATTTGAAATGTTTTATGTTCTTCAAAATTGCAAGACAATCACAAACTACTGGGTTTGGAACTCTCCTTGAGCCCTCTCGCCATGACTCTGGGACCTACACACATTTCAGTTACATCTTTGATTTCAGCCTCATCTTTCTCTTTGATCTTCGAGCCCCTCTGAACTTTTGTTGAGTATTTGATTACTCTTTTTTTTTTCTACTTAAATTTTTTTATTTTCTTTTTACATAAACTTGAGCATTTCTATTTGATTAGAACTTTGCACTTTCCACTTGGAAATCACAGGACTCATTTCTGCCAAAAGAATTACTAAGATCATAAAAGTGTCATATGTCTAGATGTATATAAAATCAGAGGAGCTGCTGCCATGGTGATAAGCAGAATCTGTGGCTCCTTCTTTTTTCTCTTCCATGATTCTCGGGAGAAACATCATGCCTTGGACTCCAAGACTGAGACAAAACACTCCTGCTTACTCCTAAGAAGTGCTTACTTTTACAGAGCATGGTAGTCATTCCTTTTCACTGGAACCTCAGAGATTTTCTTGTTATTCAGGGCTTGCTGTAGAATCACTTCTGGGATCCTTCCCCAACCCCCTGTTCTATTTACTGGCAGGCCCTTTCTTTTATTCTTATTGCTATCACTTCCTCATGTTTTATTATTCATTATTTGTTAACTAGAAATCCATGCACTCAGGAGGAGGGGGTCTCTCAGCCCAGTCTGCACCCTTTTGCAGTCTGGGAGCCCTTGGGGGATGTCCAACTGCCGGCTTAGGCCCGCTCCCCCCGGGACATCCTTAGTGCTGCTGTGGAGGCAGGAGAGGTTCCCACCATTGCCACTGCGCTTACCAGCCATGAGCCCAGCTTCTGGCTGAGCGGTGCTCCCCTTGTGGGAGAGCACTGACCACCAGGGGGCAGCTCCTGCATTGAGCGGGATTGGGCCAAAACAGGCTCTCTGACATCCCCCGAGGGCCCTGGATTGTGAGAGGGTGCAGGCCAGGCCAAGGGACCCTACCGGTGCATAATCGGGGTTGTGGAGGTACACGGGAGGTTGCCCAGCCAGGGAGGGACTGCGGGAGGGCTCCAGGGTGTGTCCAGCTTGTCTAAGTCCTGATTAGCCAGACCCCAGCAGCAAGCTGACTTACCCAAGTGTCTGCCCCCTGGTGGTCAGTGCATATCATAGCAAGCGGTTAAGTGGCCTTTGCATATCATTAGCATATTATGCTTTGATTGCTTGAACAGAGGACTGGACACTTAGCATATTAGGCTTTTATTACATAGGGTTTGTTTGTCTCCTTCCTCAACTAGAATACAGAATCCATGACATAGAGACTAGGTCTCTCTTGTTCACTGCTGCAACAGAACAGTGCTTCACATTGAGCACACTCTCAGTAAATGTTGGTTGAATGAGTGGCAGACTGGATACTGATAAAAGAAAGTCTCTCAAAATTACTGACCCTAGACATCTCTAAAGGTAAAACAGTAACAATTAATATAGTATCATAATTTTGTTTAACTGAAAACATAGAATTAGATAAACTTTAAATCATCTTAGAAAGAATGTTAAATATTTAAAAATGTAAACTCTAACAATATTCTAGATATAGCTAATTTGCTAAAAATATTCATTGTGTAATTTATTTTGATCTTTTTTATTTCTGAATATCGCTAGTATGCCTACAGGCTGATGAAAATGAAAACATTCCTTTGTACTTTCAATGGTGCTTCAATTTAAAGGTACAAATACTCTCTGATAACCTTATACATCCTATCCAGATTCCAGCCCATCCCTTGCAAGCCTTTGTTCTTTGACCTGGCCGTCAACCCTGTGGTGTTCCACCAGGTGAGGACAAGTTGAGCAGAAGACCAAGAGTGGCCTCGCTGGCTACATCAAAGAAATCTTTGGATTCGGGAGCCAACCAGGCCCGCCTTGGGGGCAGGGGGAGATTCTGACTCAGTCTGTAATCTGAGAAAACCCCAGCAAGTTCCATGATATTAAATCCTGGTCCTCAAGGAGGGGAGTGTATCAGCCCCGAGTCCCTATTTCTTTTGAGTTTGTGCTCTTACATCCTTAGCCCGTGTGCTCTGTTGTCTTCCAATAGACGTGTGCAGGGTCCCTGTGTCCCTTTCTCCTGGGGGAGGGCCACTGCCATCTGGTCCCGTGTGAGCTGTGATTGACTGCCTTTGGTCAGTGAGGTGTTCGGGGAGGAGGGGCACACCAGGCAGGGATGTGGGCCTCCTTTCTGCGGTGCCAGGGATTTGAAATGAGCTCTTCCTTGCGGTGAGCACCCAGAATCCCTTGAAAAGTTTTTTCGTGACTTGGACGCATTGCACAGAACCGAAAATAAAAAATAACATGTAACCATTACACCAACATAATTTTTCCACGAAAAAACTTGGATCCATCATTTAGTTTTATTTTCCCAAATCTTGTAGTACTCTCAAGTTCCACGGTAACTAACCTCACCCATAATGCCAGAGCACATGCACGAAGCTCTTATTTAAAACCTATTCATGATGCATTTTATTTTTATTTATTTATTTATTTTAAAAAATATATTTTATTGATTTTTTTACAGAGAGGAAGAGAGAGGGATAGAGAGTTAGAAACATCGATGAGAGAGAAACATCGATCAGCTGCCTCTTGCACACCCCCTACTGGGGATGTGCCTGCAACCAAGGTACATGCCCTTGATCGGAATAGAACCTGGGACCCTTGAGTCCGCAGGCCGACGCTCTATCCACTGAGCCAAACCGGTTTCGGCATCATGATGCATTTTAAATATTCAGTATAGACTTCTTAAATATGCATCCTTAGTTTATTGAAAATGGATTTCCTAAAACCAGGAAATTGGATATTAATATCAGGTACTTGTCTAAAGACAGGTTTTGTTAACCTATTATAAAGAGGACTGCTGATGATGGTGTAATGTTTACTACCCCCCTTATACTTCCCTGTACTAGTAATTGCTGCAGCCCACCTGCTTAGTTTTATTTGTGTGGTTGTTGTTGTTTGTTTTTTTCCCCATTTTGACATGTTTGATCACTAAAAAACTGATGCTTCCATAGCACTTAACAAATTATAAAAATATTTCTTGTTAATTTCTTGTTAATAGACTAAGGCAAAGAGCTGGAGTGGGGAGGGGAAGGACAACTCTTAAAAATATAATCAGGGTGTGAGGTAGAATCAAGTTACTAAAATAATAACAATTCTCCCCACTAATCACCCCCTTTCCCTTTCAGCACTGCTCCCTCCCATCTCTGCACAAATCAATCAACAGCTGTCCGCTGGTTGTACTCAGTGTAGAAATGAAATGCTTACATCCTTAGAGTTTTTACATTAAAGCAAATATGATTCTTTTTCAGCAGAGACCCATGCTAAATTACTATTGTGTTTTTGTTGCCTTTATGTCACTTTTTTTTTTATTCCTGAGACTTTTTAGCTGTTTTGTTTGTGTTAGTTTTACTGTAGTGTATTTCAATTTTTAGTGTTCTTTGTGAAAATTCTGGTAAAACTGTGCCTGAATTGGTATCCATAAGTTTAATTTGAAGAAGAAAATGTATTAAGAAGCTTCAGACATTTGGGAACATATTCCACACCTTACATAAACCTGTCTTCAAATTGTCCTATTATGGGGTCAGCCTGGTAAGTTTACTTCATCTGAATTTTTTAAGGTACTTTAACATATCTCTGGCAGACTGTTTATTCTATTGTCATGTGTGTAGCTGTAATGTTACTTTTATTTTGCCATGTCTTTATTGCCACCTTGTAACTTACGATGGAAAGGCTAGGATTTTAGGACAGCAATTCATTATGTCAATATAAATTTAATGAAACATATTAATGTTGCTTATAGGTGGCAGGTCATCAATAAAAATAACTGCTCTGACAATACCAAGTTGATCTTTTATGACATTTTGTCCTAGCCAATTTTGACTTAGCATTCTGTTATTTAGAATAGTTTCTCCTAGGAATAATGAATACGGATGCCCCCTTTTCTTTTTCATTCTTTAGAAATATTTTTAAAATTGAGGCATTACTGACATATAACATTATATTAATTTCAGGTGTTCAACATAATGGTTTGATATTTTTATAGGTTGTGAAATAATCACCACAGTAACTATACTTAACATTCATCACCATACATAGTTACAGAATGTGTTTTTGTATTAAGAACTTTTAAGATTCACTCTCTTAGCAAATTGCACATATGCAATAAATTATTCACTATAGTCACCATGCTGTCCATTACATTTATTTTATAACTGAAGTTTGTCCCTTCTGACATTTTGCCCATCTCTACCCCCCCTCCCATCCTAGCAACCGCCAATCTGTTTTTTATATCTATGAGCTTAGGTTTTAAGGTGTCTTGTTATTGTTATTGTTTAGGATTTCACATATAAGCGAGATCATATAATATTTGTCTTTCTCTAATTTATTTCACTTAGCATAATGCCCTCAATGTCCATCCATGTTGTTGCAAATGGCAAGATTTCATTCTCTTTTGTGGCTGAATAATATTTTATTGTACATACTAGTATATGCCACATTTTCCTTAACAATTTATCATTCAACAAACACTTGGGGTTTTTCCAATATCTTGGCTATTATAAATAATGCTGCAATTAACATGGGGGTGCATATATCTTTTTGAGTTAGTGTTTTTTATTTTCATCAGATAAATAGCCAGAAGTGGAATTCTATTTTAATTTGGGGGGGGGGGGGGATATTCATACTCTTTTCCATAATGGCTGCACCAATTGACATTCCTGTCAATAGTGCACAAGGGTTACCCTTTCTTCACATCCTTGTCAACACTTGTTTTTTCTTGTCTTTTTTATAATAACCATTCTAACTGGTGGGAAGTGAAATCTCATTATGGTTTTGATTTGCATTTCCCCAATGATTAGAGATGTTGAGCATCTTTTTATGTGCCTAGTATATCTTCTTTGGAAAAAATGTTTATTGATATCCTCTGTCCATTTTTAATTGTATTGTTTGTTTTATTGCTATGGCATTATATGTTATATTGATTTCTTTAATATATGTTGGATATTAATCTGTTATCCGATATATTATTTGCAAATATTTTTCCCATTCAGTAGGTTGCTTTTCCATTTTGTTGATAGTTTCTTTTGCTGTGCAGAGCTTCTTAGTTTGATGTAGTCCTGCTTGTCAATTTTTGCCTTTGTTTTTGTGTCAAGTAAAAAAATTAATTGCTAAGACTAATGTCAAGGAGCTTACCACCTACATTTTCTTCTAGGAGGTTTGTGAATTTAGTTTTTATATACAACTCTTTAACCTATTTTGAGTTACATTTTGTGTCTGGTTTAAGATAGTGGTCCAGTTTTAGTCTTCTGCATGTGCTGTTCAATTTGTCCAACACCATTTATTGAAGAGATTGCCCTTTCCCCATGTATATTTTTGGCTCTTTTGTTGTAAATTAATATATCATATATGCACAGGTTTATTTCTGGACTATGTATTCTGTTCTGTTGATCTATATATCTGCTTTTATGCCAATATCATACTGTTTTGATTATTATGGCTTTGTAATGTAGTTTGAAATCAGGAAGTGTGATGCTTCCAGCTTTGTTCTTCTTTAGCAAGATTACTTTGGCTATTAAGGGCTTTTTGTGGTTTCATATAAATTTTAGAATTATTTCTCTAGGTCCATGAAAAACAGTATTAGTATTCTGATAGGAATTGCATGGAATTTATAAATTGTTTTGGGTAGTATAGACATATTAAAGATATTGTTTTAATCTATGAGCATGGGCTATCTTTTTATTTATTTGTGCCTTCTTCAATTTCTTTCCAATTTCTTTCAATGTCTTATAGTTTTCAGTACACAGATCTTTTACCTTCTTTGTTAAAGATATTCCTGGGTATTTGTTTTAATTTTTAACTTATGTTTGATCCATGTTTCTAATTGAATGAGGATTGTTCATTAATATAGAAACTGCTGGTATTTCTGTTTTATTTTTCCCAAATAAAATCCTATATAATAAAAGGCTAATATGCAAATTATCTCCTCGGGAGTTCGATTGACTGGGAGTTCGACTGCTCGCTATGACGTGAACTGACCACTAGGGGGAGGCACGGAATGAAGGAAGGGCCTGGCCAACAGCCAAGACCTGGGGGAAGGCAGGCCCCTATCGGCCCTGATTGTCAGCCAGGCCTAGGGACCCTACCTGTGCATGAATTTCGTGCACCAGGCCTCTAGTATTTATATGAAATATATTTAAAAAGAAATTCTGGCTGAAACCGGTTTGGCTCAGTGGATAGAGCGTCGGCCTGCAGACTGAAAGGTCCCAGGTTCGATTCCGGTCAAGGGCATGTACCTTGGTTGCAGGCACATTCCCAATGGGGGTGTGCAAGAAGCAGCTGATCGATGTTTCTCTATCATCGATGTTTCTAACTATCTATCCCTCTCTCTTCCTCTCTGTGAAAAATCAATAAAATATATTTTAAAAAAATAAAAAGAAATTCTGAAATCCTCACAGTAGAAGTTTAAGGACACTCGTATCTGCCTGACTTGGTATTATAGCCATCCTTTTGGTATTGCCACATAAAAAGAGATTTATTTTTGCCATTCTGTGGTTCTGAATCAATAGGAATGTTGCCACCTAGGAGACATTTGGCTTTGTCTGGAGACATTTTGGTTGTTACAAGTGAAGTGTGCTAATTATATCTGGTGAGTAGAAGCCAGGGATATACTAAACATTCTATAATTCATAGAATGGCACTCTGCAACAAAGAATTATCAGTTTCAAAACATAAATGGTGCTGAGATTTAGAAACACTGGTTTACACAAATGAAGTTTCATGAATTAGCTTACTTTTAAAACCATAGATAATAGAGTTGTTTACTTAATATGAGTATTTAAATAAAGTCCTTAAAAAAAAACTAAAGTATTTAAAAATGCCTTCTCCTGAAATAAAAAAAGAATGAATAGTAGGAATAATAAGAAATTAAGTCACAGGTAATGGGAGAAGAGATTGTGTAGGCCTATCTAAGAAATTTGGCTTTTACTTTTCATGAAATAAGAACCCATTATATGGAATAGAGCATAATCTGCTTTATATTTTAACAGGATCCTTTGCTGTAGTAGACAGAATTCTAAAGATATTCTCCAATGTACCTTTCCCCTGTTTATTCAATTAAACACTAATCTAAGCATTGCTAACAAAGGGACTTTGCAAATGTAATTATGATCACACATCTTAAGATAGTAAGATCATCATGGATTATCTGTACAGGTCAAATCTAATCACTTGAGAAATTTAAATAGATAAATTAAAGCAAAGAAATTTCTCCATCTGATGTTAGTCAGAGGGATGTAGCAGATGAGGGAGGCAGAGAAGAGATTCAAAATGTGAGAACAATGCCACCCAGCATTGCTAACTTTGAAAAGATGGAAGAAGGGGCCACAAACCAAAGACTGTGAGTGGCTTCTACCAGCTGATAACCACACCCAACTGAAAGCCAGCAAGAAAACAGGAATCTCAGACCTACACTGCATGGAACCGAATTTTGCCAACAATCTGAATGATCTTGGAGGCATATTTATCCTAGAACTTCCAGGAAGGATCACAGCCCTGCTTACACTGTGATTTGGCCTAAACAGAGACCCAACTGAGCCACGTACTGTGCCTGGAAAACTGTAAGATAGTTTTTGTTTTAAGCCACTAATGCTGTGGTAATTTATTTCAGCTACAGTAGTAAACTTGCACAGTTGCTATGTTGAGAATTATAGACTCTAGGAAAGCAAGGGTAGAAAGGGAGAAAACAGCTGGGAAGTCCTTTCAATAACCTCTACAAGAGATGACAGTAGCCTGGAATAAGGTGGTGGTGTGGTAGAAATGATGAGCAGTGGTTGGATTCTGGATATATTTTGAAGATTAAAGCCAATAGGATTTTCTAAGGGGAAACAATATATATTTTGAGTGGAGGAGTGTGGGAGAAGATGAAGTATGTAATATTGAAATAAATGGTTAATCATTACTGAAGACCTCTACAATTTAGAGTTACAAATTTAACATCTATTTACTTTTTATTTATTTATTTTTAAATTTGTTGAATTTATTTGGGTGACATTGATTAATAAAATTGTATGGGTTTGAAGTGTACAATTCCATAGTACATCATTTATATATATTGTGTTCACAACCCCAAGTCAAGTTTCCTTTCATCACCATTTATCCCCCTTTTACTCTCTTCTACCTGCCCCTACCCCTTTTTTCCGGTAATCAACATACTATAGTCTGTGTCTTGGAGTTTTTTTTTTAAAATTGTTTAATCCTTTAACCTTTTTCACCCAGCCCCTCAAACACCTTCCCTCTGTCAGTCTGTTCTTTGTACTGTGAGTTTGTTTCTATTTTGTTTGTTAGTTTATTTTGTTCATTAGATTCCACATATGAGTGAAATCATATAGTACTTATTTTTCTCTGTCTGGCTTATTTCACCTATCATAATATGCTCTAGGTCAATCAATGCTCTTGCAAAGAGTAAGATTTCCTTATTTTTTTATGGCTTTATTTTTATTTCATTGTGTAAATCCACTTATCTACAAATTTTCATCATAAATACAGTATATTGACACTATTGCCAAATTATTGGGTGATATATGGGTACTTTTTATACCCCTAATACACACACACACACACACACACACACACACACACACATAAATACATGGCTACGTATGTCCTCCCCAACATGCCATTTGGTCTTTTACCTAACATCACCTTACCCATGGATGCTCTTGAAATGTCCTGTTTGATTTCTCACACCATATCATGCAAATGACAAAAAAAAAAAAAAATCTCTCTTCCTTTGGGGTGGGGACTACCAGCACTCTTTTCCATTCATGAATTTGAGTCAGACTGGTTATTGCCAAGAAAAACTGATTTCCATGATCATCTTCTCCTTCTTCTCATGGCCCAAGAGAATCACAGCATCTTTTGATTTTTCACTACAGTCTGTTCATGCCTTATGGACTTTTAATTACCAGTATTGTTTTGGCAGTTTGGCATTTAGAGAATAAACTCCTGAATAGCAGTAAACATGCAACAATATCTGATCAATGATGCATAATAACAGTCCTGAACGAATGAAGCTATTAAGTAAGCAATGCCTTTTGATTAGGAGGGATAATGGCAAAGAATCAAACACCTACCAATTTTCTCTCAACTGAAGCCATAAACCTCTTTAGTACATTGGTTGATTTTTGATGAATCTGAATCCAGTGGACATATAATGAACCTTAATGGCTAATTAAGCTAATAATTTCGAGAAAACTAGAAGACTTGGGAAATAAAAGAAATCTTGTCTTCCATAGAAATTTTATATAATACATTTTGTGATAAAAGATTCTCCTTTTGGCTGTTATAAAGACTGAGCAATCTTTTATAAATCAAGTGAAGGTAAAAGATTATTTAATTTGGTATGCTTGCAAATTAACCAAACTAATTTATAAGTGTCACTCATGCTTTTGTTAATCCATTTCGCTGGCAGGCTTTGAAAAGTATGTAGAGACATTTCATCATCAGGTCACCTGTGGGCCATACTTAGCACTAATTGGAAAGATAGCTCACAAAATATAAAGAGCCTCTTATTTCAAAATATTCTTATTTATTTCTTCTTAGCCATGCCATCCTCACAGATCATTATGTGTCCTGGTGTTGCCATTTTGCAATTCAATATGAAAGTCAATAGCAACCAAAACATCAACAGCTATCAAAGTAAACTTCAATTTCACATGAATTTTCCTTTTGTCATTTCAGAGGAATAGAATGTATATAACTACTGTAATGAGACAGGGATTATTATATATATATAGGAAAGCCCAGTGCTAAAGTTGTGGAGAGCTTTATGATGACCATTTACTAGTTTGAAGATAATGAAACTTTTCTTTAAATAAAGACTAAATAATTTTAGAGTCTATGCACAAAAATTTAATAAACTTCCTTAGTGGTTGTGGGATATAGTTGATCATTGACTCTTCTAGTCATCCCTTGGCAATAATTTGCAAAATATTTATTGTTTTAATCAAAATAACTATATATATATATATAATATATTTCCTGTGTTCATTTACAAAAAGAATTGTTCAAGTATTAAAAGCTGTCAGGATACTAGGCTCAATTTACTCATTCAAAAATATTTATTGCATGCCTACTATATGCTACTGTCTAAGCATGGGGGCTATAGAAGACACAAAACCCAACTCTCTTGGAGTATGTATGCATTGTAGTCTGTAAATACAGAAAATCAATTAAGGTAAGTAAATTTGTGAAGTGCTCGATGGTGATAAATATTATAGATAAAAATAAAGCAGAGAATGGAGACAAAGGGTATGAAGGATATGCTTTTTAAATAGAGTAGTCAGGGAATGTTTCATTAGAAGTTGACATTTAAATAAATACCTTGCAGTTGATAACTGAGTGACATTTGGGTTAAGAGAACAGCAATCGGCACAAAAGCACTCATCTGAAATATGTTTGATGAGTTAGCTATGAGTAAGGAGGCTGGGGGGATGGAACAAAGAGGGCAAAGATAATATAGAAAGCGGGAAAGTTGGAAAAGAAATGAGGATTCAATCTTAAGTCTTGCAGGTAAGGGTAACGACTGGGATTTGGTCAGGGTAAGGTGGGAAAATATTGGAGGGTCTTGAGTCAGAGTAGTGACATAACCTGACTCTTATGTGATGACGTGTTGAGCGTAGACGTATTTATGGGAAGAGCAATAGCAGGAAGGCCTGCCTTCCATCCATTTGTTTACTCATTGATCCAAACAACAAATATATATTCAACATCTGCAATGATCCTATCTAGAAAGAATTTTTTTTTTTCTGGGACTCATATCACTCATGGGATTCAAATCATTTTTGCAAAATTATAGATAATTTCTCTTCTTTTACAAAAGAATGTGAATTCCACGAGTAGACCAAGACCTTGAAGAGGTGCCTTTTCTTCTATTTAATGGAGAATTACTATCAACCTGAAGTCTAACACATTCAGTTCTGGTAAGTCAAATTGACTGATCAGGAGAAAACAAAACTATAACCCCCCACCTCCCACCACCGCCAACAACTAGTGCTTCAATTGGTGGCTTTATAAGAAGTGATTTAGCTTGAAGAGGAGGAACACTGAAATTAGTAATTACTCATCACATATTGCATATTTATAAATATACTTACATTAAGATTGACTTATGTTATTTATACATGATTTTGTAGAATTTTAGAAATGTAGATAGCAGTGTTGATACCCAGTCCCAAAAAAGATCTTGATTGGACTCAGGAAACAACAAATGAGTTCACTGGGCAGGTTTTTAGAAATTATTACAAGGATATTCAGATGACCTTCAATGTTTGTCATTACTAAAATTTTGGCATTTATATACTTTACTAGAAGCCCGGTGCACGGAATTCATGCACGGCGGGGGGTTGTCCCTCAGCCCAGCCTGTACCCTCTCCAATCTGGGACATCCCTCTCACAATCCAGGACTGCTGGCTCCCAACTGCTTGCCTGCCTGCCTTCCTGATTGCCCCTAACTGCTTCTGCCTGCCAGCCTGATCACCCCCTAACCACTCCGCTGCCAGCCTGGTTGATGCTTAACTGCTCCCCTGCCAGCCTGTTTGCCCCCAACTTCCCTCCTCTGCCAGCCTGATCACCCCTAACTGCCCTCTCCTGCAGGGTTGATCACCTCCAACTACCCTCCCTTGCAAGCCTGGTCCCTCTCAACTGCCCTCCCTTGCAGGGCTGGTCCCTCACAACTGCCCTCCCTTGCACTCCGGGTGCCTCCCAACTGCCCTCTCCTGCTGGCCATCTTGTAGTGGCCATCTTGTGTCCACATGGGGGCAGGATCTTTGACCACATGGGGGCAGCTATATTGTGTGTTGCAGTGATGATCAATCTGCATAGTACTCTTTTATTAGATAGGATGAGGTGCAAGGAAATATATTTAATCTCCATTGCATAGACTTATTTCTGTTCAGTACTGTTTGATTTGTCTATAAAGACTTTAGGATCAATTATGCTGTTTTTATATGTTCTCATTGTTTTTACTGAGTGTTAAAATGATTGTTTCCTTTGTTGAATAAAAGTAATATGTAAAAATCTTTGTACATAATTTTCACTTCAGTTCATTTTAAGATTCCAAATGTTATGTGTCACTTTGATTTCAAGATTCTCTTTTATGAGCTTCTCTGTATTTTTGACAATTTTTCAACTCAAATTTACTAGTGGCTACTACACTATGTCTAACATGGTGCTTGTGAAGACATAAAAGCATTACTGAGCACTACTGGGAGCAATTTGCCAAAACCCTTAGGGGCACAATGGGTTTTGCTAATAGGTACTTTCTAGAGCTATATTTTATAATTACTAGATCCAAATTGATTCTATATATTCCCAGATCATATGAATATTCACATTTAAAGTACTGGAATTACGTTAAAACTCAGTTTACAAAATATTAGTGAAATAATTTATAGGCATAATAATGGGAGGGGGTTTGCAACTCAGGAAGAAAATGAATTCTTGATTTCCATTGAGGCAAATTTCCATAATAGCAATATTTCCGATATTTGCATTGCTGTCATAAAGCACTATAGAAAGGTGATTTGTTTTACTCTTTTTCCTTATGCTTATTGAAATATTTATTGTTCACAGTGGTGAACTCACATTCAGTTTTTGTACTGTCTTCTCTCCTCCAGTGTTCACCTCAGTCTTTTACATCTCAGGAGATGACTGACTTCACCTGACTGCCCTAGCAAGAAATGTGCAAGTCATCTGCATTTGCTCTACCTCCTTTCACCTCCCTCCCATAGATCCATCAAAAAAGTGTTCACCTAAATCTGTCCTTCTTTGTCCATTTTTCAGGACTACAGGAAATACATTTAATCTCCATTGCATAGACTTCATGAACTCCATTCTCTCTTAGCTGGACTAAGTGTTAGCTCTTTCATTCTAATTGGATTTCCTTCTTCCTCTGCCTATCCCTCCAACAAAACAAAACAAAACAAAACAAAAAACAAAACAAAACAAACAAAAACTCCACAAAATAATATTTTCTCTTCATATCAGTTTTGGGGTAGAGGAGTTAATCTAAATAAGATAATTGTTCTGGCCCTTTAAACTGTGACATTCCCATTTGAGGCTT
Source organism: Cnephaeus nilssonii (assembly GCF_951640355.1). NCBI lineage: Eukaryota > Metazoa > Chordata > Mammalia > Chiroptera > Vespertilionidae > Cnephaeus > Cnephaeus nilssonii. The sequence continues at coordinate 73,019,446 of NC_137079.1, read as the reverse complement.
TATTACTTTTATTTAGAGCTTTTTTCCAATGCTCTTCATGCTGAACTTTCTGAAGTACTCCATCTCCTGTGAAATGAGTACCAATTATGCCACATGATATCAATTTAAGACTGAAAGCAAAAGCAGCTCTTGTCAGTGTGAGTGCCTTAGATGAGACAGTGCCCCGAGATCACATACATTTCTGGAAAGAAGTAAGTTCCATTTAATGTTAAAAAGGTGGATCCATTTGTTCCCATAGCTTGATTTTCTTTGGGCTCCTTCTTGCTACATCATTCAAGGATACAGGGGCCTTATTAATGTTAATTTATTTCCCCAGAGAAGTGGAGCTATTGATAGGAGAAAATCGATTGGAGAAAGGATGCACTGGGAGTAGGAGTGAATGCAGCACAGGCCCACATATTAGAGAGCTTTGTGCACCTGGGACTGCAAGTCACTGTGCATGCTGGGACCATGGCTTTGTTCAGGACTCGGGGGGACTGAGCATTTCTGTCATAAAGGGAGGAGCGCTTTCTTGCCATGCTGAGGAGTTGGGATTTTATCTTGAAGGCTGTAGGGAGGCATTGAAGAATTTTATTATATCTGTTGATTTCCAAAGTCTGGTGGGCTCAATTTTTCTTCAGATTTTGAAAACAAAACTCTCCAAAGTTCTGCCTGAAAATACAAATCAAATCCAATAGCCTTAAATCCGTAGAGATGAAACATGTCTTCAAACTTGTCAAAATTAAATGAGATGAAGTTTGGTTGGAGTAACACTTCCTCAAATTGCTTCTCCCACACCTTCAAAGTAATCATTGAGTTTCAGGCTGTGGTGGATGTGGAGGAAAACATTCTGTGATTTTTCAAGCCAAAGGCGAGGAAAAAGAAGTATGTTCTCAGAAATAGATAACTGCACTGCCAGTTAAAATTCTTGATCAGCAATATCTTAATTTATAAATACAATATGAGGTGGAAAATAATTCAGGGAGAGAAAGAGAGAGAGAGAGTTGTTGTTTTTAAAGAGATGAGCCTATTTCTAAAAATATATTTTTATTGATTTCATAGAAGAAGGGAGAGGGAGAGAGATAGAAACATCAATGACAAAGAATCATTAATTGGCTGCCTCCTGAATGCCCCCTACTGGGGTTCGAGCCTGCAACCCAGGCATGTGCCCTTGATGGGAATGGAACCCAGAACACTTCAGTCCACAGGCTGACGCTCTATCCACTGAGCCAAACCAAGTAGGATGAAAAAGATACATTTTCACCAAACTTATGATTTCTCATCTCCTACAAATGCATCTTCTAAACAGTAAAATATTTTAATTAAGCTAAACATATTTTGAACTGGACAATATTTTTAAAAAATGTAACTGGAGGATTTACAATTGTAACCATCTATTACATTTATTAAATTACATGCATATTTCAAGAGCATCAAATAATTAAAATAATAATTTCAAAACATGCTGAATGGCAGAAACACATGAAGTAAAAATAAATTAGAAAATGCACAGCAAACATAAAACTCTTATCCCAAATCATATATTTGTCAACTTTTAAAGTAGAATCAAGAGAGCTTTTCTTTAAAGTGAAACAAGAAAATTGAAAAAGTAACTCATCTGTGAATGCTCTTTGAATCTGTCTTCACCTTTATAGGTATTTTGAACAAATGTATCATGAAACAAATAAGGAAAAATAGCTTTGAATATTTGAAGTCATTGAACTAAAATATGCTGATTGTACTAAAACAAGGAGTGGTATTAGAATACCGAGGGACCAGATGTTATTGAATGACCCAAGGGTATGAGAAGCAATCAAACCTCATTCCTCTTCCTCTGCCAGCACACAGACTATCTTCTTTTACTTTGCATATGTGGCACACGGAAATAAGTTAAACAGCTAACAGTCATAGCCAGGGTGGTTTTCTCAAATATAAGAAACTATGTAATTACCACTTTGTATTACCCAGGAGTGGAGTCAAGAGGCAAGGGGGAGGAGAGAAAGAGAGAGGAAAATGGAGGGGGGCAGGGAGGGAGGGACGGAGGGAAAGAGGAAGAGGAAGGGGGATGAGGAGGAGGAAGAAGAAGAGAAGAGGGGTAAGGGAGGGGAGGGGATAATTCAACTGCCGGATAAATTAAAGTTCTGAACTGCTCCAAGATTTCACACACATAATAGAATAGGAAATGCTGAGATGCTGCATATGGAAATGAGAGCAAACCATTTTCATTCATGATAAAGAACATTATGTCAATTATTGGGTATGAGGTGAATGTGTTTACATACTACATCAGTATAGTAGTTCACTGAAAGAAAAGGAGGGGCTTGGAATTGAATCCTGACTCACCTTCTTCATTTTCAGATAGGGTAATTACTGAATTTTTATGTTGCTCTTATTTTAATCTGTAAAATTGGGTACTTACATATGCCTCCCTTGTAGGGTGAGTGTAAAGAGATTAAATGAGATAAAATCTCATTAACATAGTCCTAGAAATATAGTTGGTGCAGAACAAAGTAACAATGGGTAGTTATATTTATTGACTTTATATAATATAACTAAAGTTTGACATTTGTGAATATAATAGATTCTGTTACTTAAAGATCTTAACATGTCCTGATTTTCCTATGTTCCTAGGAGATCCTGGAAAGTGGAGTGGCTGATGTGGTTGGTTGGTAACATGCCACTCAAAATTATTCATGAAACATTTAACCAGGGGAAGTAGTGCTGAATAGTCATATTCATTATTGTACAACGTTATTTTAGAAACATACAACTGTTCAAAACTGAATGGAATAGGAAACAAAACTGATATGTGGTAAAAGAACATTTTCCTTATAATATAAAAGATTAAGTTCTCAATCCTCCATCAGCTGATTGTATAAGAGAAAGCACATAAGCTATTTGAGCCTCAGAATTTTATCTGAACTGTGAGAATGGTTTAGATGAGTAATTTCCAACTTTTCCCCCTGCTTTACATTATTTTTTGTTTTTATTTACTGATAATCTCTGGGTTTGTAAACCTTTTTATTTTAATGTACAACTCTTTTTTAAAAAGTACTTTTAGTATGGCCGGCGTGGCTCAGTGGTTGAGTGTCCACCTATGAACCAGGAGGTCATGGTTTGATTCCTGGTCAGGGCACATGCCTGGGTTGTGGGCTTGATCCCCAGTGTGGGGCATATAGGAGTCAGCAGATCAATGATTCATCATTGATGTTTCTATCTCTACCTCCTCCCTCTACCTCTCTGAAATCAATATACATATATATATATATATATATATATATATATATATATATATATATATTAGAGGCCTGGTGCACAAAATTTGTACACAGGGGTGTGTGTGTGTCCCTCAGCCCAGCCTGTACCCTCTCCAATCTGGGACCCCTCAAGGGATGTCTGACTACCCGTTTAGGCCCGATCCCTGGGATCGGGCCTAAACGGGCAGTCGGATATCCCTCTCACAATCCAGGACTGCTGGCTCCCAACCACTTGCCTGCATGCCTGCCTGAGTGCCCCTAACCGCTTCTGTCTGCCAGCCTGATCATCCCCTAACCACTCTCCTGCCAGCCTGATCAATGCCTAACTGCTCCCCTGCTGGCCTGATTGCCCCTAACTGTCCTCCTCTGCAGGCCTGGTTGCCCCCAACTGCCCTCCCTGCTGGCCCAGTCACCCCTAACTGTCCTCCCTTGCCAGCCCAGTCATCCCTAACTGCCCTCACCTGCAGGCCTGGTCCCTCCCAACTGGCCTCCCTGCAGGCCTGGGTCCCCCCCAACTGCCCTCCCCTGCAGGCCTGGTCACCCCCAACTGCCCTCCCCTGCAGGCCTAGTCCCCCACAACTGCCCTCCCTTGCAGGCCTGGTCCCTCCCAACTGCCCTCCTCTGCTGGCCTGATTGCCCACAACTGCCCTCCCCTGCCAGCCATCTTGTGGTGGCCATCTTGTGTCCACATGGGGGTGGCCATCTTTGACCACATAGGGATGGCCATCTTGTATGTTGGAGTGACAGTCAATTTGCATATTACTCTTCTATTACATAGTATACAGATACATGTATATACATATATATGTGTATATATATATATTTAAAGTACTTTTAACTTTCAAAAGAACTGTCAAAATTTCTATACTTTTTGAAATTGAACAAAGTAAATATTTTACATATATATCAATTTCTATAAAATTAATTAAAAAACCATTACTACTATAGGTTCAAATATATTAGCATCAAGGCTAAGTAATGTAACCTTCACTCACACAGCATATTTATACTAATAAAAGGGTAATATGTTAATTATACTGGACATCTTCCAGACATCCTTCTGGACAAAGCCATGGTAGCAGAGGCTGAGACAGAGGCGGTTAGGAGCTATCAGGCTGGCAGGGGAGCAGTTATGGGGCGATCAGGCCGGCAGACAGAGGTGGTTAGAGGCAATCAAGCAGGAAGGTATGTGAGCGGTTAGGAGCCAGCAGTCCTGGATTGCGAGAGAGATGTCTGACTGCTGACAGTCAGACATCTCCCGAGGGGTCCCAGATTGGAGAGGGTGCAGGCCAGACTGAGGGACCCCCGACCCCTGTGCATGAATTTTGAGCACTGGGCCTCTAGTATTATACATAAAGGCTTAATGAAAAAAATAAGTATTATTCTTGTTAGTAGTACTTAAAAGCATGTGCACCACTCATGTCAATCTATTAATGTATTTTAACTTTCATGCAAATTCAATGGAAGAAGTACTAGATTTATGGGTTAGAATACCTGAGTTGCAATTGTACTTTTGCCAATAAATTTAGAAAAATTATCTCTCTTATATTTTAATTTTTTAGTTTTATTGATATATAATTGACAAATAATATTGTGATATGTAAACTGTACATGTAATGATTTGATACACATATACATGGTGAAAAGATTCCCCCCATTTAGTTAATTAAGACATCCATCCCCTCACTTATTAACCATTTTCTTTCTTTTCTTTTCTTTTCTTTTTTTTTTTTTTTTGGTGAGAACATTTTAAGTTCTACTCTCTTAGAAAAATTCAATTATACCATACAGTGTTATCAACTATGGTCATCATAGTTGATAACACTGTATCAACTTGCTTTTTAGATCTTATTTGTCTTATAACCGGTATCCTTTTACCAACTTCTGATTTTCCCTAACCCCCAGTCCCTGGCAGCTACTGTTCTACTTTTTTCTGAGTCTGAATTTTATATTAAGATCCCACAAATAAGTGATATCATGCAGTATATTTCAATCTATGATTAAACAATGTTAATAATACATGTTCTAATTATCCCTGTAATTTAATGAGGTTAAAGTTAGCTAATCTATGTGAATCAGTTTGAAAGAGTTAAAATTGTGACCATTACTTGTGTTGTTAAAAACATATATATGGGCTAGAGAGACAAATAAAACTTGTTTGAAATTTTCCTCCTCTACTTCATAGATATAAATTCTTGACAAGTTTTTAGTATTTTTGAATCTCAATGTCATAATCAGCAGAATGTAGGTGATAATACATAGTCTGGAGATTTATTATGAAATGAAAGTGAAACTTCTTCTATGCATTCTGATAAATTACCTCCTTTAAGGATGCCTATGTTTTCAATAAGAACTTTAGATACTATTTATATGTAGTTGCTAGGACACATCTGGTGTTAAATCTTTAGTCTGGCTCTTAGATTCTACATAACCTAAAGCAATTTTTATTGCATACTTTATAAAATTGGTATAATAATAATACTGATCAGAGGATGCTATGAGGATTATATGAGATGATATATGTAAGACCATAGGACTGTCCTCTGCAGGTAGTACAAATGCTCTACATTATTATTATCATCAACTTCGTCAACACCATCATCATTGTCATCAGGCCATTAAACAATTTAGAAGTAATTGCCATCTTTCTGGATATTAGCTTTTTAAATCAATATTTCTTTGCATGATTTTGAAAACTCTCCATAAAAGTGCTGCAATTTCCCATGTGTTAAGCTGATCTCACCTCCCTATATCTTAAATAAACCAAGTTTACCTGACCCACCACTTCTGATCTTTCATCATCCTGACTTGCAATGTCTCTTTCTTTATATTTGTTTATTCTAATCCTATCCATCTTTCAAGGTTTGCCTCAAATTTCATCTTTTTTATGGTTTCATTGAATTGATGTAACATTCTCAATTTATATTTATATTGTCTCAGGTATCTTAGTGGTTAATTAAGTTCTGTTTAATATTCTTTACTGCTGTAAACAGAAGCTAAAGGCTTCTGTTTACAGCAGTAAACAGAATATTAAACAGAACTTAATTAACCATTTGTGATTTCTTTCATCATTTTCATATGGCTTTACAGAATCATGAGAGAGTAGCAGGTTATAATACATTTTGATTGTAATAAAATAATCTATTACATTTTTCTTAGCACCAATTGTTTCCATAACTCTGCTATAAATCATAGTTTCAAGTAAAGTTTATTTTAATCAATTTAATTCGTATTACATATGGTACTAGTTTAACTGTTCTAAAGGTAAACAATTCCAGAAGGAAAACTTTAAGAACTTTTTAATCTCATTAAAAACATATTTTAAATTTTTTAATAATAATTATCAACATTAAATTAAGAATGATCAAGTAAAGCGAAGAATAAGAACAATTATTCCTTAAGGTATGGACAAAGTGAGAGCTTCAGCAAAATAGAGCTGCTATTGTTTATGTTCTTTTTGCTTTAATTAGGCCAATTTATCCTAGGCATAACCTCAAACTGTTAAAGCGGAAAAACCAGAGTTGAATACTCCTGACCAAAAGCCAAGTTAAAAAAAGTGCCCCGAATAGTCACAGCAGAGCCCACTTCCTACAAGGACAATAGCTCCTCACATGAAGTACTGAACTGACTATGAGCCACTGTGGGAACTAGACAATCTCAAGGATACTTGAGATTGTTCTGGTCAAAGCCTCCATCACTCATAGGATGATAATTTAGTTTAGAACAAAGAAAATGATATCAGATTATAAATTATAACTCTGCTTAAATTATGAAATCTAATAGATATTTTAAATGAAACATGTTTTAATAATTACCCCTCTAAATTTCTAGGAGCCAGCAAATATTACTAAAACTTTAGTTCTCTTTGAGGTTTTAGAGAATAATAGTTAAGTTATAAAAAATTAAAATATTCTTTTTTATCAATGCCTAGTAGTGAAACCATAATTCTAAAAATATAGTTAATTTATAATAGATATATTTTTATACATCTATCAATCTCCTTTATACATGCAAACATTTTTAGTCTTTTCTAAGTTTTGTCAGCAATTTATCTAAAGCATTGTCAGGAATGGGACTCAGAATATCACCAGTACCTCATTTCATGGCACTATTGGAAACCAAGTAATGAAGTTGTCTATGTATTCAAAAGAATACTTTCTCATTGCAAACTGGTGCAGCCACTGTGGAAAACAGTATGGAGTTTCCTCAAAAAATTAAAAATGGAACTCCCATTTAATTCAGTAATCCCACTCCTAGGAATATATCCCTAGAAATCAGAAACACCAATCAGAAAGGACATATGTACCCCTATGTTCATAGCAGCACAATTTACAATAGCCAAGATTTGGAAACAGCCTAGGTGCCCATCAGCAGATGAGTGGATTAGAAAACTGTGGTACATCTACCCAATGGATACTATGCTGCTGTAAAAAAGAAGGAATTCTTACCAGTTGCAACAGCATGGATGGAACTGGAGAGCATTATGCTAAGCGAAATAAGCCAGTCAGAGAACTATAAATATCACATGATCTCACTCATTTATGAAATATAATGAACAACATAAACTGATGAACAAAAATAGAACCAGAGTCATAGAAGCATGGAACAGACTGTCTAACCTATGAGGGAAGGTGGGAGTTGAGGGGGTAAGAGATCAACCAAAGGACTTGTATGCATGCATATGAGCATAACCAATGGACACACACACTAGGGGGGTGATGGCAAGTACTGGGGGGTGGGAGTGTCTGGGGAGAGATCAATAGGGGAAAAAGGAGATATATGTAATACTTTAAGCAATAAAGAATAAAAGGGGGGAAAAAGAATACCCTCTTTAGAATGTATTTACTTGTCATTTACCTTACAGAATAAGGTAAATGACAAATGAAAACCTGTTAAGGTATTTCCAAATAATGTAGGTCATGAAACACCATGTAACAGAAATCTGTTTCTCAACTAATAATTAATAATTAATTTATCACTTTAGATTGATGAACTCATCTATGTTCACATTTTGAGATTTAAAGTTTAGATAACTTTTTCTTTCTCCTAGTGTATAGCATAATGTGTATCCACTCATTATTTGTTTATTCATCAATAATTTATTGAAATCAGACAACAAAACACAAAAACTGATTAAGATGCAGCTTGTGCCTTCAAGAGGTTCATAGTTTATGAGAAAGATCAATTAGTAGAGACACAATTATAATTATAGCAAAACTCAGTTTATGTTTTGAATCTATATTCCACGTGGAAAGTAAAATATAATCTTGTTTTTTTTGTTTTTTTTGTGTGTGTGTGCTCTATTCCATCTTTTCCCTGAAGTTGTTAGTAAATCATAGGAGAATATATAGATCCAAGGCTATGAGTGTGTTGGGGCAGGGGAAGATCTGTTCCCCTTAAGTATTCATTTAGGCATGTAAGCTGCCAATTGCCCCATATTTCTGAGCCTAAGTATTCACTCAACCATTCCTTCTCCCACAGTATTGTCTCCCTGTGTCTCTAACCAAATGGGTAGAGTTTTCTCAGGCTCCATATCTCTAATATGACACAAACATTCAACCAGGAAAACAAGATGCATCACTCTACAAATCCCATCTAATTCTCTACTCTCATAGATTCTTTTCTTATTCATCATGAGTTTTCCTCAGAGACAATTTCTCTGTCCCAAAGACTTTGGCTTCAAATATAACCAGCACAGTATTCCTAATAGCTATAAACTTTTAAAAATATAAATCTAGAAACTAACAGTTTCTTTCTGTTTTCTGCTCTGTCATGCCCCTCTTATCCATAAGAGAAGAAATCCCAAAGGATTATTTCTTTTCTGGAATATGAGTTAGAGAGAGATAAGCTATGCACAGAAAGAAGGAAATATTTTAAAAATATTATGGTACTGTAATTTAATTAATATCTGCAGAAGAAATAATGATGTAAGATTACATATAATACTAAAGGCACAATAAGGGCTCACACAATGGCTGTATTTTTTGTGGCATTTGAAGGAAAAGTATGTCTACCTACTGAAGAAATGGGAGACAATTTTGCTCAAGGAAATGTTGCATGCAGCTAACAGGATAAATGTAATAATTGCTTTCCCTTTCACTAAGTAAGAGAATACTGGATGTAAAAACAAAGGTAAGGAATAAATTTCTGATATACTGATTACTTGAAGATGAAGAAATGCAAGAGGAGAAGGTAATGCCCAGCAGATGGTGCTATCATTCAGTAGTAGAGGTGAACACTGTCAGAATGGAATACAAAATATGAGATGATATCATGGATCTCACTTAGAAATTCAAGAGAAAAAGGAATGTCCATGAGGATGAGGCACCAACCCAGCAAGCCATATGCCAAATGACCACAGCTCATGGTTTTAGATTGCCAGAAATCCTGACATTTTCTTATAATTGAAGGAAGTTTCACTTCCTCCTTTCAATCATGAGTCCAAGAAATCCATGAAGTTATAACCCAGTAGAATGGAGCCATTTAATTAATCAAACATGATTTTCTGTAAAACATGAATTATTTGGGGGAAAAAAATGTTTGTAGAAAACTAAGCTGCCTGGAACCTTCCTGTTTTATTCTGAGTTTCAAGACCTTTTTCCCTCCTGATACCTGAATTGGGCCATGACTATTTTAATCATTTTTTTCCTTTTGTTTTTTTCTAGGAAATATGAACATTGTATGTTATTATTTTTCGCTTAAACCTTTAAATAATGTCATGATATTTAGATTTCTAGAATTGATAATATCATTTTTACCTTGTCCTCATGCTGTTGAGGGTTGAAATGTAAAATTTCCTGAAAAAATTTCAATAGGTCATGGAGAAAGTGCCTTTGTAAACCAATGCCTTAATTTATGACTATGAGAAGAGAGACATAGGGTGGTATTAAGAATTCATAATTATTTATTTTTAATTTTTTCAGAAAAAGTATTGAAATATATTTTACATATAGCATGTATATAAACATGTTAAGTTGATACATTTATAAATTGTTAATAACTTATTTTTAACACTACTATTTTCATACTATTAAATCAGATAAGACATTAGCATTCAATGCTCTCACAAAAGAAAAGTTGCATTTCTTACATTCCATCCACTTGAATATTCAGACCTAGAGAATTTAGTAGCATTAATATATTTTTCTGACTGACTTTTCCACAGAAACACTTCCAAACTGGTTTATTTTAATGCTTTCCAGTAACTAAAGAGGGTAATGATAAAAAGTTTGATCAGTACTACCACTTTTGGAGGTTATAAGTTTTAATGCTCACTAGTACATGGAAATTCTCTATGATGCTGCATTAGTTTTATGCAATAATACTGATGAGATTGTTGGAATTGCTGATAGACGAAAACAATACTGCTTGTTGACTAAAATCCATGTACCATAGTGGTAGAGGGTATTTGCTTTCTGTTAAGCACTGCTGGGGTAATTTTGGCTATGCTTTCTTAGTTTTCTTCAAAGTTTCTTAGCATAAAGAGAGGCTCAGTTCTAAAGTCTCAGTTCCTGCATATTAAATGATACGATATCATACATGTAAAGGACTTTCTCAGTATCTACTAAATAGTAGAGGGATGTTACCTTAAATTTTGGGATATAGAAGATCATAGATCAATATTTTGTTTTACAAATAAGAATAGTAAACTTACAGAAACAATGGTTTTTGTATGTGTTTTTCCCCCAGATCTATGGTGTGTGTGTGTGTGTGTGTGTGTGTGTGTGTGTGTGTGTGTGTGTGTGTATGTGTGTGTTTCTTTCTTACAGGCTTCATGGTATGGATGGTGCTCTTCATGGACATCAAAGAAATGGTGTAAATGAAAGATGTTTGGTGATTGTTTTGCAATAGCCATTATTATATGTCTTTATTCCTCCTCCACACATAAATTTCTGCCTGGTTTATTTCATGCTGACATCATTAGATGTTGATAAACTTAGACAAATAAATCCCATGGAAGCAGAAATATTTATACATTATTAAACTAGAGGCCTGGTGCACAAAATTTGTGCATGGGGGGGGTGTCCCTCAGCCCAGCCTGTACCCTCTCCAATCTGGGACCCCTCAAGGGATGTCCGACTGCCCGTTTAGGCCCGATCGGGCCTAAACGGGCAGTCGGACATCCCCCTCACAATCCAGGACTGCTGGCTCCCAACTGCTTGCCTGCCTGCCTTCCTGATTGCCCCTAACCGCTTCTGCCTGCCAGCCTGATCACCCCCTAACCACTCTGCTACCAGCCTGTTTGCCCCCAACTTCCCTCCTCTGCCGGCCTGGTCACCCCTAACTGCCCTCTCCTGCAGGGTTGATCACCTCCAACTGCCCTCGCTTGCAGGCCTGGTCCTTCTCAACTGCCCTCCCTTGCAGACCGGGTGCCTCCCAACTGCCCTCTCCTGCTGGCCATCTTGTGGTGGCCATCTTGTGTCCACATGGGGGCAGGATCTTTGACCACATGGGGGCAGCTATATTGTGTGTTGCAGTGATGATCAATCTGCATAGTACTCTTTTATTAGATAGGATAGAGGCCTGGTACAGGGGTGGGGGCCAGCTGGTTTGCCCTGAAGGGCATCCCGGATCAGGTGGGGGTTCCCTTGGGGCGTGGGGCAGCCTGAGCGAGGGGCCTGTGGTGGTTTGCAGGTGGGCCACGCCCCCTGGCAACCCAAGCGGAGGCCCTGGTATCTGGAATTTATTTTCCTTCTACAATTGAAACTTTGTAGCCTGGTGCGGAACCAAGCCTGGGGCTCCCTCCGAGGCCGGTAGCCATTTCTGTTGGGGTTATAATTGAAACTTTGTTGCCTTAAGCGGGTGGGCCCAGCCAGGGTGTGCAGAAAGCTTTGCTTCCCCTGTTGCCAGCAGCATCCCTGGCCTGCTCTCTCAAGCTCCATTCTGCTGCCATTTGTTTGAATTTGTTTACCTTCTATAATTGAAACTTTGTAGCTTGAGTGGAGGCTTAGGCCTGGCAAGGGCAGGTGGAAAGCTTGGCTTCCTCTGTTACCTAGGAAACCTTGCTCTCTGTGGCTGTAGCCATCTTGGTTTGGGTTAATTTGCATGCTCGCTCTGATTGGATGGTGGGCGTGGCTTGTGGGTGTGTCGGAGGTATGGTCAATTTGCATATTTGTCTATTATTAGATAGGATACTATATGCCCAGTGCAAAAAATTTGTGCACGTGGGTGGGGGAGGTGTCCCTCAGCCCGGCCTGCACCCTCTCGCAATCCAGGACCCCTCAGGGGATGTCTGACTGCCAGTTTAGGCCCGATCCTGCAGTGATCCCTGCGGGATTGTGCCGAAATCGGCAGTCAGACATCTCTCTTGCAATCCAGGACTGCTGGCTCCTAACCACTCACCTGCCTGCCTGCCTGATCTCTCCTAACCCCTCTGCCTGCCTGCCTCAGCACCCCTAACCACTCACTTGCCTGCCAGTTTGCCCCTAACCACTCTGCATGCCTGCCTGATCACCCCTAATTGCCTCTGCCTCAGCCCCTGCTGCCATGGCTTAATCTGGAATGATGTCCGTAAGGTCGTTTGGCTGTCAGGTCTAATTAGCATATTATGCTTTTATTATTATAGACTAGAGGCCCAGTGCACAAATTTGTGCACGGGTGGGGTCTGGCCAGACCACCCTGATCGATGCCAATCGGGCCAGGCTGGCTGGGGGGAAGGGACATGGGAGGTTTGCTGGCCGGCCCCGCCCCTGATCAGGGTAGGGGGGCTGATCAGGGTGGGGCTGGCCTGGGGGAGAGGCCATGGGTGATTGACTGGCTGGCCCTGCCCCTGATCAGGGTGGGGGTGGCCAATCAGGGGTGTGTCCAGCTGGGGGGAGGGGCTGCAGGGGGTTGTCCGGCCAGCTCCACCCCCTCTTTGAACTCTTGGTCAAGGGGACAATTTGCATATTAGCCCTTTATTATATAGGAGGATGATAGCCTTGCTAGAGAGAGCAGTCTTTATTGCAGGTACTTGCTTTTTATTACTTTTAGTACTTCATGCCATTCCCATCTGACCTGAAGTGTTTCTGTTGAGAAATCAGATGACAGCCTTATGGAAACTCCCTCGTAGGTAATTGACTTGTTCTCTCTTGCTGCCTTTAAGATTCTCTATTTGTGTTTAATCTTGGCCATTTACATTATGATGTGTCTTGGTGTGGATCTGTTTGTGTCTATCTTGATTTGGATTCTCCATGCTTCCTGAATTTGTGTGACCTTTTCCTTCACCAGGCTAGGAAAGTTTTTTCAAATAGGTTTTCTATCCCTTGCTTGCTTTCTTCTCATTCTCGTCCCCCTGTGATGTGGATGTTGTTATGTTTCATGTTGTCCCAAAGTTTCCTTTAACTATTCTCATGCTTTGTAATTATTTTGACTTTTTTCTGTTCTAATTAAGTTATTTTTTTCCTATTTTGTCTTCTGATTTACTAATTTGATCCTCTGCCTCACCCAGACTCCTGACTACTCCTTCCAGTGAATTTTATCTTTCAGATATGGCATTCTTCATTTCCAACTGGTTATTTTTCATGGTTTCTATATCCTTTGTCATGATGTCATGGTTCTTCCTAAGGTCCTTGAGCATCCTTATAAACATTACTTTTAACTCTCTATCTGATATATTGCTTACCTCCATTTCATTTAGCTTTTTTCTTGAGTTTCCTCCTATTCTTTCATTTGGGGCCTGTTTCTTTGTCTCCACATTTTGGCTGTCTCTTTATGTTTCTTTCTATATTTTTTATAGCACTGCTATGATTCTCACCCTTAGTGGGGTAGCTTTCTATAGTAGGTGTCCTGTGGCTCCCAAATGGTGCAGTCTCCTTGATCTCCTAACCTGGCTGCTCTAGGAATGTTTCTTGTTTTGGACCTTCCTATTGTAATTGGTTCTTGATTGCTGGTGGCCCTTTTGTAATTGGGATCGAGCATCAGACTGGCTGACTATAAGGCTCAATCCCACCCAGGCATGCAAATTACTGTGCAAGTGCAGTTTCAAGGTTTCTTGATGGGTCCAGTGGCACAATCCTTAAACCTTTAGGCTAGATGTCTATAGAGGTAAACCTTTATCACCATGAGATTCTGTGCAGGGGCTACCCCCCAAGGTGGGGTTGTTCAGGTTAGGGATGGAGCCTGCCAAGATCCACCTTTGGATGTACAGTTCATGTGTCTAGTTGGGTCAAGCTCTGGTGTGTTCTGAGGCCCACCACTCGTTGTGTTGGTCCTTTTGGGTAGGTTTCAGGTGGAGGTTTCTGTCAGAAGGTGTGTGTAACTGTCCTTGGGCCTCCTGTGTGTAGTTACCACTCTGTTCACTGTTTGTGTCTGAGTCTTCTAGACCTGTGTGTTCATGGGGGGATGAATCTGTGTAAGTGGGTTCGCTTCTTTGAGTTTAGAACTTTCTCCAGAGTCTTTTAAAGAGAGTCTGCAGGATGGTCCCAAGCTAGTCTAGCTCAGGCTAGTGGGCCCTTTGCTTGGAGATTATGAAGTCAGGCACTCAATGAGGGGAAGTTACTCTGCTTCTAAGCCAAACTCCTCAATCTCTACTAGAGGCTCCAACTCTGATTCACCCTCAGGGGCTTGCTGCAGGTTCAGGTGGGGTATAGCCTGTAATCTTCTCTGTAGGAACAATTCCAGCAGCCCTTGGCTCAGGGGGATTGATCAAAAGAGTCTCCAGTTGAGGATGCTGCAGTCCCAGACTTCAGGAGGGGACTAAGCACTTTCTCCCATTCTAAGACAGTAGCCTCTGAGGTTCTCACTTGAATGTCCTGCTTTGAGCCAATCTCCCGATCCCCACAGAACTGTGACCAGCGGGACTATCCACTCAGTCTTCTGTTGGTATGGTGTTTATAGCCTGCAGGATGGGGAAACTGGCTCTACTTCTCCTTCCCAGGGCTGCCTGGGGAACTCACAGAGAGCTCAAATTAGCCTCCCCACCATGCAGTCACAGAACCCATCACTCTCCCAGATAAAAGCCTCCATGACCCCCACAACAAGGGATACAGACCAACAATCCCAGCACTGTGAAGAACCAGCACCCTTGTACCACCTGTCCAAGCCAGAGCGGCTAGAAAATTAGTCCAGCCTAGGACTATGATCTCTCTGCATGGTTCATCTCAGCTAAGCAGGGGCCGAAATTTCAAGATCCACTCATGCTCCAAACTCTGCTCAGTGCCAACCAAGAATCCCCAACATAGGCTGCTATCCTGTGCCACAAACCCAGCAGAAGGGATTTGTCTGAGAGACTCCACAGGTGGGTGGAGGAGTTTCAACCCCAAACTCAAGGTGGGTCTTTCCCCCTTCCTTGTACCAAATAGTTTAGTCACTGACTGAAGTTCTGCCAAATGACTTTTAGGAAAGAAGAGGGTCCCTCAAAGTCACTCCTAGGTGTAGCCCACAGGCCTTCCCACTGGACCCAAACACCACAGCACAGCTTTTCCAGCAGTCAGAGTCTGAGCAAATTTTCTAGGTTGGAGCTGCTAGAAATGAGAGTGCTCCTTCCCTGGAAAAGTACAGCCCTGGTCTCCCCAGCAGACAGGATTCTCCTGGGTTCCTATGCCTAATGCTATGAGGGCTCTTCTTCCTGTCTCCGCTGCACTGGGTTTGGGATCCTTTCGTGGAGTTGGGACTCTGCACTCCCAAGGGGAGGAAGCTTTGTAGCCAATATCACTCAAGCGGAAGTCTACTGCACCTGCTCCAGGGGGACTCTCCCTTTCTGTGACTTCCCTCCTCCTACCAGTCTCTATGTGGTTTCACCAGTGCTCATTACATATAATATGTCCAATCAGCTGTACTTCACTTGGTGGCTTTCAAGTTGATTGCAAAGTATTTTAGCTGTAAATTCAGTCTCCCGCTATGCTGCAGCCATCTTGAGGAGTCTTTTAACATTTTTTAAATATAAATTGAAAACCACATAAGAGTGTTTACATTAGGTTTGGCAGTGCTTTGGCTCCTGGAATTTCCATCTATACTGGTGTCATACTCTGGGTATGTGATAGGTAAGAAAATCCCATATATTTAATCATACACTTTCTCATGTGATTTTCAAAGTCTGGAAGGGATTCTAAGAAACGATGTATAGAGTGCACTTGAAGGATAGGAACCAGAAAAACAAAAGGGTTCCTAGTGTTTCTGAGTTATTTCAGTTAACATATAACTTCTAGGTCCATTCATGTTGTCACAAATGGCAAGATTTCATTTTTTAAAATTGCTGATAAATATTTTATTTTTATTTTTATTTTTATTTTTTCATTGATTTTATTTTATTTTTTTTTCTTTCCAATTTTTTTTTTATTAAGGTATTATATGTGTACATATCTTACCATTGCCCCCCCCCACCCCACTCCCATATATGCCCTCACCCCCCAGAGTTTTGCGTCCATTGGTTATGCTTATATGCATGCATACAAGTCCTTTGATTGATCTCTTATCTCCCCCATCTCTCCCTAACCACTGATAAATATTTTTTTAATGTGTGTGTGTGTGTGTGCGTGTGCGTGTGTGTGTGTGTGTGTGTGTGTGTGTGTGTGTATCACATCTACTTTATCCATCCATCTATCAGTGGACACTTAGGTTGCTTCCGTGCCTTGGCTATTGTAAACCATGCTGCATTGAAAGATAAATACCATATGATTTGATTTATATGTGAAATTAAAAAAAAAAAAACATAAACAGACTCAGATTCAGACAACAAACTGATGGTTGCCAGAGGGGAGGGCTGGGGGAATGGGCTAAAAAGATGAAGGGGAATAATAGTTATAGATTTCCAGTTTTTAAATAAATAAGTCATTGTGATATAAAGTATAGCATGAGAAATATAATCAATATCTTAATAACTGTATGATGACAGGTGGTTACTAGACTTATATCGTGGTCACATTGTAAGGTATACAAAAATGTCAGACCATTATGTTGTACACCTGAAACTAATATAATACCTTATGTGAATTGGAATATAGAAGTAAGACAATGTAAGTCATTTTAATTAACTGCATAATTATTTTGGTCAAGAAACTTGCTATTTGACTTGAAATTTTCTAATTTTACAAAATATAACGAAGTAACCTCTAACTTTTAGTATTATTTTCTGAAAACAAAGGACCACTTTTATAATCTTTAAATCATATTTTTTTCATGACTGAACTAAGGGTGCAAGGAAATATAAATCTGTTGCTTTTGACATACGATTTTATTCATCTTGCAATTAACTTAATTATTAGCTCCCATTCCTGCCCCCATTTATTAATGTAATGATCTTCTAAAAACAACAAAAAATGTTAAAGACAATTTAATTAGAAAAATTAATTTGTAAGTTGATGTAAGCACTAGATTTATTTTACTTCTTCACAATGATTAAATCAAAGTGTACTCAAGTAGTTTTATGTATATAGAAATTTAGTATAAAGTATAACAAAGATAGTATTTTAGACTTTGTAGATTAAATTGTGATTCATGAATTTTCTAAGAATCTGAATGACTTTCAAATGCTCCAGCTACTTTATGTCTCTAATCCTTCTTAGAAAATAAATGGAAGGAATATGTTAATTCTTCTTTTTACATTAATACCACCACACAAGAGCCTATTCCAATCATTGTATTTCTTACATTGGAATGTGTTACTTCCTAGTTTCTTCAGAATCACAATTTGTTAAAAAATATCCAAAATGACCTTTTATTTGCACTCTGACTAAAAATATTTAAATTATTTATGTATAAAGTAATGGAAATTGTCATATACTCTTTCAGGAGCTATTGTGTCCATAGAAATACATCTAATCAAACATCCATGAAAGAGAGATTAAACTTTTGTGTAAAGAGTGAATGTTTAGGTAAAAATTATCATTTTGACTTATATGTCATGCAGAATAGGCTTCTGCTCAAAACTGGAACTTCAGCACAGTTTGTCACCTGCACATGAGAGGGGATTATTCATGGGAGTTCTTTAGTAAGAGGATTGCTTGGCTGTTTTCGTCTCAACTAAAAACATCCTTTAATGTGACAGGTTATATTGATGTCAGCTTTGAAAGAGCAAAGATTCAGAACGGGAGACTTGTCTACTTATTTCTTTGAATTTTGAGTAAGCACAAGCAATATGATAATACCAAGAAACAGACTTTTTAAAATGTGAGTATTAATAAGAAAAAATGAAAAGGTCTAAAGCAGGTGTACCACTTTAGTTTTGTAAGAAATTCAACATTTTAGAAAGCACTTTGATATCTATAAAGTGGTATGCAAATGTAGGCATTAAAATGATTGAAATTTATTTGTGGTTTCTATAGATTTTCATATAAACAACTATTTCCCCCCTGCTATTTTCTTTGTGTAAGTGCTTATGGATTAAATAGTAAGTCATTTAAAGGTAAATTTTAAAAATCTTTTTAAAGTAAAATTTATTGGGGTAACGTTGTTTAATAACATACAAGTTTCAGAATATATCATCTGTATATTCCATTATGTGCTCACCTCCCAAAGTCCAGTCTCCTCTGTGACCATATATTAGATCTTTACTCTCTTCATCCTGTCCACACCCCTCCTCTCCTCTGGTAATTACTAGACTGTTTTATGTATCCATGATTTGGTTGCTTTGTTTGTTAATTTCTTGGGTGTTTTTTTTTTGTTGTTATTATTTTATATTCCACATATGAGTGAAATCACATGGTTCTCATCCTTTTTCATCTGACTTATTTCACTTAGCATGATACTCTAAAGATCTACTCATGTTCATGAAAATGGTAATATTTCACCCTTTTTTGGCTAAGTAGTATTCTATTTAATATGTGTACCACATCTTTCTTATCCAATCATCAGTTGAAGGGCACTTAGATTGTTTTCATATCTTGGCTATTGTAAACAATGCTGTAAACAATTTCTCGGATATTGGGGTAATAACTGAAATATATAAAGAACTGACATAACTAAAAACAAACAAACAATTAATTCAATGAAAAAAATTGAAAAAGGCCCTAGCTAGTGTGGCTCAGTTGGTGGGAGAATCGGCCCTTATACCAAAGGTTGCGGGTTCGATTCCCATTCAGGGAACATACCTAGGTTGCCAGTTGTGTCCCTGGTGGAGGCATGTACAGAAGGCAACCAATTGATGTTCTCTTTCACATGAATGTTTCTCTCTCTCTCTCTCTCTCTCTCTCTCTCTCTCTCTCTCTCGTCAATAAACTTCTCTGAATCTTTTAAAAACATGGTAAAAAAACCTAAATGGATTATTTTCCCAATAAGACATACAGATGGCCAACAGATAAATGAAAAGATGCTCAACTTCACTAGCTTTAAGGGAAATGCAAACTTACACTTATTTAAACCACAAATAAGATTTCACCTCCCACCTGTCAGAATAGCTATTATCAATAAGACAAGAAATCATTATTGGAGAGGCTGAGAAGAAAAGGAAACTCTCATTCACTGCTGGTGGGAATGTAAGTTGGTACAGCTTGTATGGAACACAGTATGGAGGTTCCTCAAAAATTAAGACTAGAGCTACCAGTAATCCCTCTTCTGTGTATCTATGTGAAAACATTTTGAAAACATTTATTTTTTAAAGATATATGTACCCCTATTTTCATTTTTAAAGATATATGTACCCCTATTTTCAAACGTCTAATCCTTTGGTTACTTAAATGTATTTCTTTCACCTGTTCCAGATTTGAGAGTTCTGAATACAAAACTTAATGCTACGGACTGAATTCTCTAACCTCCAATGTGATGGTATTTGGAGGTGGAGCCTTTAAGTTCAGATGAGGTCATGCTAGTGGAGCCCTCATGATGGAATTAGTGCCTTTGTAAGAAGAGGAAGAAACAGAGTTCTCTCTCTTTCATATGAGGTCGTAGAGAGAAGGGGCTGTCTGCTGATCAGGGAAAAAAGAGTTTTCAATAGAACCTGATCACGTGGCACCCTGGACACAGACTGGCAGCCTCCAGATCTGTGAGGAAATAAACTTCTATGGAATTTTCTTATGGCAGCCCAAGATGAATAATACACTCCTACAATTTGACTAATAGAGATGAACATTCCATATAACTTAATTTTAGTGGTTTAAAAACATTGAAAATGAACTTGTTTCTTTAAAAACTATAGTAAACATTAAAAACATTGAAATGTTTCAAAGCTATACCAAATTAAAATGCTTCAAATTTATATGAAATTAAACCTCAGAGAAGCATGAAGTTTATTAAGTCAATGTGTGAGACTTGATTATTCTTATTATAGAATATAAAACACACTAAATATAATTTTAAAGTAGGTGATAATTCTACAAATAGTATATTTGGAGAAGAGTTTAAATCACATTTTATCCTTTTAAGTAAAACATATTTCCTGGAATAAAGGGAATTGAAAGAAAGTTAATAGATATTAGAAAGTATAGAAAAAATTTTAAAACTCTATTATGAATTATAACTGTTCAAAAAATTTATAATTACTATAGACATTACATTCTATTTTATAATTCTTACATTAACTTATATTAACTTTGTATTTATATTTAAATAGATCAAAATGCACAATGACAGAGACCTTCCCCTGCCAATTTATGTCAATTATTTGAAATCATTAAATAGGATAATGAACACATATGCCTCTTCGCTATAATAATAACAATTACACATGTTGAATGCCTGTTTTTGTTCTGTAATTTTACACACATGATCTCATTTTTTCATTACACCATTGTTGGAGGAAACACTCTCATGATTTTACAGGAGACAACAAAGAAATGAAGAGGTGTGTACTAGTAAGCCTGGCATTTTAACTCAACTGCCTGACTAATGCCCAGCTCCTCCCAACATACCTCCTAGACATTTTATTAAAGATTTGATTTTTTTAAATATTTGATTTTTTTTGTCTTTTTAAAATGTGTGAGTGCAAATATCTTCCAAGTTTGACCATATATACAAAAATTCATATATTCAATCATATATGGGTTTATAATCATTTAATGCATATAATTATGTCAATAAAATAAGGAAAAAACATTCTAGAACAATATAGTTGCAATCTCAACAAGAAACATTTTATTTGGTTTTCAGAGTTATCTATGGCATTTGGGAACTCTTTTTTTGCCCCAATTTAGGTTAGAATTTATCTTCATTTCCTCAGTGTAACCTGAACATGTTTATTCCTACTCCGATAATTTGATCATGCTCTAACACTTTTTACTCCTCTTTCTTCACTTCTTTTCCCCCTACATATGGACACTCTTGACTAATAAACAAGATAGACATGTTCAATATTATCACTGAGCTTACAATACATTTTTTAAAAATAAATGAATAAATCAGAATTGTTGCCTACTCCAATCTACTATAATCTATTTTAATCCTCTCTTCAGATAGTTTTTCTTCCCTTTAGCCTATTATTCCCACTGCACTCAGCCATCATTTATAAAGACATTTCTTGCTGCCGCATTAAATATTGAAGCAGTTCTCTCACCTCATATGTTCTTCCCATTTCATTGATCCTGATACATCTGAGATAAAATATCAGTTGTTTCTCTCAGGAAAGCATTAGTGAACCCTAAGAAATTAATTTTGTTTCTCCTAATTGCACACAATCATATCATACTACTGGGTGGGGCAAAGGTAGGTTTACAATTGTTTCTATGGGAAATAATACAATACTTAATAAAAATATTACAGGAATAAACTCTGTTTTGAGTACTCACTACTGTAAACCTACTTTTAGCCCACCCTCCTTTAAGCACATTTGCACCAAAGGTTAATTGAATGATTACTGAATTCATGAGGACAGGACCATGCATCTGATTACTGTATGTCTCCAGTGCTCAACAAATGCAGTAAATATCCAAAGACTGAATAAAGGACTCATTGCTGTGCATCAGAGAAACTTGTTACTACAAATGAGATGTTACAACTGGAAAAAATGAAACATGGTTATTATATTTAGGAAACTTCAGAAAGAGAATGGCACCAAGAGCTTTAGACACACAATAGTTCAATTACAGGAAACTAAAGTCGAATACAGGCTTTGCTTCATACTTGATGAAAGATGTGATGCAATTGAGGTGGATCTATGTGTATGCTAGTTACACTTCTGTATAGCAAGCAAAGGTTAGTTGCAATTGGCATAGATCACTTTGTCTGTAAAATATGATGAAGTCCAATTCACAACTGGTTAATATTGAAATCAACTATTTGGGGCCCTTACAGGTAATCAAACGATATGGTCAGATTCGTCATCTTCATTTTCCTGCTACAAGTCAGTGATTTATCTACTACATTTGTGTCTGCCACCTCTCTCTTTTGTTTTTAACCTCACTGATCATTGTATTTGTTGCATGTAAAATGCATGCAAATATATGTGTATTACTCTCTACAAGTATTCCATAGTGTTTAAAATTGTGTCTCAGTATATTTTTGTAGAGTTTGCCCGTTAAGACTGGAATGACTTTTTTCAGTGCCTTGGTTTTTTATCTCATTAATTAATCAATGTAGTCACACATGCTCAAACTGACTGTGCATGAAAATGTCATCTTTCTCTCTCTACTGTAGCACACACATTTGCAGCTTAAGAAAACTACGGCATTTTGATTTATTTTAATTACAAAGAGAGTATGCAGCTTTCAACACATTTTATCTAGATATTCTACTTTATTTGTTTCCTGAAAATGGGTTCCATTCAAGTTAGTCATTTTAATCTTACATACTACTGGAATTAAGACAGATCTTTAACATAAGAAAATCAGCATTATTAAAGGGGAAGTTGCAAGGAGAAGTGGAACATGTAAAATCTGAATCCAATTTTTACTATATTAAATAAAATTACATAATTGTCAAAATTTTGTTTATACTACTTAGGCACAGATGACATAAGCCTCAACAATATGCATCTTTTCAGAATATTATGTAACTATCTATATTTATATTCACAGTTTAAGAGTTTTCCCAAAGATGCTTGAGGATCAATTTTTTTTTTCAGTTGCACTTAAAGTATCATTTCGTGGTAATTTTTTTTTTTTCCAAAAGGGAGCTGATCATTTCTTTGGAAAGGAGACTTGGCTGTGTTCAGCTATCATCCTGCTATTCTGAAAACAGAAAATGTCATGGACCAATCAAGGTCAGAGATTATTTAAATATATTTACTGGAAAAAATCAATTTTGATAAATTCAAACATAATTTTAGGGACTTGACTTCTACTTACTTTTCAGTATTTTGTCAACTCTAAAATTTGCAATTTCAATACTTCTTACTTTGTATCCTAGTCAGACACCATGTAAATAATTATGAATATATTTATGAGGAAAAATTACTATTTATGGTGATTGATGGAAACTGATAATACTAGTAAAGAAATGTGGATAAAATAACTCTGACTTGACTCTTTTCTGTCTTTGGTATATTTCTGTATTACTAAATCCCTGGGCTATATTTTGTATGTGCCATATCATAATGAATCATCACTAATTAAGTGTCCACATACATATGACCTCTCTCTGCTATCTAACTTTGTACTTCATCTATATATATAAAACCCTAATATGCAAATATACAGAATGCCGGAACAACCAAACAACTGAACAGCCAGTTGCTATGACATGCGCTGACAACCAGGGGGTGAGCACGGAACATGGAGGGCATCAGAAGCAGGCAGCAGAGCACAGAACATGGTGGGCATTGGTCGTGGCGGGATGGTGGAGCAGGTGAACGTGGGTGCCAGACCAAGGCAGGGTGCCAGTTGCTGTCATCGGGGTGAGCCTCTGGTGGTTACTGAAAATTCTTTGCTCCCATGCATCGTGGGCTGGAGCCGCCACTCGCACCTGCTGCCAGCACCTGGAAACAGCACCGATTGCCCCTCAGGGCTTTTCCACTTCCCCTGCTCCTGAGGGGCAATCAGGGCCGCAGCCGCCTCTCACACCCACTGCCGGCACCGGAGCCACTGCTCACACCACTGCCAGTGCTGGCCCTGCTCATACCCATAGCCGGTGCCAGAGCTGCCACTTGCACCCACTGCTTTCCTAGTGCCAGTTCTGATTGCTCGGCACCATCAGCGGGTGTGAGCAGGGCCGACGCTGGCAGAGGGTGCAAGCAGGGCTGGTGCTGTCAGCAGTTGGGAACAGAGGCAGTGGGAACAGGGCTGCCGGCAGAGAGGGAACAGGGGCCGCGGTGGGAGGGGCTGGGTGGAGGCATGGAGGATGGGCCGAGATCTGCCCCTGTGCCCACTGCAGCCTTGCGGCCCACTGTTCCTTTCAAGGTGCACGATTTCATGCATTGGGCCCCTAGTGTTAACAATAATTATAGCTACAACATACAGATGGTCATCTGAATGTCAAGAACTTGTATCTTTACATTTATAGTGTAGTGAGATATTAACCTTTAAAAGTTGATTTACCTTCCCTTTGTCACCTTTGTCCTATTTTTATACATATAATTTTTGCTATGAATGAGTATGTAACACTAGGAAGTATGTAACTAAGTTTGGAATCTAGTCTGGTAACATTTTTTTATAAGGGCACATTAAATGTAGAGAACAATATTGTGATTTTTGAGTTTTCTTTCTCTTCATTATATTTTCCTTCTTTTATTTACATCCTTCCTTTTCTCAACCTTTGAAGGCATTACTCTATATAATCTTTAGGCGAAGTCAACTGGAATCTGAATCCAGTCTTCTTCTGACACTAATTTTAAGACCTCAGGAAAAAAAATTTGAGCCATTCAAGTTAGGCCCAAGGTAGTAAGTTAATAAAAGTCAGAGAGATTATTTGCTAGGCACTTAACAAATTTGGTACCATTCATTCTCTTCTTTCCTTAATCACACATACACGTCAAAATAGCCCATTATCTTTGTCATAAATACTATTCTTATCATAATTAGAAGTAATTCTCTACATATTTGAATAAAAGTAAAATGTCTAAAACTTTACCTTCTAAATCACTGACTTAAACAAATTTAGTTTTATTTGTATAAAGAAGTTTGTTAATATGTTGTGTATTATTTTGTGATGTCAGTAGGTTTATTTCTACCTTTTACAAACAGATTTACATAACATTAGAGATTTATAAGTTTTCACTTGTATTCAGAATGGCATGGAGCTCTAAGTATGTATTTTTATGAATTATTAACATTTAATAAAATATAAATGTTCTATATTATAAATATTATAAATATTTCACCTAATCCTATCTAATAATATAGTAATATGCAAATTAACCATCACTCTGCGACAAAAATGGCGGCACCCATAGACACAAGATGGCAGCGCCAAGTCTTCTCAGGCCCACCAGAGACCCCCAGTCCCAGGGATGGCTGCTGATGAGAGCTGGCAGCACGGCCCAGACTGTAGGCCTGGGAGGTGGCTGTGCCCCCCGCACGATCTGCTACTAGCCTCGGCCCATGCATCCCTGGCGCAGCCCTGGCCGTCCACCTGGAAGGCTCCCACGCCCCCCCCAACCCCCCTCCCATGATCTGCTTTCAGCCCCGCCCATGGGCCTGTGAGGCAGCCATGCCCTCCGGCATGATCCACTCCCAGCAGTGACCCAGGTCATTGGCCTGTCGGCTGGGAGGCGCCTGCACCCCTCTCAGCACGATCCGCTCCCAGCCCCGGCCAGGGCTGTAGGCCTGTCAGCTGGGAGGCACCCATGCCCCTCTCAGAGTGTTTTGCTTCCAGCCGAGGCCAGTGCTGTGGGCCTGGGAGGCAGCCGTGCCTCTCCGATGCGATCCGCTCCCAGACATGGCCCGGGCCTTAGGCCTGTTGGCTGGGAGGCTCCTGCGCCCCTCTCCGCGCATTCTGCTTTTAGCTGCGGCCATGGCTGTGGGCCTGGGATACAGCCGCACCTCCCAGGCGCGATCCACTCCCAGCTGTGGCCAGGGCTGTAGGCCTGTCAGCTGGGAGGCGCCCATGCCCCTCTCGGCACCTTTTGCTTGCAGCCTTTGTCAGGACTGTGGGCCTGGGAGGCAGCCACGCCCCTCTCCGCATGCTCCACTTTCAGCCGCCGCCAGGGCTGATGCCTGTCGCCTGGGAGGTGCCTGCACCCCTCTCAGCGCGATCCGCTCCCAGCCGTGACCCGGGCCTTAGGCCTGTTGGCTGGGAGGTGCCTGCACCCCTCTCCGCGTGTTCCGCTTCCAGCTGTGGCCAGGGCTGTGGGCATGCCTCTCCCATGCAATCCACTCCCAGCCATGACCCAGGCCTTAGGACTGTTAGCTGGGAGGCTTTTGCGCCCCTCTAGGCACATTCCGCTTTCAGCCGCTGCCAGCTTCTTCCCAACCTGCAAAACTCCAGCTTGATTCCCCTATAAAGGGAAGAGAGTAGGACAGGACGTTCCCAGGAAATGGTGACAACAGGTTGCATGTGTGGACTGTGCTGGAGCTGTGTCCATGGCACTGTGGGAACACTGAGGAAGGAGCAAACAAATCTGGCTGCAAGGATGGGGAGAGGGCCACAGAGACTTGGCCAACCCTCAAAGGGCCCAGTAGAACTTTCATAGGTAGAGAGGATTGAGATTATTAAGAGGAGAAAGGCATCTTGGAAGGAGTATTTCTAGCAGAAGGGAAAAAATGGGCCAAAAGTTTTTGGGAAAATGGATAAGTACAGTGTTAGTAGATCTCTATGTGAAAAAGCCTTCAATCTTGACACCTAAATTACTTAACAGACTTGGCTCCAATTGACTTTGCCCTTTCAAAATAATTTTTGGAGGGAAAGATGGACAGTTGATTACATGTCTATTGTTTATAAAAGAAAAGGAAACTTTTAGAAAATATGAAAAAGTGTGAAATCACCTATAAACCTTCTACTTATTCAAATATATGCCAACAACCACATGATCTCACCTTTCCAAGGTCTCATGAAATTCCTGTTTAAGGAGTTTATTTTATGACACCTTTAGTTTGGGTTTACATTTTTACTGGTTTGTCAAGACCATAGCAGGTACACTGTCCAATATGTTAAAGAAAAAACCCTATCTAATAAAAGAGGGAATATGCAGGAGAGGGCATTTGGGGGTGACCGGGCTGTCAGAGGAGGGCAGTTGGGGATGATCGGGCTGGCAGGGGAACAGTTAGGTGTCAATCAGGCTGGCAGGGGAGTGGTTAGGGGCAATCAGGCAGTCAGGCAGCAGTTGGGAGCCAGCAGTCCTGAATTATGAAAGGGATGTCCGACTGCCTGTTTAGGCCCGATCCATCGGGCCTAAACAGGCAGTCAGACATCTCCCAAGGGGTCCCAGATTGGAGAGGGTGCAGGTTGGGCTGAGGGACACACCTCCCCCCAGTGCACTAATTTCATGCACCGGGCCTCTAGTATATATATAAAAGGCTGATATGCTAAGTGTCTTTTCCTCCGTCCGGGTAATGACGTCACATAGCAATGCCCGGCTTCCTCTCCTTAGTGACAACTAGCCTCCTTGCAGTTTCTTCAGCCCAGGAACACGACTTGCTTTATAGCCAAGTGGAAACACTTTACACTATAACCAAATTTCTGTGAAGTGTTTTCGCGTGCCTCATCTCATTTGATCCTCACAGAAGTCCTCGAGTAGGTAGATAGGAGACTCGGTGGAATACTATTTTCTTTTAATTAGCCAGAAAATGGAGATTTAGAAAGTTTAGAAACTTGACACGACTGAAAAGATGTAAGAAATGGAAATTGAAAATGACTTCAGGTTTTCTCACTGCGTAGAATATAGTCAAACACTGCTGCAGTTAAATATTTTACCCTTTATTCTCCCTGCATGATCTATAATAATAATCTGCTTCATATTGATATTTACTGCTGTGTTGCTGACAATTACCTGAAAGAGAAGTTGGGTGCTTCACTGGGCTGGAAAAGGTTTAGCTACATCAGAAAGCAGGTCTAAACTAAGCAACTTTGTTCTATGTCTATAAAAGGCTAAGTTGATTCACACATGCACGATTCATATAAAGCTCTCGCTGGCACCAATTGCACGTGTGTGTTTCGATCTGTCATTGTCGATCGTGAATTTGGTTGACACTTCTATTATAGACAAAAGACAAATAGTGAGATTAAAATATTTCTTCTAATTTATTTTCTTTCAAAGTGCACAAATTCGTGCACCAGCCCAGTAGTTGTTATATAAAAATGCAACTGATTTCTGAATATTTATTTTGTATTCTGCTATTTTACTGCATTCATTTATCAATTCCAGTAGTTTATTGGTGGAGTCTTTAGGGTTCTCTATATACAGTATCATGCTATCTGCAAATAATGACAGTTTTATTGTTTCCTTTCCAGTTTATATGCATTTTATTTCTTTTTCTTGTCTCCTTGCTGTAGCTAGGACTTTCCACACTATGTTGAATAAGAGTGGTGAAAGTGGACATTCCTTTGTTCTTCCCAATTTTAAGGGAAATACTTTTCCCCCCACTTTGATAGCTGTGGGTTTCTCTTATATGGCCTTTATTATGTTGAGGTATGTTTTCTTTTTCCCACTTTACTGATAGCTTTTTTTAAAAAATCATAATTGGGTCCTAGATTTGTCAAGTGCCTTTTCTGAATCTATTGATATGATCATGTGAGTTTATTTTTCATTTGGTTTAATGGTGTATCATATTTATTGATTTGTGAATATTATACAAACTTTGCATTCCAGGAATAATTTTCACTTGTTCATGGTATATAACCTTTTAATGTATTGCTGGATCCAGTTTGCTAAAATTTATTGAGGATTTTTGCATCTATGTTCATCAGGAATATTGACCTATGATTTTCTTTCTTTATAATTTTTTTACCTGGTTTTGAAATTAGGATAATGGTTGCCTCATAAAATGAGCTTGGGAGTTTTCCTTGTTCTTGAATTTTTTGAAATAGTTTGAGAAGGATAGGGTTAGTTCTTTTTTGAATGTTTGGTAAAATTCACCTGTGAAGCCATCAGTCTAGTTTTATTTGCTGTGTGTTTTTTGATTACTGCTTTGATTTTACTAGTTGTAATCAGTCTTTTCAGATTATCTGATTTTTACTGATGCAGTTTTGGTAGATTGTGTGTTTCTAGGAATTTATCTATTTTTTCCAAATTGTCCAGTTAGTTGGCATATAGTTGTTCATAATATTTTCTTAAAATCATTTGTATTTCTGTGGTGTCAGTTGTTACTTCTCTTCTTTCAATTTTGACTTTATTTTTTGGGGTCCTTTTTCCTTATGAGACTGATTAAAGGTCCATCAATGTTGTTTATTTTTTCAAAGAACTAGGTCTTGTTTTCATTTATATTTTGTACTTTTTTAACTCTCTATATTATTTATTTCACTCTAGTCTTTATTACTCCCTTCCTTTCACTCACTTTGGGCTTTTTTGTTGTTCTTTTTCTAGATTCTTAATGTATAAGACAAGACTGTTTATTTGTGATTTTTCTTGCTTGTTGAGGTAGACCTCTTTGTTATGAATTTCTCTCCTTTTTAAAAAAAATTAAATTATTGTGGAAAGTATTACATATGACTCCTTTTCCCCCCCATTGACATTTCCCTGGCTATTCCACTCCCAGCACATGCCCTCAACTCTCTACTGTCTGTGTCCGTTGGTTATGCTTATATGCATGCATACAAGTCCTTTGTTGATCTCTCTCCCGCACCCCTCCTCACCACCACCACCCTCCCCTGCCTTTCCTCTGAGGTTTGATGGTCTGTTCGATGTTTCTATGTCTCTGGATCTATTTTTGTTCATCAGTTTATGTTGAACTCAGAAACAGCAATCAGAAAGGATATATGCACCCCTATGTTCATAGCAGCACAATTTACAATAACTAAGATTTGAAAACAGCCTAAGTGCCCATCAGCAGATGAGTGGTATTAAAAAACAGTGGTACATCTACACAATGGACTACTATGCTGCTGTAAAAAAGAAAGAACTCTTACCATTCACTACAGCATGGATGGACCTGGAGAGCATTATGCTAAGTGAAATAAGTCAGTCAGAGAAAGACAGATATCATATGATCTCACTCATTTGTGAAATCTAATGAACAATATAAACTGATGAGTTTCCCTCTTAATTTTGTTTTTGCTGTGTCTCATATATTTTGGTGATTGTGTTTTCATTTCCATTTGTCTCAAGATAACTTTTGATTTCTAAATTTATCTATTGTTAGCCCATTCTTTCTCTAGTAACATGTTATTTAGCCTTCTTGTGTTTGTCAGGTTTTTGTGTTTATGTTTTGTTTTATTTTGTTTTGTTTTTTTGGTAATTTCTAGTTTCATACCATTGTGGTAAGAGAAGATGCTTGTTATGATTTCATTCTTACTTAATTTATTAGAACTTGTTTTGTGTCCAAATATGTGGTCTATTCTAGAAAATGTTTCATGCACACTTGGAAAGACTGTATATTCTGCTGTTTTGGGGTAAAATATTCTGATGATATCAATTAAATCTCCCTGAAGAAGTGTTTGTTTAAGGCTGCTCTTTCCTTGTTCATATTCTGACTGCAAGAACTGTTCATTAATGTCAATGAGGTGTTAAAATTCCCTACTGTGCCTGGATGGTGTGACTCAATTGGTTGAGTGTCCTCCCATTCACAGGAGGTTGCTGGTTTGATTCTGGGTCAGGGCACATGCCATGGTTGTGGGCTCAATCCCCAGTAGGAGGCATACAGGAAGCAGCCAATTGATGTTTCTCTCTGAATGATGTTTCTATCTTTCTTTCTCTCTGAAATTAACTAATATATATGCCACACTTTGTCTGTATTACTGTCAATTTCTACCTTTAAGTCCCATCAGCATTTGCTTTCTATGTTTCATCCTTTGTGGCCATAAATAAAAAGTTCAAGGATTCCAGAGTTCAAAGGAACTTTAAAGCAAAATCTTGCTTTGTCGTCACTTAGCTTCCTGTTTCAGCTTTCTTTTTGTTTTAGATACCTACAGCTTTCTTTCTTTCATATCTGCTCAACTGCAAGATTTAGTGTCTTATTTAGCATCTGATTATTTTCTTTGTGGGTGCTGTTAGGGACATTTAAAATGTTATCTTGCAGAAAATGGAAAGGCTTATCTTTATAGCATCATAACCTACAATTATGTTGTCTACTTTTTATTTTGGTTGTTACTAGCCTTTGCTCACACCCTATGCAATGAGGTGAGCAATCTTTCTGTTTTTGTTTTGTTTTTTTATTGATTTTTACAGAGAGGAAGAGAGAGGGATAGAGAGTTAGAAACATCGATGAGAGAGAAACATCGATCAGCCGCCTCCTGTACACCCCCTACTGGGGATGTGCCCACAACCAAGGTACATGCCCTTGACCAGAATCGAACCTGGGACCCTTCCGTCTGCAGGCTGACACTCCATCCACTGAGCCAAACAGGTTAGGGCCAATCTTTCTGTTTTATGCACATAATATTTCCAGAAAATTGCCCAGTGTCTTGTACTGAGTACATATATATTTTATTAAATGATTGAATATACAATTTTATAAATTTCTTTTACACTTTATAATTATTTTTCTTATTAATAAAAAATCATTCATTAGATTTGAGCAAGTTTTGTTACATAAAAAGTAAACCAGAATAGTTTAATCCATTATCATACTGTCAGAGAATTAAGTAGTTTTATTTTTTAAGTAATCTAAATGTTCCTGAGATAAAAATTATGGTTCATAGTTATTTTTTTCATATTTTGTTAGTTCTTCAGGTACTTTCCGATAGTGTAATTATCAAGTCAAAATACCTGAAAACAAACATTATTGTATTAATTTGCATATTGTATTAATTTGCTTTATTTTTTGACTAATAGTAAACATAAACATTTTTTCATGTATTTAAAAGTTAAAAAACCACTTGAAACCATTTTAAATTTATTTATATAATAGAGGCTCTGTGCATGAAATTAGTGCATAAGTAGGGTCCCTAGGCCTGGCCAGTGATCAGGGCTGATCGGGGCCTTTCAGCTGCTGGCTGGGGCCTTCCTTCATTCCTCACCAACTCTAGTGGTCAGCACACATCATAGCAAGTGATTGAACTACCGGCCTCCCAGTTGAACTCCTGAGAGGACACTTTGCATATTAGCCATATATATATACTAGAGGCCCATTGCATGAAGATTTCCTCTGGCACCCAGGACCCAGGCCTTTGCTCTGGCTGCTGCCTTCTGTCTTTGCTCCAGCCAGAGCCTTCAGTCTTCACTCCAGCTGGAGCCTCACTCCTGTAGCTCCCTCCACTCCCCGCCCTCCCCCTCATAGCAGGTGTCCCGCCCCGCCCAGCTGCTCCATGCCAGCATGCTTGCTGCCCAGAGGCCCGAAGCGACTGTGGGGGGCAGGGCTGCCGCCATCTTTGTAGGGTTAATTTGCATACTCACTCCTGATTGGCTGGTGGGTGTCGCAAAGTGACAGTCAATTTGCATGTTTCTCTTTTATTGGTGTAGATAGATATTGTAAAACTGCATTCCAGGAATAATACAACTTCCACAACAGTGTGTTTGTAACAGATTTTATAGTATCTGTTTCATCATTTTCTCAGCAGCATTTTTGGCTTTGCTGTGCAAATCTCAGATTGTGTGTAGTAACTTGAGTTTCCTTTATTTATAGGAATGGGTGTCTAGAAATGCTTACTCTCTAATTAAGGATGTATTTCTGTATCTAAAAGAATTTATCTCTTTTGACTATTATTTAAATTTACATTTTAATTATTATTTTTATGCTAAATTTAAATTAGAACTAAGATTCTATTCTGGACTTGATAGGTTTGTTGCTTCTACCTATATGTCTTCCCACTATTTTGCCACATAGATGAGTTTGCTCTTAGAGCTGCTTGTGGGTAGCTTATCTGGTTTCAGGTCATTTAACTTAAATTCTTTTTGCTAAATTATTCTAGTGAAATCATTATGCAAAAGGTATAAGGGATAAGTTTTGCTGTTTTTTACCATAATTTTTCTTTCATAGTTTCCTTGTGGTACTTTCTCTATAGCATCAAATAAAATTTCTATTACCTATACTCTCATTGTTGTAAATGTAAATATAAAAATATTTCCTAAAATTTGAAAACAGAAAACATATGATCTTATGTTCCACACATTTAACAAACACTTATTTTGCGGCATTCACCATTTTAGGCATGTTGGAGAAGTGTTTTATTTTAAGAAAGAAAACAGTAAAGGGCATTGATCATATACAAAATAGTAGCACTTAATTGTTGTTGAAAATTTACTGTGTTCTAAGTGCTTTTCATTCATTTTCTAATTTAAAACTCCACTCATTTAAAATGGCGGGATAAGGGGTAGTTCTTTCCTACTTCTAACATTTCCTTTCTTATGGAGTGGCACCTATTTTGCATTTCTCCTCATCTCTTTAAATCTTTTATCCTCTTGTCACCTGGTTAGATGGAGTGACTTCTCTGCTTGATAAAGTTGGACTTGCTTGGGTTGGACGGTTCTTTCTGAGGAGTGAGATCCTAGCACACAGCATATGTTTATTGCTGTACACTTTATAAGGTCAGGCTTGCATGATGGATATATCTGTCTAATCTTGCTGTGTCATGTCAGAGATTCGTCCACTTGCTCATAGACATAAATCACAATCATGAAGATAAACCTTAAAACTAATAAGGGAGATATTTTAGTCTCCATATACTAACTTCTTTTACTTCCCCATTGATTAATAATTCAGGTAAGAAATGCGTGTTATTTATTGAGTTGCCCTTACAGCACCAATAGTAAGTTCTAATTTTAGTCTTGTTTGGTAGTTTTAAAAAATCTAGCTTATTGTGGTTTAGTACTTGTTAGAACAGGTAATTAGTGAAACCAAAGTTTGCAGCCAGCTTCTTCACAATCAGAAAGCCTATGCTTATAACCAATTCACTATACCATCCTATATAATCCTATATAATAAAAGGGTAATATGCAAATTGACCCTAATGGCAGAACGACTGCTGGACCAGTCACTATGAGGTGCACTGATCACCTCTTGGTCCCTTTCTCCTGCCAGAAGGCTCTGATTGCCAGATGGCCACTCGCTGCAAGGGCGGGGCCAGCGAGTGGGCGGGAACAGCTGACCTCTCGGTCTCTTCCCCGGGCCATCAGGCACCGATCACCTGATGGCGAACGAGAAACCGGGGGTGAGTGGCAGCAGGGGACGGGGCCGGCTGCGGGCAGTTGGGGAAGATGGCCCTGATCACAGGCCAGGCCTAGGGACCATACCCGTGCATGAATTTGATGCGCTGGGCCTCTAGTTTCTTATAAAAGAATATAGTTAAAGAGCAAGTTAGATGCACAGACTGGACAAGCAAATGGAATGAACAATGACTATCTTCATGGCCTGGAATCATGGCTGTTTCCAGGTTTTGGGGAATAAAAATCTTGTTCAGCTTAGGAACATTGGAGTATACTTTAGTGAATTACAAATGCTTTACATTCATTAAAATCTCTATTGAATACCTAAAGAGAAATATATCTTTTTAATTGTTAATCTTTAATGCAGCTATGGCAAGGGTCAGATAAATTATATGTAAAGCAATTTCATAACACTCATAAATTCTTAGGTGCTTGCTTAGTTTTGATCAGAGGCAGTTTGTTTTTTTTTTAGAGTAGAAAGAAAGTTTATCTTGGGAATATTGAATTGTTCAAGGCATTAGGAAATAAGTTTCTCAATGCTTAGTGTCAAAACGCTTATTTTTCATGAGAATATTTACTGCTATTACTATGCCACATAGCTTTATCACATCTAGTCATCTAGAAGAGAGCATCTCCCAGCTCAAAAGTTCTATAAGTATTTGACGATCTTATGCTTGTGATAACACAATCTTATTTTTAGTTTTTAAAATGTCTCCTTTTACCTAGGCACACTTCCTTGATTTACCACCTGAGACATACTTTGGCAGATATACTTTTAATCAGAAAGGCCCAGTGTTGTTTATTTTAATACCTTGTTTAATAAAACATTGACATTAGTACCTGTTTCATAATTTCACATTTTCATTGTAGTTACTATCTGGTTACTATTCTTCCAACTCTTAATTCATTAATCTTTTCTTAACGCCTTCATTACAAAGATAGATAGTTTATGAACTGGCCAAAGTTTTCAAACCAATGTTTGGTTTTATTTTCATTTTAATGTATGCATTAACTTTGGCATGTTTCTGAAAAATGCTGTTATACAAATACTAGAGGACTGGTGCACAAATTCATGCATAGGTGGGGTCCCTCTGCCTGGCCGGTGATTGTTGCCAATCGTGGCTGTGAGAGGTTGGCTGGGGGAGGGGCTGCAGGAGGTTGGCCAGTGAGGGGAGGGGTCGTGTGAGGTTGGCTGTGGGAGTGCAATGACCACCAGGGGGCAGCTCCTGCATTGAGTGTCTCCCTCCTGGTAGTCAGTGTGCATCATAGCAACTGGTTGTTCGGTCGTTCAGTCATTACATCATTCAGTCGCTTAGGCTTTTATATATATAGATTAAATGTCACTGGACAACACATCTATTATTAGACCCAATTTTATACCTTCTACTGAAGAGTTTTGTTTGGAAAGTTTTACGTGCCGTGCCCATCCAAAAATGTGGGGGAAAAAAGTGAAGTCATTTTCACAGCTTAGTACAACTTCATGAAGTAGCCTGCTCTATTGGAAAATATGTGGGCTTTGTAGTCAGGGACAACTAAGTTCAAATTCCACACTTCTTACATGTTTGATGTTGGAAAAATTGCTTAAGTTTGTTAATCTGCAATTTCATCAATCTTAAGAGTAGTGATGATTATACCTACTTTGCAAAACTATTGAAAGGACTTTTAGACACTCTATATCAAATGTTTGGCATTTAGTTATTGCTCATTAAATTAAAACAATTTTTTATTTGGATAGAATGATGAAATAATGTAAACATATCCTTTAAAGGCCTTGAGATATCACACACTCAGTACCTCTAGGCAAGTGCATGTCTGAGGCAAGAGGAGGTGGCAGAGGAGCTCAGCACCTCAGCTCTCTTTCTGCATTACTCCAAAGTCCTCTGCTGGTGCGCGATTTCACTTATCTTTGGGGAGCTGAAGTTTCCCTCTGAAAGGAATGTTTACATAATTTAGGTAAATGCCGTGGGGTTCCTTAAGCTAATCCATTCTTCCTCTTTTGTGCTTTCTCTTTACTAACAATATTAAACACTTTCCCACTTGACAATGATTTATGCATCTCAATTTTTCAGATTTCCTGCTGCTGGTGATTGTATATCCCAAGGCACTTGTCATAATTTACTTCAATCTTGGCAAATACACTTGGATAAAAGGTGTATTCTTGCAAATGAAGATAGGCTAAGACCAAAGAAAGAGCTTTATTTCCCCCTTCTAGGCACATTGCAGGGCTACAATTGTATGTTCTCCAACAAGTAATTATAGAGAAAGAAAATGATCCTCCTAATGAGGTATTTGAAACTTCTGTCTTGGTATAAAAAGTTGCACTTGATTTGCAATAGCCTGGATATAATGCTTTCTTTGGAATATTTTCAGTATCTAGACTTGTTAACATCAAAGACGTAATATGAAATGTTTAGTTTAACACTTTCTTTTAATTTTTGCCTGGGTAAACAATTCACTTTTATGAAGTTGATAAATAATGCAGTTGTTTGACATTCAATTATCCATTGAAATTTTTAAATTTGTTCTTCTTATTTCTCTTCTGATGTTTAAATTATTATTACAGATTCTCATTTTTAATTCCCACATGTGATTCGGTGTCACAAATGTCACAATATACTTGATTTCTGAAATTCTTTGATTATAAAATATCATAAATTATTCCTTTCTTAAAAAAAGATACAATCTGATTGCATAAAAATGTAAAAACTCTATATTTTATTCTATGGACTTATTTTAAATTTAGTAAATTTGATTTATTATAACTTTTTAAAATTATTTTTAATAAATATTAAATTGATACATAAAAGTTTATAAAACATGTACAAGGCACAGAGAATAGATGCAGATTAAGAAATAAAATGAAACTCTTAGCTTTAAAGTCTTCTGCCCATACCTCTCATTTTTCTCCCATCTATTTAGATCGCACAAACCAATAGTAAACTTTTTATTTATTAACTACATCTACTTTATTATTATAACACAAATCTTTAACTTTTACAATATATTTTGCTTAGGTTTATTTTGAACTTTACATTTAAGGAGTCATAAATATTGCTTTGCAATTAATTTTTCTTTCCTCAATAATATTTTCCTAGAGCTAACCATGTTGTTACACATAATTTATTCCATAACCCTGTGCAAAAGCAACTTCTAGAAGACAGTGGCCACTGATTTTGACTGTGACAATAAGTCCCACTATATGAATATGCCACAACTTATTTACCTATTCTACTGTGGGGGGTCATTGGAACTGTTTTCCATTATTCTATTGATTTGTTTTGTTTTTGCTGTTATAACCAATGATGTTATGAACATTCCCCTACTTATATGACTTATACAGGGATATACATTCCATATCTATCTTTTAATTACTTTGCTAACCTCTCTATTCTTGTTTCTTCATCTGTATAATGGGAGAAAATAATATTTAATCCATAGGGCTGCACTGAGGATTAACTAAGATATATGTGTATATACTAGTATGTGTACATACTAGTATATAGTGTTTAATAGTTTATTAAATGCTTTATTACTATTGATAATCATGATGATGTTTTCTGGGTCATATATACAAGAGGATATATATTTTGGAGTGGAATTTCTGGGTTATAATATATAAGGTACCTTAAACTATATTATGGCCAATTGGAGTTGTCATTATTATCTATTCTTCCGTCTACTTATAGTGATGTCATTTTAGCTGAGGACATGGCTATTTACCACAAGGCTGCATTCATAGACTCTTGTAAACTATTTCCAAGCTATGTTCTTGCCTGTGGAATGTCATAGAAAATAAGGGATACCCTCCTTCTTGTCCTCAAAAGGATTGATATGTGCTCTTTTTTTTTTTTTACCTTCCTCCTTTTCGTTTGTGGAAAATGGTTAAATGCCTTTGCGTTGGAGACAAAAGCACACGTTGAAGGTGTCAGAACTATGTTATCAGCTTTGCTTTGCTTTAACAGCTTGACAGAAACACACTTCTCTCTTATTTCAGGCACTAATTTCTGGTCTCATTTTTTTCAGCAGCTAAAACTATAACCTAACTAATCAATATGGAGCTGACAGAAGGAGAAAGTAATGAAGCCTTGTTTTCAGATGTCCATGTAGGGAACAGCATCATGGCCCCTTGTAGAGTGGCTGTGCAGGACTGTGGAGAAGCAAATCCTTCAAGGTTGGCAGGCCATCTGGTAGTAAAGCTGTATGTAAACTTTGCTTAGAAGGGAAGAATCAGAGGCAAAGCTCATCCAATTAGTGACCATTATTTAACATTTGGTCAAATATTTTCAAACATTAAAGGAACAATATCAGAAAATTAGAAAAAGTAGTTGGGAGTAAGAAGTATGTGCATGGATCTCTTGGAATACACTCAACTTGTGACAACAGTTATTACCCACAAAATGCTCGCCAAAGGGCAGTCTTTGCAGAAGATGGTATCAATGATGCAGTGGACAGAGTGACTCATTATGCAAATATTAAGCACTTGTCCTGTCACCCTAGTGCTTGCTCCAGGGTATCAGGATGGAGCTGATATCTGGATTCAACATGTGGGTTTTCCCTGACTAAGGCTGGCTACTGCTATTGCTGAGACTCCTCCAAACCAGCAGAAACAAAACTGAGCCCCAGTCGCTTGGTGAAAGGTTGATTTTATTGTATACTTCTATAATGGAGGAGGCAGTGATTTATCCTCCCTGGAATAGGTACTTACTGTGGTTATGAACTTGCTTTTGCTTCCTCTCCTGCTTCTGCCAGAATTACTATAGCTAAACTGTCTGAATTCCCCATATTTACTAAAACAGATTATCTCACCACAAAATTTATCTAACAGTGAAATCAATGAGGCCATGGGATTTAGTGTTCTTACTATGGGCCCTATCACCCACAAGCAACTGAACTGTACAAAAGTGGGAGTCATGAAACCTCAGTTGTAATGCCAGTTAGAAAAGAAAAGATCACTCTTTTTTAAAAAATAAATACATGTTGATTTCTTTCAAAGACTTTGGATTTTATTTAATTTTATGTAATTCTTTTTTAGCATCTATTGAGAAATTTATATTTTTCTTTATTTCTATAACAAATAGTTTATTGATTTTTAAAGAGAGAGGAAGACAAAGGGAGAGAGAGAAACATGGATGTGAGAGCTAACATTGATAGACTGCCTCCTGCATGCCCCCCGCCCCCCCCACCGGGGATTGAGCCCTATAAATTGAGCCCTGCAACCAGTGACTGGGAATAGAACCGGCAACCTTTTGGTGATGGGATGATGCCCAACCAACTGTGACACATTGGCCAGGGCTTCTTTATGAATTGCATTACTATCATTAGTTTTCCTAAAACCAACATTTTTCCTGTAGAAACCAATTTCATTATACATTACTTCATTGCTTTATTTGTTCATTATATTATCTTCATTATGCATTACTAGTTTCAATTTGCTAATTATTTTTTTAAAGTGGAGGATTGGAGGAGAATAGGACAAAAGGTGTAATCTCCAAATGCTTTAGGCCAAAAAAGAAATCAAAATGGAAAGATGAATTAGAGAGATACAAAAGAGATAGGAATAGAAATCTTGGTGACAAGTTAGATGGGGAGATAAGTAAAAGTGACTACTTAGTCTAGGATGATTTAGCAAATTGAGTAAATTTCATTATCAACCAAGTTCAAGAGGAATGAATTTTGGTGAAAAAATAATGAATTATATTATGTACATTTGGGTGGATCTTTGGGATATCTAGGTAGAGGATTCCAATAAGCAAATGGATAAACTGGTGTGGTACTTTTGGCTGATATATAGACTTGGGTATAAATGAAAATAAAAACTCTGAGAAGGGGTAAGATACTAAGAGGGAATATAACATTGGAAAATAAAATTACAAAGCACTCACGAGTTCAAATAAAGGGAAATATTTTGAGATTATTAGGTATTTTTGCCAGATAGAGTGAAATGGGTAGGTTTATTCTGAGGCAGTTTTTGCTTTGTTTTAAAATTTATATCTTTTTGTATTGAAGGGACAGACTTGGTAGAGAGAAAATTTGATAACATGAGAACAAACCTCTAAGGAGAAGAGAATAAAAGAGATTATAGAAAATAGCCTTAAAGAAGAGAGAAAACTTTGTTTGCATTGCTGAGAAGGAGGAAATAATGCTACAAATAAAATTGGTTGAGGGAGAAGTGAAAATTTGATATGGACAGTTTTCTCTTTGAGGTAAAAATGTGGAATCATTTACTGAGATAGAACAAAATGTGGTATGATAGATATGCCAGAAACCTTTGGATTTAAAGATGCTGCATAATGGTGTATTTTTCAACACCTCACCAGCTAAAGTGCAGAGGGGTATTATATATCTGCCATTTTCTTAACATAATATGCTTCTTAGATAAGTAGCATAAAAAATAAATAATTTATCAACACATTAAATTGATGAGAGTTGCTATGTGAGGGCAACGGGGAACAAATCATACCAGTACCAGAGAAAAGCACAATTTGAAATTTTGGATAAAGTTCCTCTCATAGTTTTTTCTAATTTGAAAACTATAGTCATGAGAACTGAAAGGGGTTAAATAAATAAAATTAAGTTTAGTTTCCATTATAATCAAATGAGGAGCTGATAGGGTTGCAAAGAGGTGTGTTGACAGCTTCTGCTTACCTTGAACAAAGGGTATTGATACATATGAAGTTCATCACAATTGTGTAGGCTGAATAAATCAGTTAAGGCTATTATTCAGCTCCTGCACTAAGGTCATAATAGTTTAGAAGAGTATTTGCTTCTAAAGAATTGTCACCAGAGAAACTATTATTAAATTAGATAAAAATCAATTTCCAGAGATAGATGATAGCATGATAACTGGTGTTAAAGGAGGCTGAGTATCATAAATTTTTTAACACTACAATTTTCAAAGTTCTATGTATTTCCAAAATGAGTTGTGTTAAGTAATTTTAGATGCTGTCTAGACAATTGACAACAATTCCTTAGTATAGGCCAGTGAATTATAATTTCAAATTTAAAAGCTCCTAACTTTGGAGGGATTTTATATAATCTTTGATTATTCTAAAATGCCTAAATAACTAAAGTTAATAATTGGCATACAGGATAAAATGTCAATGATTTCTTTAAGAGAGAAAGAGAGAATTGAACATTAACAGGAGTACTGGAAAATCTTGGAAATGAAGGAAAGCGGAATAGAGAAAAGCATGAGAAAAAGACCATCTTATTAGTAAATCTGGCATCATGGAAGGAATATTTGATTGGATTAGAAAGGCTAAATTCACATCCATATTTTTAGCTAACTGTGATCTTAACTATTTCGCCGTTTTGGACTTGCATTTTATTATTTGTTTATAAGGGGTAAT
This sequence comes from Cnephaeus nilssonii, assembly GCF_951640355.1. Lineage (NCBI taxonomy): Eukaryota > Metazoa > Chordata > Mammalia > Chiroptera > Vespertilionidae > Cnephaeus > Cnephaeus nilssonii. The sequence goes on along the minus strand of NC_137079.1, from coordinate 72,977,903 downwards.
AATATGTGTCTTATTTTCCTCAAAGTACAGGTGTGAGGATCATGGATTAATAGTGAATGGTTGATCAACTTTTCTTATTACTATGTGTGAGCTCTAGGACTTCCCTAGATGTTTTAGTCAAACCAAACAAAATGTTTCATCTGCACATCTGTAGAATATAAAGGACTCTGCCCTGTACAATAAAAGCAATCAAATCAATTTGAATAAGATTTCTTCTGATAGTTCTAATTGTGTATAGAAACAAATCTCTCTTTGGTCAGAAAAAGCAAAACTATTATCTCATGGCTATTTTAGATTTGGACACTTCCTGTGACTAGATTTGTATTTATTAAGGTTGGTTTCTATTTTTGTTGAGCACATGGTAAGTGTTTGGGTTTTCATTTTCTTTACATGTCTAGCTGTGAACACTGCTTCATATTTATTTGGCTTTGTTACATCTGTTGGTAAGGCAACTGTGCTAAAAAATTCCAAAATCTATCCTAAAAATCTAACTTCTGAACCTCTTACCCTATCAAAATACTTTACCAGTTTCTTTTATTTTGTACAATGCAATAATACAAGCACTGATCTAGACATGCTTTTTAGAAGGAAGCTTGATTCTGACATCAAGAAGTCTAAAGGGCACAGCTGGTGTGGCTCAGTGATTGAGCATTGGCCTGTGAACCAGAAGTTCACAGTTCAATTCCCGGTCAGGGCACATGTGTGGGTTGTGGGCTCAATCCCCAGTAGGGGGTGTGCAGAAGGCAGCAAATCAATGATTATCTCTCACCATTAATCTTCTTCTCCTTCTCCTTCTCCTCCTCCTCCTCCTCCTCCTCCTCCTCCTCCTCCTCCTCCTCCTCCTTCTTCTTCTTCTTCTTCTTCTTCTTCTTCTTCTTCTTCTTCTTCTTCTTCTTCTTCTTCTCTCTCTCTCTCTCTCTCTCTCTCTCTCTCTCTCTCTCTCTCCCCCTTCCTCTCTGAAGTAAAAAGTGTATATAAAAAGAAAAAGAAGTCTAATGGAAATATCAGTCCTTACATAAATTTTAGCTTACTACAAATATAATTAATAGTTCAATGTAAACTTTGGGAAAATAATTGAGATCTCCTGATAATCCATTACTAAATATTATATTTATTTTATTATACTAGAGGCCCAGTGCACAAAATTTGTGCATAGGAGTGTGGGTCCTTCAGCCCAGCCTGCACCTACTCCAATCAGAGACCCCTCAGGGGATGTCAGACCACCGGTTTAGGCCCGATCCCTGTGGGATCGGGCCTAAACTGGCAGTTGGACACCACTCTCACAATCTGGAACCTCTGGCTCCTAACCACTCACCTGCCTGCCTGCCCAATTGCCCCTAACCCCTCTGCCTGCCTGCCTGATCACCCCTACCCTCTCAGCCTGCCTGTCTGATCTCCCCTAACTGCCTCTGACTGCCTGATCATCCCTAACTGCCCTCCCCTGCCATCCTGATCTCTCCCCGAATTGTCCTCCTCTGCCAGCCAATTTGGTTCTGATTGGTCAGTTTCTATGCCAGTCAGCGTCAAAAGCTCCGCCTCCTAGGCAGCCATTGGCTCCTTACATTCATCCAGATTTGGTTCTGATTAGTCAGTTTCTATGCCAGTCAGTGTCTCTGGGCCTATCAATGGGGCCTGATCAGAAAGGCAGGGATGATCAGCAGCCCAGGAGAAGGCCTGGAGAGAAATGGAGACGCAGCTGTTGGTCAGGCTGGGAGAGCAAGAAAGGCAAGTTCTGATCAACGGCTGCCAAAGAGGCTATAGATCAGACCCTACGTCTCTCTCTGAAGGCCTCTCTCCGGGCCTGATCTGCAGCCCCCTAGGCAGTTAGTATTGGGTCAGGGCACCGGCGACGGCCCCAGTCAGTGCTGGGTCACCCCGTCAACCCAGCAATGACTTCCGGTCTGGTCAAGCCTTCCATCCTAATGGTCGTTATGACCCTGACTCTTTATTATATAGATATTTTGATTATATTAAAACAAATATCAAAAGGAGAAAATTTACAGTTGACATTTTCATTTCAATTTTCTGTCCCTATTATATATATACTAGTGGCCTGGTGCACAAAATTTGTGCACGGGGGTGTGTGTTCCTCAGCCCAGCCTGCACCCTGTCCAATATGGGAACCCTCAGGGGATGTCTGAATGCCGGTTTAAACTGGCAATTGGACATCCCTCCCGCAATCGGGACTGCTGGCTCCTAACTGCTCACCTGCCTGCCTTTATGATCACCCCTAACCACTCTTCCTGCTGGCCTGCTTGCCCCCAACTGCTCTCTCCCACTGGCCTACTTCCCCTCAACTGCCTCCCACCAGCCTGATCGACCCCAACTGCCCTCTCCTCCTGGCCTGATCGCCCCTAACCACCTCTGCCTCAGCCCTGTCACCATGGCTTTGTCCGGAAGGATGTCAGGAAGATCTCCTGGTCTAATGAGAATATTACCCTTTTATTAGTATAGATACTATTGTTGATCATATTATTTCTAAATCAGTCATGCATACAATGTTTAAATGTTTGCTAAACTTACTGCTACACTTGATGGTAATTTCAAGAATCAGCTCATGGAACATTTTTATAACTCAAAGAATATTTACCTGATTATACTAAAAAAAAAATCTGTTTTCAGTAGAAATTTACACTAGGCAACCAGCCTTCAGCAATATCAGCAGTCCTGTCATCTCTCTGCTTGTTCCAAGCATCTCTGCATGGCCAAGCAGCTAGGTAGGTCATTTGTCACAGAACATAAAGGAAACAACTCAAACCTACCAGCCTGTCAGTAATTCTTGCTATAATTCCATCTTTGCATAATCAGGGAGATGAGCTGCCAGCAGTCTGCTCATGTGCAAAAGGACAGCAACATCTTTGAGTTAGGTTTCCATGTGCACCCATAAACTTTTATGAGGGGTCTATGTACTGATAAGAAAAACACATTAAAAAATTAGATATTCCTTTTTAAAATATGAACAACATATTTTACTTTTAAATAAAAACACAGTGATAGCAAGCAACTCTTTTTATTTGAAAGACTTTTTTTTTTTTTTAGAGAAGAACTTTGTCCCAATTCAAGGCTGTTTTGGATTTTTAAAGAGCTGATACTGGCAGATCCCAATACAGATGTACTATTGAGTCCATTTGACCTCCTAGTCAACCAGACTTGAAAACTACATAAGAGCAGGAATTTACACTTGATACTACAGTTGAATTTATTTGACATAAACAAGCTTCTATTTCAAAATTATTTCGATATATATTTATAAAATATTTAATTTCAAATATTTAATTCGATATATTTAATTTGTTCATATATATATATATATATATATATATGAACAAATTAAATGTGCCTACTTTAAGACATAATTTTTCTGTTATAATTTTTAATTGAAAAATATGTAGTAAAACTAAAGAATGTCTTTGGAGAAATCTGAAATAAATCAGTATAATACCATCAGTTTCTTAAAAATAATATACAATCTATGATTACTTTTTAAATCTCAGTGCCAATGCCATAAGTAACCTCTCTTAGATGTAATACAATTCATAAAAATCAATCTCATTAACCAAATGAAAACTAGGTTAACACACAAAACTGTTGGGATTGCTTATAATAAAAGCATCAGAAATTTACAAATAAGTTTTTCAAATAATTCATATTCTTATTTTTATGGAAACTATTTATAGTGGGGACTTATTTTTAAGGAAAAACAATCTCCATGAACTCAAGTTTTCTGATACATTTTTTAGGTCAAAATTAAAATGTTTCTGAAATGCAACAAAAATATTTTAAAATACAAATGAAGGGAATGAGAGCTACCACTTTTAACTTTCATTCTTCCTCAAATAAACTTATCACTACTTTGAAAGGATTTGTTTGTTTGTTCGTTTTATTTTATTTTTATGACTCCTGGCCATAAGACAATGTAGACCAAGTGAAGTCAAAATTGCTGTGTGTCTGCATTATAATGGCTCCAGCCTTAGCTTATAATTCAGGTGGGAACTTTGTGATAGCCAACTAAGAGTCAGCATTACAGATACATTCCCAAGGGAACAGCTTACATGAATAAAGAGTCTGACATTTAGATTCGATATCTATATGGAAACCTCATATTCCTCCTCTCCTGCTCTGACCTGCTTTGTTAATATCCTACTCTCATAAACTGATACTGGAACCTAGCCTTTGCCACTGTCAACAATGGTCTCCAACATGAACAAGTATTTGTCATAGGTGTTATCTTCCACTGTTCCCAACACCACAGCTTTTCCATGAGCCAGAGCTGTGCTAGACAGTTTGCTGGGCTGCAAAAATAGCCCTCATATTTGGTAACCTAGTTGCCCCAAGGTATCACAAAGGCTTTTATTAAAAAGGAGCTCCATTAGCTTCTGGGAATACTCCCAACTCAGAATCTGGTAATGTCTTATGAAAAACACACACACGCACACGCACATGCACACAAAAACAAGCAAACAAACAAAAACCACCTCACCATATTGTCAGATTTTGGCACTGAGCCCTCTTATCAATATGAGGATTAAATCCAGAACATGGAAACCAAACATAGTTCTAAATTCAAGCTGAGTAGAATATAAATATCCAACCACCCCTTTCATAATTTTTTCACCTTCTTCAGTGGCCTCTGATGGAAATGTATACATACATAGTGATATATGCAAGCATCCTATCTAATAATAGCGTACCATGTAAATTACCATCACTCCGCTAGGCCCACGATTGGGCGGTGGAGGCTGGGGGGCGGGACTCAGGGTGGCCTATCCGGCCATTGAGAGGCACGGATCCGCTGCCACTGAGCGGGGCTACGCTGCTGTTGAGAGGCACAGGGGGCGGGACTCCCGCCCCCTGTGCCTCTCAACGGCCAGATCCAGGCCGCTGAGGGGGTCCCACCCCCTGCGCCTCTCAACAGCAGGGGAGACCCCCTCAGCGGCCGTGGATCATCAAAAGTGGGGGAGCGAGCTCTGGCCTCAGTCAGCTAGCCACGGAAACCCGGCAGAGGATGGAGAGCTGCGACGAGGAAGACATGGAGAAGCACCGCATCCACCTACCCCCCGTCGCTCTGTGCACACGCTGCACCTCCTGCCCTGTGAAGTCCGGGTTAACCGGCCACCCCTGTGGGGCGCTTTTTCACCCCGGCCATCCGTCAGGGTCCCGATGGACTCGAAGGGCCGCAGTCTGAGGGGCGAGGAGGTGGAGGTGCCGCCTGGCCTGCTGGGATACATGATGGTGAGTCCATCGGAACCCTGACGTGCATGATTCAATCATGCACTGGGCCTCTAGTATAGTATAAAGGAGGAGCATCTACACACCCCATATGTCATACTAGTGTAGCTAGAGCAAATAACATATGTATATAAAAAGAAACATCATTGTATATTTAAGTAAAAAAATAGCCTAAGAAGGCAGATGACTGTCTTCTCAAAACAGAAGTCCTTGACCAAGCCTGTGATTAGTCAGTTGCATAAAGAATTATATTATTATAATTATTACATTGCTATGTAGTAATAAATAATTGTCTATAATACTTTCTCCCTACATCATTTATTGGACTGAGGAATCAAGGATTTCTCATGACCAGCTCATTAGAAATAAGAATGATTTTTATAGAGGACACAGATAGGTTTTTTTCTCTTACCACAGATCTAGTTGCCATTCTTTATAATTGTAAGATTATAGAGTTCATTAATCTGAAAATGCCTCTTATGGCAGAGGGTTTAGGGAAAAATACTTGAAATGGTAAAACAAGTCAGCTGAGAAGGCAGTGGGATATCAAACCAAAACATAGCTGTGGAAAACAAGAACATGGAACAAAACAAGATCAGAAGAAGAAAAAGACAAGAGCTGGGATAAGCATTCCTAGGCCAACACAGAAAATGTGGCTTGTTGTCCACTGGCTAGCTGTGTACAACACCAGAGAAAGGGAAGACCTCTTCATTTCAAGCTCAGGTTGGCACCAAGCCAGGATTCCTTGACTCAACTAGTGAACAGCATTGATGTACTGTATCATTTTTCTAAGGTAAGAAGGGGATCCCAGGACCATTCTTTTATCGTGTACACTTAACTAAGTGGTTGAAAACTAAGTCTAGTATTTCCTGAAAGACATTTTGAAGAGTTGATGTGGCAGGTCATTGGAGTGTGGGGCTGAAGTTGAGGTACCTAGTAAGCATTGTGTATTAAAACACATTTAAACTTTCTGATATTTATGAGGTCTTGTGTGAGTATTAAAAACATACACAGGATTGGTAATCTATTCAAAATTATAATTGTGGTTTTGTAAATTACTAAACCTATGTCTTTCAAACATACATACAACTGCAGGCATCATCTGACTGTTGGCTTGATTTGTTCTCTTCAACTTTTACTTTATACCTTGCTTTGATTCAGGGTCTTTTTAGCCCTTTTTTTTGTTGTTGCTTCCTGCTTTTGAGTATTCTTTCATTCAGACAATAAAACCTGGACCCAAAGATAGACTACACTAAAGGAGATTTAAATTCTACTATTTGACTGGTATATTAGCAAATAAGGTGCTTAGATGTTTAAAAGAGATTGTAATAATACAGTGAATTCATCATGTAAAGCCTGGTCATCCAATCCCAAACTCTGTTCATGGGATGATCCAGAGGACCCTCTCCTCACTGAAGGTGTGATAATTACATTTGTGATGAGAGCTCTAGCTTTTGTGAAGAGCTCTGGGATGTATATTTTTTGAGGCTGTTGATGAAGATGGAATTGCTGCCAATGAATGAGGCTTTCTGAATTCCACGTGGATGAAGGAATTCTTGAGCATTGGGACCAAGTGACAGCTCTTAATCATACGTCAAGGTGGGAGAGGTTACCATAATGGGTTGAAAAGCCAAAGTCTCAATCAGATGGAAAAATGTACTGATAAAATTTTGGCATTATCTAGTTGATCATAATGTCCCTATAACTGAAATAGATGAGTAACCTATTAAATAGTGTCTGACTTGATTGGAGAGATAAATTCAGTTGAACAGAAGTCTGAGCTGAATCACCGTAATAAAGAGTCATTGCTCCTCAGCAAAACTTGAGCTATTTCATATAAACAGGATCCTGTGACTGAAAAGGTCAGGCCCCAAATTTCATACTACAAATCTTCCTTTTCAGCTTTCCTAAAGGGACATGTGAATCTTAGTAGGTATCTGTCCACTGGGGGAAAGTAACCAAACATTTTTTATATTACTGCACACTAGCTCTGAACTGACTAACTGCTAAATATCCAAAAATATGCTATGACCACTGTTCAAAGTAGAACAACAGGAGGTCATGTATTCTATGAAATCTTGGCTCAGGTCCATTTCACAGTGGACCCCCAAAGACACCTCATAATATTTCCCCTATATCACAGTGCAAAGTTAGAATACATTTACTTAGTAACTAGCAGAACCCTCACCTTGGTTCCCTGTCTTATGGAATGAGGGCTGTTAGGGTAGGAAGGGCAAATGGAAGTCAGCAGAAATGCCTCTATCTCCTAAAATAGTAAACCGATAGAGCACTACAATCCTGAAGGAATTTCCATGATTAGTACCATGACTAAAAAATTGAAAAATGCAGGAATGGTAACTCCTAACACACTCCCATTTAATTCACCTGTTAGATCTGTGCAGAGGCAGATAGAGTTTATAGAACAATAGCCGATTATCACATTTACATGGTGACTACAGCTGCTTTTTCAAGGATGGCTGTGTTCTGGTACAAATCTATATATGTTTTGGCACATGATATTCAGCTCTTGTTTTAGAGAATTATTTTAATCTATGCCTTCTAGTAAAGATAATCAGAGGCTATTTATTTTCAGTGGAGGACAATAGTGCACTTTTACTTTCCTTCCTCTGGGTGTATCAACTCTCTAGCCCTGTTGTATTGAGTCTGTAGAGAACTTGATAACATTTCTATTCCATAAGATAATCATGCCAATTCATTCCATTGATGAAATTTGCTTATTGTCAATAACTATCTAGCCTGAAATTTTTAATTTAGTAGATACAAGTTATTCTGTGACTGTTTCTTTTTTGTTTGTTTGTTAATCCTCACCCTCAAATATTTTTCCATTGATTTTTAGAGAAAGTGGAAGGGAGGGGGAGAGACAGAGAGAGAGAAACATCAATGTAAGAGAGACGCATTGATTGGTTGCCTTCCCATATGCCCTGACCAGGGCCAGAAGACAAGCCTGCAACCTAGATACTTGCCCTTGGCTGGAATTGAATCCAGGACCCCTCAGTCTGCAGGCTGATGCTCTATCCACTGAGCAAAACTTGCTAGGGCAATGTGACTGTTTCATGGTTGTTAGAAGACATGCAATTCTTCGGCTAGAGATAAAGGACGTTATTATTACAGCAAATGTAATGCCCATAGTTCCATCTTAGTTTGTGTCAATTCCTCATCTTCCCTGAAATCCCACTGAGGTAACATAGGGCCTGCCTACAGGCTACATCTATAATAATAAAAGTGTAATATGCTAATTAGACCGGATGTCCTTCCAGATGTCCTTCCAGGGCTGCTGCTGTGAGGGCTGGTGCAGCAGCCAGAGCTGCTGCCTTGGCCCTCAGAGCCCCTTGCACAAATTTCATGCATCAGGCCTCTAGTTACAAAAGAAAAATGTTGAAGCAAATGGGAGCAAGCCTGCTATTTGTCTGTAGTGAGATGGTAGCTCATCTTTCAAGGTTGTTCACCATAAAAACAACTCCAAAAAATCATGTTGGAAGGCATTAATCAGGGCCATGCATACTTGGCATACCCAGCAAGAATATGCAGGGACACTCAATGTCCAAGGTGAATTTCCTCTCCCAAGATTCAATCTGATGATTAGCAAGAAGAAACAACTCTAGACAGCTTGGTGAATCATGTGTGGCAGATGTAGGAAATGATTTATTCCCACAAAAATTCAGGGCTTACCACTCATATGAAATTTTATGGATCCAGGATTCTGGGATAAATAATTATGATTTTGGAGCAAAGCTAAATTATCCTCTGTAGATGATTGTTTTTCCTTTAGAGAAACATCTTTGACTCAATACTGGGCCAGAGTAGAAAAGGAACGTTTGGCCATTGACCAACAAGTTACTAGTTGACCTGATATGCCCACTATAAACTGTGAGGGTTATTTGAGTTATAAAACCATAAATTTCAGTACAATAGCACTGCACATCAAATGACTTGGTCTATAAAAAATCAGGTTCAAGTATGTCCTGAAGGCATTAAAAGGTTGTATGAATGTGTAGCCCAATGCTTGTATCTCCTATTCCTGCTACGTTGCTTCCTCCCTCTTAGTTGCTCCTACAGCCTCATAGGAGATGATCCTATACAATAATGCTAGAACTACCTGAAAATAGATGAATACAAAAATACAGCCCCACTCCAGGGTATTTTTGAAGGATATAGGTGAAGGAAAATTATTTTAGTGGCATAACATTGAGCAATGTATGTAGCTGTTCATTTTGTTTGGAATGAGAGATCTTCAGTTATAAATCTACATTGATTTATAGACTGTGAGTATGGTTTTGTTAAATGATCAGAGACTTTTAAGTAATAGGTCTGGAAAATTGATGCAGTAGGGTCTGGAGTAGAGGTATATGAAAATACTTTTACAAATGGACAGAGAATATAAAGATATTGTGACCCATATGAATTCTCACCAAAATGCAACCTTAGATTGGAGTATTTTCATAGTTTTGTAAGGTAACTATTTTTGTAGATGTTAGCCAACTTCTGTTCTTACAAAGCAGGTGGCCGTGTTGGCGAGGCATTGTTCATGGGATCAGCAATACATACATACACGCCTAACATCTTATCTGGTGAAAGCCACTGATGAGGGACAAATCTATTCTGAAATAATACCATTCATTGAGGATCAATCAGTGTACCACCTCATGGTAGGTTGATTACATTGGAATGTACCCCTCAACTGGACAAACACTTGTCTGGACATAGACATTCATTTTCTGTTCACAATGCTTTTGGCAGAACTATATCCATATACTTATAGAATGTTTTAATTGTGGTATTCCACACAGCACTGCTTTTGACCAAATTACTCATTTTATAGCAAATGAAACGTGCCAATTGGGTCACACTCATAGATTCACTCATTTTACGATGTTTCCTATCATCCTGACAGTTGGCCTGATAGGATAGTGGAATGACATTGCAAAGACAGGTACGCACCACTTGTTTGGCATATCTTGAGGAATGGGCAATTTCTTTGGGATGTAGTATATGCATTCAATCAGGGATCAATATGTGGTGCTGTTCTTTCCTAGGCTATATTCACAGGTATGGGAATTAAAGATATAAATGGAAGTTGTTTTTTATTTTTTATACCTCAGTACTCTGCTAACAAAAATTTTTGCTTCCAATAATTGTGAATTCAGGCTCTAGGTGTCTGAATGCACATGGGAGGAATGCCTCTACAAGGGATCACATCAATGGCTCCATTAAATTTGAAGTTGCCATTAAGCCATTTTGGGTTCCTCATGCTAATGCATCAATGGACAAAAAGAGAGGCCATTGTACTGGCTGTAGTGAATAATCTCACTATCCTGGAGAAATTGAGTTACTACCAAATAATAGGGTTAAGGCTGGGCATGTATGCAATGAGATGATTGCCTGGAGGGATACTCAGTACTTCTTTGACAAGTGATAAAAGGCAATGGAAAACCACAACTCCATTCAGGCAGGACTGCTAATAGATCAGAGCATTCAGGAAACAAAGTTCAGATCACCCTACCATGCCAGAAATTATGACTAGCAAAGTGCTTGCTGAGGGCAAAGGCTATGTAGAATGGGCAGTCTTTGAACATGGTCATACATCACATCCTATATAAAAGGCTAATATGCAAATAGACCGAATAGCGGAACGACCGGTTGCTATGGTGCGCACTGACCACCAGGAGGCAGATGCTCAATGCAGGAGCTGCCCCCTGGTGGTCAGTGCACTCTCACAGGGGGAGCTCTGCTCAGCCAGAAGCCAGGCTCATGGCTGGGGCACGCAGCGGCAGTGGTGGGAGCCTCTCCTGCCTCTGCAGCAGTGCTAAGGACCTCTCAGGGGGCGGGCCTAAGCTGGCAGGTGGACATCCCCTGAGGGGTTCCGACTGCGAGAGGGTGTAGGCCGAACTGAGGGACCCCCACTCCCTCTTGCACCGGGCCTCTAGTTTATGAATAAATGATTAGTTGTAGAACTGAGGACTATAATAGTTATAAATATTTCTTCCTATTCTGATATAAATCTACTTGTAAATACATTAATTATATCTTCCCCTCTCTCATTCCCTTCTTATCTAACATAAGATGTATTAATCTACCTCAGTATTTAAGCTACAAATTATTAAAGGGTCAGTGTGATTCAACTAGAAAAGAACATTATCCAGTTGGACACATAAACTTTATATTCTTTTCAAAAGAGTTAGTATGTTCTTGGTTGTATAAGTGATACTTATATAATTTTAGGTGGAAGCACGACTTTGCTATATACAGTGTGTTTGTGTGTGTGTGTGTGTGTGTGTGTATATATAATTTTTTTTTTTTTACTGAAAAGTTGAATATGGCTAAAAGAGGTATGTAGGGAGGCCAACTTCACAAGGGATGGGCTTCCTGTTATGCAACTATAGCCACATTAGAATTTACCTACCCTTTGCAGGTCCAGATTAGGTATGGCAACAATAGAAATTTGTGAGAGATTTGGAAGGAAAAAGTAAATTAGAAGCCACTTTTGAGCACTGATTTTGGTATAGGATGACTAACACTTTGGCAGATCACATTGTCTCTGTTCTGTAAACTCAAAAACTGGTGTGAGGTGGTATCCAGGCCCACACCTCTACTAGCTCCCAGGATAGCTCCTCTTTTAATTTCTCTATATGATGGACCAGGTGTGTGTTCAGTTTTGTGATGAATGACGAACAATGCTTGATTCTTCTGCAGGTCATTCACATGATCAAGTGTAAATGTGATAGAAAACAGAGGTCGGTTTTATTTTGTCCTTGTGCATCCCAGTGTGTCCTAGCTCTCCTCCAAGTTCTATGCAGCTATTCTTCCTGACTGTGGGCTAGGCTGACCTATCATGACTTCAGGTCCAACACTCAACATAAAGGCAACAACCTTAGATAGACTCATTAACCAAGTTTTATAATAATTTTAGATCTAATCCCTACAACAATTCCCTTTTGGGTTCTCTTTCTCTGATCAAACCCTGATACAGATAGGGACCTTATTTTTTATGTTTATGTCCCTAATAACTAACATTATGCCCAGCATTAATAAATCTTTAGTAAATCCTGGATGACTGGTGATGATGGTGGTACTTGATGTCTCTCACGAAACTAATCCTTCTCAGAGAGCTCATTTACACTGATGCTCTACTTTTTGGAGCGTCAGTGGTTTGTAACTTATTAACTTGCAGTGACTGATGAAGGATAAGTGAATACTGGAGGGATGCAGCATGGAGTATCTGCTGAACAGACATCCCAGGACACTCTGTTAGTGGGGAAAAGCAGGTGGGAGATGCTCATAATGGTACCCCGTGTGTGTGTGTGTGTGTGTGTGTGTGTGTGTGTGTGTGTGTGTGTAAATGCAGGAAAAATATCTGGAATCAAACCCCCAGAATTGCCCTCAGTAGTCCCTTCTGGTTAGAGATTCCTGAAGAAACTCGTTTCCTGGGGTAAGTGCATGGATACCCATACACAGACAGAAATATGCATTGAATATATGTGTTGCTCATCAACCAAACTCTAACAATAGACTATTTGGTACATAGTAAGAAGCATCATGTTTAAGTTTCACTATCACAAACTCTTTCCTTTACTTGTTGTACATCTGATGGCCAGGAGATCACAGCCTTGCCCATGCTCACGAAAGGTCACCAGGTTCTACGTCTCCTCATGGGCACTTGTCACATCTAGAGTTAGTCGTTTTCCTTGGGGACACTGATCTCTTCATAGACAACTGGGTTCTTTTTTCCTCTTGGCCTGTGGGCCCAGATGTTATTCTTCCCTTTCCAGGGTCCTGCTGACTTTTTGATCCACTGACCAAAGGGGTCAGAGCTGTTTAGGAGCCAACTGGTGGCTTCAAGTCATTTTCTTCCCCAGGCTTCCTGGACACCGCCATATTCACATCCATGGGGGGAGGAAGGCTCTGTCGTTCTTTAGATTTGGAAGATACTTTCAGCTGTTTTCTCTGTTGGACTTTGGAAGCCTTCTGAGGATGTTCATTCTGATTCCTGGGCTTCTGATCTGTGTTCATGGAATTCCAGGTAAGTATTTTAGGACACAACAAGGCTGGGAGGGTGGCCCTGAGACCTAGACCAGTCATGGTGTCATAGTTGTTTATCATGTACACATAGGTGCTTTTCTCTGTTTCCCCACTCTGTCCACTCCTCCTCAGAGAAGTATTTGCAAATATCCTGGAAGGCCTTGCATTTCTCTTCTGATTTCTTGGTATCCCACCTGGGGCCCTTTCCAAAAGAGCTGCTTGTGTTCGTGGTGCTGGAAATGGTCTGATCTCGAAGGGACACAGCCTCACTCTCTCCAGTCCCAAGGCCAAAGGTCCTCAGAAGTGAAGCAGTTGTGAAGGCTTAATCCATGCCCAGATGAAAACTTACAATTCAATTGTCCCAAAAACTTACATGAATCTGAACAGTTAGTGAACTTGATCTGGCTATTGGAGGTCAAGATAAAGAGTGGGAACTGAGGCAGGAGAGGGGTCTATCAGTCCAGGCTCCCAAGACTAGCATGTCTTTTCAAAATTGATCTGTTCTACTTTTATTATTCATTTTTAGTCTCTTGGCTAAAATTGTACTTATCCCTAAATTGGCTTGTGATATCCACCCTACCTCTAGATGGAGGAATCTAAAAAAAAAAAAATAAAAAAAAAAAATCTTCCATTCTGGGGTGAGGAGTGGTTAGGGGAGAGATACACAATATATACTTAATAGAGAAATCAGATGTCCCTCTAGGATTATGTGTTAAGTTTCTTCAAAATCAAAAGATGTGGTATAACTGAAAAAAAAATAGGCAAAACAATAGAATTCAGATGTTAAATTAAAAGCAACATTTTGAAAATTAGGAATACCATTCTTATAGTAAAAAACATTATATATATATATGTGTGTGTGTGTGTGTGTGTGTGTGTGTGTGTGTGTGTGTGTGTTACACATCTGAATTGTGTTCACTCAATTACCAGTTTTCAGGGTCTTTCAAACATTATTTAGCCCATTAGAGAAATTTTAACCATGTTTCTTTCTTCTTCAAACCCTTGTTTTACAACTCTATTGCAATATAATAATACCTTATGAACATCCTTTAACAGATCTTATTATTATTGAGATATGGTAGTGGTAACAGATCAAGAGACAGTAGTCAGAGTTCCCAGGAAGAAAAGTCCATGTGGGGAAGCACCAGAGTTGGTGGGCTGGACAGTGGCTTGGGGTGTGAGAGCCTGATGAAGGAGGTTGTTGGGGGTGTGGACTCTGGATTGGCTGGTTTGCATTTGAAAAGGGTTCTCCCAGGTGATTGATATACTATCTCTAGGAATTGGCTAACCCTGGCAAGTACCCCACCCCCACCACCACCAGTGTCAGCAAGTTCCAAGATGTCAAAGCTTCAGAATACACAAAACAAAAGATAGTACAGTATTGACAGTATAAGTGGCTAATTAAACAATTGTCCTTACCAATGATAAAACGGTTGTATTTTCAACTCAAGAATATTACAGTTTAAGAATTAGGCTGTTCTAATACTTGTGCGAAAAAAAATATTATATTGCCAACCTAAATTCATGCTATAGAAAATTGAAGTACAGAGTAGCACGTAGGTCCTTTCATTTTATTCAAAAAGAAGATAGTAATGAACAGTGTGTGCTCCGTATTATTCTCATGTGATTTGAGTTGGGTAATTGTAGATGTGAAATGAGGGTCAGAAAAGGCAGTCTTTTACTTTTAAATGCTTGTGGATTTCGCTGTAATTTAAGGTCATGTAAACAGAAAAACTCAGTTTTGAAATTGCCACACTATTCATCAAGGAAACATTGTTGGGACCCCATTTTTCAGTTGGAATAGAAGGTAGATAGGTCATTCAAAAGCCTTGTGCTACAGAAGTCGTGGTCTCATTCTCCCTCCTTCCCTAGTTACAACTATGTAAAGATTTTTTATTTTGATCACTTAAAGAAGGAATACTTAATTTAAAAAATGGAAAATTAATAGTGTTAAGATGAAAGAGGATATGTCATGCAAATGTGTTTAAGGTTGGCTTGTTAAACCTAATTGGCCTCTAGCAAGAAATAGTACCTTCCTTAATATTTGAATAGAAAAGTATATTCCATTTTTTATCTAGAGTACTATGAAACAAAACTGAGAAAATACTGGTATTTGGGAAGCCATTCATTTAGTCATTTACTCATTTATTTCAACAAATATTCATTGATTGCTTGCTGTGAGCCAGGCACTGCTCTATTTGCTGGGAATTTAATGCTGAGGATGACAATCAGGGTGCCTGTTGTGATGGGATTTATAATCTCATGAGAGAGCTTATATTTTAGTAGCCAAGTTATATACTTCATATCACTTAGGACACGCTCAAATACAAGTACTATGAACTGTGATTTAAACTGGCCCTTAAGGATAAGGGAACACATTACTAAACAATGCAAGGTTTCGAATAGGCTCCAAGAGCAGGGGACTCAAGTGTCAGTCTCTGTTTCTATGGATTCTCTTGACTCTGGCCTCCCCATGTCAGCTGAGTCTTTAGATAGACTTCTCTTGTGGCCACACATGGCAACCGGCAGGCACAGGGGCAGCAGGTTTTCTTGTTCATGCCTAACAATTGAAGGAGAAAACTCTATTCTCTAAACATGCAATAAAAGATCTGTCCTATTATCTGATTGTGTCACATGAATAATAGTCATTTTATACAATAATTCTCTAACATTTGGATTGCTGAAATAATTACAGACAAAAATATAGTCGCACCTTCATGATTGGTTCAGTCTAATTTAAGAGATGCCTCCCTGCAGCTAGTAGGCATATTGTGAGTTTCCCTGCTCGGGGAAGAGGTGGATTCTACCCACCTTTCACCACTGCCTGAAAAATCAGTGTCCCAAAAAGAAGTAAAAATGGGACATAAATTCTGGTTGGGCAACAAACAGTATTTAGTTATAAGGAAAAAAATTTTAAGCTAAGCATTAATTTAAAATATATGGATTGTATGCCTGCATATGTACAAGGCGCAGTATGGGCCAACCAAAGCATAAAGATAAATGAAGTGAAGTCTAGTAGAGAAGTGCAGATTTTTTTTAAATGATAGAAATTGGCATTTGAAAATGATATGGATATTATTGTGGTTCATCTCAGATTGGGCCACTTGGCACAAATATAAGTGAAGATGTGTAAACTTTTGCATCTTGTTTAAAGAAACCACATCGTTCTTCTTCCACAAGTATTTTCCTGCAGATATTAGTATAAATCTTGGAGTTTCATTTCTTTTTCTTCAGTAATATTTATGGAGTATTTCATTAGAAATATGGACTTTAGCCGGTTTGGCTCAGTGGACAGAGTGTAGGCCCGCTGACGGGAGGGTTCTGGGTTCAGTTCTGGTCAAGGGCTCCTACCTTGGTTGCAGGTTCCCCGGCCATAGTCAGGGTGTGTGTGCAGGAGGCAACCAATCAATGTGTCTCTCTCACATCGATGTTTCTCTCTGTCTCTTCCTCTCCCTCCCTCTAACAATCAATGAAAAAATATCCTCAGGTGAGGATTAACAAAACAAAACAACAACAACAACAAAGAAATATGGACTTTAAAGTCAAATAATACTGGTTCAAAAATTTTCTCTACGTACTATTTAAGAATTCTGCCACCTTGATTACTACTAAGTGATTATTTAGCCCCTGCTGAGATAAATGTTGTAAAATGCCTTCATATAGTATAAACACAACATATTGATTGTTGTATGAATTATTTTATATACTATTGGACTTTTTAAGGGTTTGACATACTGTGATAACATTTCTCACAATATCTTATTCTGACACAGTTGGATGTTTGAGGTTGATTTCATCTCTCCTTTCAAAGCTAAATCACTAATAAGTGATTTTGAAGATACGACTATGTCACAATGTACTGTTCTATTTATATATTTTCTGGTTGCCCACAAATGCATTAGATCATATGCTTAATTCACTAATGATTCTGCAAGGCCTGGAACACTTTTGGTTAAGTTCAGTTTCTGGAAACAGATAGTTCAGTTTGCCTGCCACTGTTTTAAAGGATTGTCACCACTTTTAAGTGTCAGTGGGCTTTCTGATGTTAATGCTATTTGTCCATTGAAATTGTTTTTAAATTTTTTTTTGTTCTCCATTGTTCTTCCTCCTCCTCCTCCTACTTTTCCTCCTTCTCCTCCCTGTCTTCTTTGATGTTGAAAGTTAATTCTGTTTTGTTAATTACAATTCAAGGCCTCAGGTTCTCCTGACACCCAGGCTTCTGATGTTAATAAATAGCTTTATGTTTCTTAACATTGAGGTTTCTAAGAAAAAACCGTTAAACAAAACATTTTTAAAAGCTTTTATTAACACTAAGCTGCTAACAATTTTTTATAAGATCTTTGTGAGTCTTTCCAGGATCAGGATTCACTAAAAGCAATTCCAGTGTGAAAGCACAGCAGTATCCCCAGCTAATCACAAACATTAAATTTATTTTGAAATTTTCCCTTTCAGAATTTATACTTGTTTTGTTTGTTTTAATGAATCATTCTACATGTCCTTGCTCATGCTAATTTTTACTGCTTCATGATCTGCGAATCAATATTATAAATACTAAAGCTTATTTTCCCTTTCATATTAAGGTAGTTAAGAAAATATGCTCTAGAAATGTAAACTTTTTCATGTATTTAATGTGCTTCTGGAAAGCCGCTTAGAGAATGATCACAAATTTCTATGCATATAGACAATGTGATATTTTCTGTACTAAGTGGTATTTCACAGTGCTCTCCCTCTATTCATTAGGTATCTGTCATTGGAAATCACAATTGTTAGGGACCAGTGTAGGTAGTCCCCATCTATGAATAAAAGAGTTTCTTCCTTCAAAGGAACTCCACCAGTAATTATGGTGATTGTTATTAAAATGTGCCTTGATAGCTCATCTGTTTATTTAGACACTCAGCAAATATTTGTGTTTTTTCCCAATAGTAGGCACTGGGAACAAATGATAAGCAAAGATATGTTGTTTTGTATGACCTGGATTTTCTTTGAAAGATAGTAAACCTAAAAATACAAATATTTTCCTCATTAGCATAAAGATACATACTCATTTTATAAAATAAGATTATTCAAAACTGCATGAACTGGACACAACCACTATTTAATATTTTTGGTAAATTTCTAGTCCCATTTTTTCTAAGTACATTTTCTTCCATAGCTGAGACATTTCTGCATGCAAAGCACTTGAAACAGTGCTTGATATGTAGTAGGTGCTCAGTAAAGATTAGCTACTGTAATTGTCATACATTACTATTTTAAATCCTTCTACTTTATTTAATAACAAAAATAGTTTCTCATGATATATAAAATACCTTATAAATGTATTTTAAACTATGAATATCTATTGTGTGACTGTCACATAATTTATGTAACCGTTACTTATTTTTAGAAGTTTAAATAATCTCTAAATTTTATTTTGTTGTAAATAATACCACAATGGCATATTTGTATTATTCAGCTTCCTAACCTAGAATTCTTGTGGCATTTAGCAACCAGGCTGATATGTAGGTACTGGACATTATGTCCAAATGGTAATACTTTTCTTATGTGACAATCACTTATTTTAGTAGCTCAATCTTCTGGAATGCAATTTGATGTAGGAATTCATCAATAAAATATTCTTAGCAGCTAAAAATAATAATAATAATGAGAAAAATATACATGGGCTTTACATAGAGCTTATGGAATGACTAGAGGCTCAGTACACAAATTTGTGCACCAGTGGGGTCTCTCAGACTGGCCTGTGGGATCAGGTCGAAACTGGCTCTCCAACATTCCCTGAAGGGTTCTGGATTGCTGGAGGGTGCAGGACAGGCCGAGGGACCCCACCAGTGCACGATCGGGCTGGGGAGAGACACAGAAGGTTGGCCAGCCGGGGCGGGACTGCGGGAGGGCTCCAGGGCATGTCCAGTCCATCTTGCTCAGTCCAGATCAGCTGGACCGCAGCAGCAAGCTAACCTATTGGTTGGAGCATCTGCCCCCTGGTGGTCAGTGCACATCATTGTGAACGGTTGAGAGGCCTTAGCATATCACTAGCATATTATGCTTTGATTGGTTGAACGGCCAACTGGTCAACTAGACACTTAGCATATTAGGCTTTTATTATATAGGATAGTGGTGGGGGCCAAATATAAAGGAACATGTTTCAGTGAGTTTTATAGTGGAGAAATTGACCTGGTTCACTTACTTAAAAAAGTGATCAAGCTAATGGAGGGCTAGGGCTTAGTTTAAGAGGGAAGGAAAGAGCCTTCCAGGAAGGAGAAGTCATTTACATAAAAAACCTTAGATGCAAGAAAAAATGAGATGCTGAAGACAGCTGTGGGGCTGGAGGAGAGAGTATGAACCTGTGGAGCATGGCAGAGATGAAACAGTAGAGCTAGATCACCATAGCCTTCAGTTTCATGTTAAGACATTTAGTATCTTTTGTAAGGAGAGAGACAGGCCATAAGAGTTCCATGAAAGGAGGTGACATAACCAGATTCACATTTTGAAGGCGTCACTCTGGTTGGGTTTCTGAACTATAGATATTATCTAAATCTAAATGCTATGTTTTTCATATGTTTTTATACATTTTATTTTTTCCATTGTTTCACCTTCTCCCCAAACATATAAATGTAACTGATTTCTTCTGAGATTTAACAAAAACAAACAAATTAAACTGATTTGCCATTTGGTCAAAGCCTCTACTTTGAAAATGAGAAGGTCATGTATTTTAGTCTTCAGATGATGAAGATTGACTCAGTCACAAAGAACCACATGTACTTTTCTAGGGACAAAACTGGCTCTACATGATGTTGCTTTGACATTTGATTAACTGCCATTTTTTCCTCTTTTGGCTGTTAGTGATATTTGAAACATTTTACAGATTTGCTCTTCATAATAACATCCTGTCCATCAGCTTGTTTCAATGCTGAGATTTGTGTGAGCAAGTCCTGCTGAAATCAATGGCAACTCTGGGAACCAATCCAAGAGCAGACTTGGCTCAGAGTCTCCAGTAATCTGTAGAGTTTACTTCATTTACTCTTTCAGTTTTATAGCTATAAATCATTCCTAGAACTTATTTATTGAAAATATCAATATGCATAAACTTTAATGAAGAGTATTTTGTTATGTTTTTATGTCCTCCATATATATGATGTTAAATTCTTATTATTTCCCCCTCATCCTATATAATGAAGAGAGGTAATATGCAAATTGACCATCACACACTTGCACAAGATGGTCACCCCCATGTGGTCATAAGATGGCCACCCCATGTGGTCACAATATGGCTGCCCCCATGTGATCACAAGATGGCCAGCAGGGGAGGTCAGTTAGGGGAAAGCAGGTCAGCAGGGGAGGGCAGTTGGGGGTGACCAGGCAGGCATGGGAGGGCAGTTGGGGGTGATTGGGTCTGCAGGGAAGGGAGGCAGTTGGGGGGAACCAGGCCTAAAGGGGAGGTCAGTTAGGGGCAACCAGGCTGGCAGGGGAGGGCCATTGGGGGTGACCAGCCTGGCAGGGGAGGACAGTTGGGGTCAATCAGGGCAGCAGGGGAGTAGTTAGGCATCAATCAGGCTGGTAGGGGTGTGGTTGGGGGTGATCCGGCTGGCAGGCAGAATTGGTTAGGGGCAATCAAGCAGGCAGGCAGGTGAGCGGTTGGGAGCCAGCAGTCCCGGATTGTAAGAGGGATGTCCCAGATTGGAGAGGGTGCAGGCTGGGCTGAGGGACACCCCTCCCAGTGCATGAATTTCATGCACTGGGCCTCTAGTTATAAATATTTACCTATGTGTATATATAGGTTGCCCAAAAAATATTTACATACTTTGAATAATTATTAATTATAATGGGATAAATCTGAAAAGAAAGATATATCAATTGAGCTATCAGCTGTAAAGGATGAATACATTTTTGTCTCTGTGTGTATATGTGTGTGTGTGTGTGTGTGTGTGTGTGTGTGTGTGTGTGTAATGAGATAATTCAGAAAATGGACCTAGAATGCCCTATTTGAGACTTCTTATATTTTCTAAGTTCCTACCACTGGTCAAATTCTTTGTCAGCAATGCTTTTCTTTGTTGAAGCTTATTAAAGAGATCATTCTTTCCTTTTTCCACCTGGATAATGTCTTTCTTCTCTTAAAAATCACACAGAGTAATACATATTTAAGTGCAAGATTCTATCTTCTGTGAGACTTCTTTTTTTTTCTTCTTGATTTAGGAGAATATTTTTCCTTCATATTTGTTTTCACAGCCTTTAGTACTCAATACACATTAAGCCTTAAATGAGTGTTTGTTGAATGCATGGAAGGAGGTTGGCATATCAACAAGGGGAAAAGTGCAAAATGGGTGTTATGAAAATTAGTGTGTCAATATTAAGAAAGAAAAAAATTTAACATGTAGATATCATCCCCCGCCCTGGTAGAGGCATGTGTGAGAAGCAACCAATTTATGTGTCTCACTAACATTGATGTTTCTCTCTCTTTCTCTGTCTCTTCCCTTTCCTTCCACTCTCTGTAAAAATCAATGAAAAAATATACTTGGGTGAGGATTAACAATAAATAAATTTAAAAAGTAAAATATGCTTAACATATTAATTATTTTAAGGATTTATATAGTGATTAAAACAAAAATTATCTTATAATTTAAGTGCTTTCTAATTTCCAGTGAACTATTTTAACATTAGATTTTCTTAAGTAAAAGCTTTAATTTATTTCTAAATTGGAATATGGAAATACTCTAAGAATAATTTTTATTTTATTTTTTTAAAATATATTTTATTGATATTTTACAGAGAGGAAGGGAGAGGGATAAAGAGTTAGAAACATCAATGAGAGAGAAACATTGATCAGCTGCCTCCTGCATACAACCTACTGGGGATGTGCCTGTAACCAAGGTGCATGCCCTTGACTGGAATCGAACCTGGGACGCTTCAGTCCACAGGCCAACACTCTATCCACTGAGCCAAACCAGTCAGGGCTAAGAATAATTTTTAAATGTTCACTGTTTAAAACACTCAATAAAATGGATATAGAAGGAAACTACCTGAACATAATAAAGGCCATCTATGACAAACCCTCAGCCAATATACTCAATGGCGAAAAACTAAAAGCTTTTCCTCTAAGATCAGGAATAAGACAAGGATGCCCATTCTCACCACTATTATTCAACATAGTACTGGAAGTTCTAGCGAAAATAATCAGGCAAGAGAAATAAATCAAAGACGTCCAAATTGGAAATGAAGTAAAAGTATCTCTTTTTACAGATGACACAATTCTTCATATAGAAAACCCTAAAGACTCCACCAAAAATAAACAAACAACTATTAGAAACAATAAACAAATACAATAAGCTTTCAGTATACAAAATCATTGTTCACAATTCCACTGCATTCCTATATACTAACAATGACATTTCAGATAAACAACTGAAAAACTTATTTTGCAATTACGTAGGATTAAAATGTCTATACATAAACTTAACAAAGGACACAAATTACCTATAAAATGAAAACTACAAAGCATTATTAGAAAAGATTGAAAAAGTCACAATGAAATAGAAAGATATTCCTTGTTCCTGGATTGGGATAATCAACGTAGTTAAAATGGCCATATTACCCAAAGCAACATATAGATTTAATGCAATCCCCATCAAAATTCCAATGACAGCCGAAACCGGTTTGGCTCAGTGGATAGAGCGTCGGTCTGCGGACTGAAAGGTCCCAGGTTCGATTCCAGTCAAGGGCATGTACATTGGTTGCGGGCACATCCCCGGTGGGGGGTGTGCAGGAGGCAGCTGGTCGATGTATCTCTCTCATCGATGTTTCTAGCTCTCTATCCCTCTCCCTTTCTCTCTGTGAAAAATCAATAAAAATATATTTTAAAAAAAAATTCCAATGACATTTTTAAAGAGAAAAAAAAATCACCAGATTTGTATGGAACCCAAAAGACCCTAAATAGCCAAAGAAATCCTGAGAAAGAGGAACAAAACTGGAGGTATTACACTTCCTGACTTCAAGTTATATTACCAAGTGATGATAATCAAAACAGCATGGTATTTATAGCAAAAGACAAACAGATCGATGGAATAGAATTGATAGCCCAGAAATTAACTCACATGTATACGTTCAAATAATTTTCAAAAAAGGATAAAAAAAAATAATAAAATGGAGAAAAGAAAACCTCTTCAGTAAATGGAGCTGGGAAAATTAGAAAGCCACATGTAAAAGAATTAAACTAGACAGCTATTTGACCCTACATACAAATATTAACTCAAAATGGATCACAGACCTGAAATTATACATAGAAGAAAACATAGGAACTAAGCTTATGGACCTTGGTCTTAAAGAAGATTTTATAAATTTGACTCAAAGGCAAGGGAAGTAAAGACAAAGATAAATGAATGGGACTATAGCAAACTAAAAAACTTATGTACAGCAAAGAAACCAACAACAGAACAAAACAGCAACCAACTTAATGGAGAAGATATTTGTAAACAACAGCTCTGACACACATACATATAAATATATATAAGGAACTCATACATCTCAAAAATACATAAAGAACACTTATAACTCAACACCAACAGACAATCCAATTAGAAAATAGGCAGAGGACCTGAGCAGACATTTCTCCCGAAAGACATACAAATAGTCAACAGATATATAAAAAGATGCTCAACTTCACTAACTATTAGGGAAATGAAAATTAAAACTACAATGAGATACCACATCACACCTGTTAGAATGGCTAGTAAAAACTAGTGTTGGAGACATTGTTGATAAAATGGTACACTCATTCACTGCTGCTGGGAATATAAACTGGTACAGCCACTATCTAAAACAGTATGGAGGTTCCTTAAAAAAAATTTAAGAATAAAGTTACCATATGACCCAACAATACCTCTCCTGGGTATATACCAGAAAAATTTGAAAACATTTATTCACAAAGATATATGCATCCCTATGTTCACTGCAGCATTATTCACGGTGGCCAAGACATGGAAAAAGCAAAGGTGTCCTTGATTGGGTAAAGAATATGTGATACGTATATACAATGGAATACTATTCAGCCATAAGAAAGATGAAATACTACCATTTGCGACAACATGGATAGACCTTGAGAATATCATGCTAAGTAAAATAAGTCAGATGGAAAAAATTTAGAACCATATGATTTCACTCATATGTGTGATATAAAACTGAAAGCAACAAATGAACAAACAAGAAAGACAAACAAAAAACTCATAGACACAGAAAACAGTATGCTGGTCACCAGAGGGAAGAGGGTGGGGAGGTAGCAAAGAGTAAAGGGGGCCAAATAAATGGTGACAGAAGATGATTTGGCTTTGGGTGGTGGGCACACAATGCATTGTGAAGATTGTGTATCACAGAAATTTACACTTGAAACCTGTACAATCTTATTAACCAGCCACCCTGATACATTTCATAGAAAGAGAACATTTGAAAAAAAAATAAACACAATGTGAGAGAGAAAAAATATGGTCAGATAATTGGATGGCCTTAAATACTTAGCAAAGGTAAATTAATTTGATAGAATAAGAAATATATTCATCCCACTGTAACAGTTCTAGAATGACAGCACTCTAGAATGCACATAGAATGATTACTAAGTAAATGGATTTTAATTACATCACATTTAGGACATGTAGACATGTGTTAAAAATTTTCATGTTGCCTTAATGACAGCTTACAAGGTGTGTTACATAAAACAATTATAGTAATGTTATGAAAAATAATAGTCACTACTTACTGATTGCTTATAGAACTTTAGACACTGTTTGAAAGGCTGTTAATGTATTACATTGTTGATTTCTTTTTTTAATCCTCACCCGAGGACATATTTTTTTAAATTGACTTTAGAGAGAGGGAAAGGGAGAGAAAGAAAAACATCCATTGTTTGCTTCGCATATATGTCCCAGCTAAGGATAGAACCTGCAACCTAGGTATGTGCCCTCACCAGGAATTGAACCTCTGACCCTTCTATGCAAGGGATGACAGCTCCAACCAAATGAGCCACACGGTCCAGGGCATGTTGTTGATTTCTTAAAAATCCTTTCTATAGATAAGAAAATGGCTCTATATCTCCCATATTTTTTCCTCTTTATACGCCAATGAAGATATATGAGAGATCTGTAGGTGATCCATACTTTTCAAAATACAAAAAAATCCAAATATTCAATTTTAATACTTTCTCCCCATAATTTGAAATTTGTTAAAAGGTCATCTTTATAGTAAAGAGAAATTTATTTTACCTGTGTTTTTCACTCAAAAAATATTAGGTATGATATGACAGAGAATAAACCACCTATCATTTAAAAAAATCTCAGTAATTTTGAATAATTGCTCCTCCCTTATTTTCTCCCTTTGGTAAGAGAAAAATGTATAACTCATCTTAAAGTTGATTAAAGTCTTTAAATTTCTTACCATAAGATAATCAGGAAAATTCTGTTATGGTACAAAGATGTCACTCACTGTCTCATTGCAACATATTTTAAGATTCTATTATATTTCAAGGTCTTCTTTATGTAAGTTTAGGTACATAAAAAATAACCTGTGCTATCATCTGATTCAATTGCCTTCAAAGTCTTTGCTACAATAGTGCCTGTGAATGATGTGTTAAGTGAATAGGTCTGACATCTTACCCCTGAATCTTTAAAAATATTCCAATCAAAGCAACAACTTTAATGGTTACATGAGAAAATATCTTCTGCGGTATATAGTCCTTACAGTAATTCTTACAAAAGTGTTGTTTGTATTTTTTTTGTATTTCACTATTGAAATAAAAATATTTGTACTTTTCAACTGTTTTAATTATATAAATATTTCTTTAAATATTCAGCATTTAATTTTTTTTCTACAAATATATACTAAGCAATGCATGTGGCTCAATGGTAGCCACTTTGTAAATTACAGATTTTTTTTTTAAACAATGAAGGAGCAACAGTATTTCTTTAATGATAGGTACTTTTTTTGTTTTTGTTTTCTATTAAGAAACCTTAAAAGATTTTTCCAGTTACCATTAAATATAGTGAAATTTATTGAAGTTTAATATAATTATTGCATAATTTTCAATATTTCTGAATGTCTTCAAATTTTGTATATTTACTGTTCAAATGATTAGAGCATAATACTTTCATTATCTAGTATCTCAGCATATTCTATTTGTGAACTCACAGGTATTTATAAATCCATATTTAATAGAGACTTCTTGAACTATTATGACTGGGTTATTTTGGTCACCATTGATTAGATCATCTCCTTTTTTAAATCTGATAATCTGGCTGCTAAAGAACATGTACTAATAATGGGGAAAGCAAGTCATTTATTCATTGTTCATGTTCTTGCATAGGAAGTATCATATTCAACTTGCAGTTTCCTTGTCCAATGTTTAAAAAACTCCTGGTCCATTTGCTGATAATATTTAGTTCAAATAACATTATAGACTGAGTGGCCAGATTATTATGATCTCTGAATGCATAATAATCTGGCCACTCAGTATATATATATCCTACCTAAGAATAGACAAATATGCAAATTGACCGTACCTTCGCTATGCCCACGATTGGCCAGAAGGCACGGGGGGGCGGGACTTGGGGTGCCTGGGGTGGCTGATTGGGCTGGCAGGACGCTGAGCTCGTGTCGCCAGCGGCGGCGCGAGCTCAGCATCTGCGCCATGGCTGTGCTGCGGCACAGAAGGGGCCTCTGGGGCAGTGAGCCCACGTCCTGCTGTGGACCATCAAAAGCGGGGAGCAAAAGCGGGGGAGCTCCAGCACCAGCGGACAGACAGCTAGCTCCCCCATGATTGAAAGCGAAAGTGGGGGAGCTGGCTGTCTGTCCGCTCCGGCACCAGGCCTTTCAAAAGCCTCCACCATGCCAGAGGCTTTTGAAAAGCCTGGTGCACCAGCGGACAGACAGCCAGCTCCCCTGCGATCAAAAGTGAAAGTGGGGATGCTGGCTGTGTGTCCGCTCCAGCACCAGCAGACCCCCTGCCATCAAAAGCGGGGAGCAGGCTGCTAGCAGTGTCCACGGAGCATGCTAGGCTTTGCGGGGCAGTGGATATGGCCTGGATGGCAGGTTAGGCCTAGGGGACCCTACACGTGCATGATTTAATCATGCACTGGGCCTCTAGTATATATATATATATATATATACTAGAGGCCCAGTGCATGAATTCGTGCATGGATGGGGTCCGGCCAGCCTGGCCAGGGGGAGGGGACATGGGCGGTTGGCCGGCCTGCCTGCTGGTCGAACTCCTGGTCAAGGGGACAATTTGCATATTAGCCTTTTATTATATAGGATATACACTGAGTGGCCAGATTATTATGTGTTCAGAGATCATAATAATCTGGCCACTCAGTGTATAATTCACCTGAGGCCCGGTATACAAAATTTGTGCCCGGGGGGTGGGTCCCTCAGCCAGACCTGCACCGTCTCCAATCTGGGATCCCTGACAGCTTATGCCCACTCCCCATGGTTCTTTGTTCTCTGAGGGGCCTGGCTGCTTCGCACCCACTGCCCAGAGACTCTCCACTGCCTAGAGGTCCTCTGCAGCTGGGGCAGGATGCTTGCCTCATTGCTGCAGCAATGAAGCAAGCATTCTTCCAGGCCGCTCACGCTGCCCTCTCTCAGTGGCTGCCCTCCCCACCACCCCCCAGGACTTGGAGACTCTGGCGGGACTGAGGGAACTGGGTGCCATCATCTTGTGGTTATGGGCACTGCCATCTTTGTGAAGGAGTAATGGTTAATTTGCATATTACCCTTTTATTAGATAGGATAATCTCATTTACCAGTACATGTAAACCATGACTTTTGAGAGAGGGTACTAATGTCAACCACTCTGCCATATAGAATTCTCATACTTCCTAAAATTTCCCCTGGCCATATGTGCAATGGAACTACTTGTCCTTTAACCAAGGTGGGCATCGAGTGTCAATTCATACACTAAAAAATAGTAAAGCCTAACATCATTATTCTTTTTAAATAAAAATACCCAAAATTGAAATGTTAATGTAGCATACTCTCCCTTTTTCACAATGCATTTTTTATTGTCTCTTGAATGTTATAGTCCATTTTTAAAGTATCAGGTTTGCTTAATGAGAAGTGTGAATTGAAGTTGAAAGAGATTATGAGTGTAGGGAAATTAGAATGAGAGTCCCAATGAGATATGATGAGTACATGTAGATCATAATGACAGGTTTCATGATCAATGTGAATCCCTAAAAACAATTTTCTTAGTTCAATTTTATAACTCATTCACAAAATGCCAGATGTCTATGACCTATGGTTTTGTCATTTTAAGTTTAATTTACCTCATTTCTTTAGTTTTTAACTACTAGGTCACTTGTCCTTTATTTAATTTAAAGCATTTATTTATTCATCCTTACAAAAAATATTTATTAAGCGCAGTATATGTGGCAGCTATTTTTTCCTGCTATGCCCTCGAAATGCATACAACATCAAGCAATTTAATCAAAAACCTTTATCTTGTGGAGTTTACATTCGTCATCTACTGACTATTTTTTCCATCTACCAGACACTGCTCTTTTGTAGAGATAAAACATAAATAGTTGAGATCCTCAGAACCTCATATTTTAGTTGAGAAGTAAAATATGTAAAACATAAATATAACTTAAGTGACAGAGTAAGAATTCAATAAAGTTGGATTTTCTTATTGGCTATTATATGATGAAAGATAACTGTATTTCTCTTATTGATTGTACTGAAAATAAAAGAAAGAAAGAAATTAAATGGCTAATACACTACAAGAAGGATGACTACTTGCACAAGGAAATTGAATTACGACTAAGGTAGTTAACAAGATCATGGCAAACAAATTAAATAGGTTTTATTATATGCATACTTTATCTAAATTTTCAATTGATGCTGACATCTTTTTTTAGTTTCATTTTTGTTATTCAATATTTTCTCCCCTTTACCTCCCTCCACCGTCTCTTGCCTCCCCTTCTCTTGGCCTTCACCACATTATTTTCATGTTCATGGGTTATGCATATATGTTCCTTTTAAAAAATATTTTTTATTGATTTTAGAGAAAGTGGAAGAGAGAGGGATATATATAAAGAGAAACATCATCGATTGGCTGCCTCTTGCATGCCCCCCACTGTGGATCCAGCCCACAACCTGGGCATGTGCTTTGACCAGGAATTGAACCAGTGACTTTTTAGTTCATGAGTTGATGTGCAACCTCTTAGCCACACCAGCCAGGCTGCATATAGGTTTTTATCCTTCTTTACCCTCCAGCCAGTCTGTTCCATGTCCTTTTGGTTCCATTTTGTTTGTCAGTTTGTTTTGTCCATTAGATTCCACATATTAGTGAGATCATATGGCATCTATCTTTCCATGACTGACTTATTTTGCTTTTAGCATAATACTCTCCAGGTTCATCCATACTGTTGCAAAGGATAAGAGGTCCTGTTGATGATTTTTCTTAATGCTAAGTTACACATTTTCATATCATTGCTGAAATGATTTTTCAAAACATCTCAGAATAGACTAAGACGTTACAAAGCATAAATGTGATGTGGTGTGATTGATGAGTATATAGTGAAAGAGTGCTAATAAGGCCTTAATGCAATTAATAAAAATTCCTCAAAAGCTGTTTAAATTCCAGCAATACTTCGTCTAAAAAGGCATGAAAAAAAAGAAGCTGTGAGCTTAAACAAAGAGAATATTATTATGAAAATGAAGTACTCTTCAAAGATCCTCAAAATTATAGTACTATATTACTAGTTCTAAAATTGGTAAAGAGGTCGAAATGACTAATAAGCTTCATGAATACCTGTGCATCCCTGGGATCATGTGCGTTATTGCTAATGGCTACATTGTCTGGACAGTGGGTTCTGGTTGTGAGGAAGCTTCGACTCAGACTTGAATACTGAGTATAAAAAGAAAAGTGATATATAATTTTGTGCATAAAGATGTGCTATTGAAATGGTAAAAAACACTTTTTGTGTGTATACATATTCAGCATAGAGTTTGGGAAGCTGTTATTTGTCAAGACCTGCCATGTCTTCAATGGATCATAGAATTAAGTAAATACAGTATTTATGTAGAATTACTACTTCCCCTCTATTCAAAATGTAAAAGACAACAACATGAAGGTAGATAATTTTTGCTGAATTTCATATTCCTATAATTTCTGATTGTTAATATAATTAAGTACTCAAGTATTTTTCAAGTGCCACTCATTTCCTAGGAGCTATTTAAAAAATCCTGGCCCTATTCATTTCCTGTTTTGTGGGCTTTGTACAATGAATGCAGTCTGTAAATAATAAATGACAAATAATTACAGTATCATAAATTCAGCAGTGACAGCCTTACTGAATCATTTTTAAAGACTGTTTCACACAAAAGAAAGAAAATTCTGAAAAT
This sequence comes from Cnephaeus nilssonii, assembly GCF_951640355.1. Classification (NCBI taxonomy): domain Eukaryota; kingdom Metazoa; phylum Chordata; class Mammalia; order Chiroptera; family Vespertilionidae; genus Cnephaeus; species Cnephaeus nilssonii. The sequence continues at coordinate 72,947,261 of NC_137079.1, read as the reverse complement.
ATGCATTAGAGGATAAATCTTTCCTTGTTATAGTTCTTTTTTAAAAGAAAAAAAGTTCATTAACGTATTTTAAAGTCTCCACAACTTTAAAATAAATGGACATTTCAGTCTTGCTGAGTGAGTATAGCATTTGCTATGCATTAAGTGATACGTAATATGCAAAATTGGAGAGAAAAGCCTCTGGGTGAGAACTTGGGTCAGAACTGATGCTTATAGTTACCTTTTACCTATTTTTTGTATAAAAGAGTTTACTAGAATAAGAGGGAGAATACTTTTTTCACATGTTTCTTATGTTGTGATAGCATGGTTTGAGAGTTTGGAGCACATAAAGAGAACCACGTTGTGAAAACACAGTCCATACTATTTGTAGCTACTTTTTGCATGGAGCACCAGGCTTTACCTCAGAAAAGGAGCCAGGACTTACGTTGCATGTGAGCTCATAGAAGTGTGTATGACTTTTATAATATTAATCACATTTTGTCTTTAATGATACTGAAGGTTCTCATAGCACTCAGTCATATGGGCACTCTCTTGTAGGTAAATAATTGCCTTTCTCTTGATGCTTCTAAGAGTCTCTCTTTGTCTTTAACCCTTGGCATTTTAATTATGATGTGTCTTGGTGTGGGCTCTTTGAGTGCCTCTTGTTTGGGACTCTCTGCACTTCTGGACTTGTAAGTCTCTTTCTTTCAGGTAGGAGAACTTTTCTGTCATTATTTCTTCAAACAGGTTTTCAATATCTTGCCCTCTCTTCTCCTTCTGGCACACCCATAATGTGAATGTTGGTAAGCTTGAAGTTGTCCTAGAGGCTCCTTACACTATCCTCATATTTTTGGATTCTTTTTGCTCTTCTGATTGGGTGTTTTTAATTCCCTCATATTCCAAATTGTTTATTTGATTCTTGGAATTCTATAGTCTAGTGTTGAATACCTGGACATTATTCTTTATTTCAGTTAGTGTGTGCTTAATTTCTGACTGCTCCTTTTTCATGTCTTTGATGTTCTCACTAAGATCTTTGAAAGTCTCAGTAAGCCCCTTGAAGCTCTTTTTGAATCCCTTGAAGCTCTCACTAAGATCCTTAAGTAACCTTATAACCATGGTTTTGAACTCTGTATCCAGTAGTTTGCTTGCTTCCATTTCTTTCATTTGTGACATGTTTGTCTCCACATTTTGGCTGCTTTCCTATGTTTGTTTCTATGTATTAAGTAGAGCTCCTATGTCTCCTGGAATTGATAGAGTGGTCTTGTGTAGTAGGTGTCCTATATGGCCCAGTGGCTCAGCCTCCTCAGTCACCTGAGCTGGGCACTCTAGGTACATCCTTTTGTGGGCTATGTGCACAGTGTTGTTGTAGTTGAGCCTTGATTGCTGTTGGCATCACTGGGAGGAATTGACCTCCAGGCCAATTGGCTGTGAGGACCAACTGTAACTATAGTGGAAGAGCCGCTGTGCAGGAGACTTGCTCCAGTGGGGCTTTGGTGCTCACTGAGTCTTCCCCTTGAATGTGTTGCTTACGGGTGTGTAGAGTTGTAATCTGGTATGATCTGAAGCTGTCACTGGCTCTGGGGCCTCCTGGGAGGTACAAAGTCAGTCACTGCCTAGGGCCATCTGGTAGGAGCTACAGTGAGGTCTGCAAATGGCTGCTACTTGCATTGGGCTTAGAAGTGCCCAGGTGAGGCCCAGCTGTGAAGCAAAGTAGTCCAGGTCTTGGGCATCTTATTGATAGGTTTGGGGCATGCTGAAGCCAGCTGCTGCTTGTTTGAGATATTTTAGGAAAGTCTGAAGCCTGAGCCAGGACCAGCCATTCATATGCAAAAGCTACTACATACAGGTTGGGTAGGGCTGCAAATTGGATGGGGCAAGGTCTCAGGGAATTACCATGGTGGAGCAAACAGTGTGGGTCAAGCTGATGGAAACTCAGCTATGGCTTCCAGTCAGCTCTGTAACTGGGGAGACCCCAGCACAGAAACAATGACCCCTATGAGCACTGCTGTCAAGGCAAAAGCTGCCCCCAAGTTCCTGCCCCTCAGAAGAATCAGGACCATTTAAGTTCATGTGCTGACCCTTTAAGAGGAGCTGCCTGGGACTCCAGCAGCCTCCTTGACACTCAGCCACAATCCCCATTGGTTTTTATAGCCCAAAGTTACAGGGATGTCTCTTCCCAGCTCTGAAACTCTTGGACTGGGATTCTGGTGTGGAGCTGGGAACCCTTCCTCCTCAAAAGATGCCCCTTCAGCCAAGATTTCTCTCCTGATTAAGAAAACTGTCACATATTGCCCTAACTGGTTTGGCTCAGTGAATAGAGCATCGGCCTGTGGACTGAAGGGTTCCAGGTTTGATTCCGGTCAAGGGCATGTACCTTGGTTGCCGGCACATCTCCAGTAGGGGGTGTGCAGGAGGCAGCTGACTGATGTTTCTCTCTCATCAATGTTTCTGACTCTCTGTCCCTCTCCCTTCCTCTCTGTGAAGAATCAATAAAATATATATATTTAAAAAAAAAAAGAAAACTGTCACACATGGGTGCTGGACCAGCCTGTTTCATCCCTCTGCCCCTCCTACAGTCTCAATGTACTTTTTTCTTTAAATCTCTAGTTGTAGGACTTCTATTCAGCCAGATTTCAGGCAGTTTTGAATGATGGTTTTTCTGTATTTTAGTTGTAATTTTAATGTGGTTGTGGGAGGCAGCAAGTACTGGCATTTACTAGTACCTACACCACCATCTTGGTTTTCTCCTATTGTCTTGCCCTTTCCAAGGTATCTTATTAAAATGTGTTCAAAGTTTCAGTGAAGTACATAACCGAATAAACTAAAAAGATATCACTGTTTTATTCCTGCATTCAAAGTTAGCTTCCTCCAACCCTTCTCACTCTAATGTCCAACACTTTCAGTTTCACCCTCTCCTCTGAATAATAGCTTTTGTCCTCAATCTTAGTATTATTCGACATGGTCCATCAATCTCTCTCTGTATCTCTTTAATTGGTTTTCTTATGGTTGCTTTGGTATGGTTTATACTTAATTTATCCAGGTGCTCCATCCAGTGTCTATGCTGTTCCATTGTTTTTCTACTCAGCAATATATCTTGTGTATATAATGAAACAATGAATCTCTCAGTTCAACATTATTCATAATTATTATATTTATGTCTCTTACCCTGCTACTCATTCTTCACTACATATTTATTAATTATTCACTATGTGCAAAATTCCATACTCAGTGTCTCATTCACTGCTGTGCCCTCAGTTTTGGGGTAATGGGATTATATAATATTGAAAAGTAACTGCTCAATAAGCATCACTGCAGACAGATATTAGAGGCCTCAGAACTGACTACTAAAATGAAAGGGGCTGATAACTGAAAATCCTTCGGGTATTGAGAGGCACCATCTCCAAGTCTCTAAGTAAAGTGGCCAAACTTGCTACCTCCTAACCGGGCCGTAGGTCTTCCTCTCCTCAAGTCCATATAAACATAGCTCTATAAACCCAAAGGAATCTCTCAAGGCAGGAGTAGTAGAAAGAACAGTTTATGGTAATGGGTTAATCCCTCACGCCCCATATTTTGGCAACCGGCAGACATATTGCCTGGGTATACTAATAGACAGGAAGGGGAGACTGTCATGTCATTCCTCATTTAAATGCCCTCTGTTCTCTTATGTAGTAGGTTAGCTGTTGTTAACTGGTTGTCTCCTTGAGTAAGTGGACAAGAAAAGGGAAAGAGTCAGAAACTACATCTAACTGAAGTTTTTAGTGGAACTGGATTGGCTTGGTTAAATTTAGTACCTGAAAGTGACCTGAAACCAATGAGATTTTCTCAGGATGGTATTACAAAGGGGAAAAACAAACAAACAAACAAAAAGATTACACATAACATAGTTGAAGACAATGGTTGGAAGAAAAAAATTTAAATGTTTATTTTTTACATATTACAGAGCTTAAATGCTTAATAAATCATCTCATGTGAATAAATAAAGAAATGTGAAAGATAAAATTCAATATAAAAGTATACTCTCTTCAACAGAAAGTGGTACAAAGTTCATGAACTTTATAATCAGGGACAAATGTGAATCATGACTCTTCCTGTCACTAGTTCTGTGACCTTGGCAAACCATGTATTAGTTCAGTGGTTTTTGATCCATAATATGATAAGCTAAAACTTACATCAGATTAAGATGAAATGAATCAACAGGCCTGTTCAGATCCATCCAAGTATCAGCTTCTGAAAACTTTGTAGCTTTTTTCCTTATTCTTTCAACTCATTCCTTCCAAAATTGACCTCTGACATAAGAAATTGTGTATACAATACAAGACAGTAAATAATATGACAATAGCATTTGACTCCAAAAATAATTAATAGAAAAATTCAAAATCCAGTGTACGACTTCTAGTGAGGAATTCTGGCATTCATCTGGGCTTTGTAGAACAGATCACATTTTTATAGACTCAGATTTTAGAGGAGAAGAGATCTAGACAGAGGTATGATTTGAGAGAAGAACTATAATTTGAGAAAATTGCTCATGGGGCTAGCAGTGGAGGAGAAATAGGTCAGATGGGAGATGGGTGGGCCTCACAGAACTCTCTTCCTAGAGTGGAATGTTACTGCAAATTTGTTCCAATACAGGAATATTAATGATTGCTAATCATTAGCCTCAAACCTCACTTATAATAAGAAATAACAATATAAGCTATATCTTTTAAGTTAATTGTATCTGCTGAATTTTAGGAATGTTAATAGTTTTTCCAGAAGCTTTAGATTAACAACATATTCCCCTGAATAAATATAACAATAGCACTCACCTGCTGTGACATTTGAAAAATCTCTGTCTTCTAAATTATTTATTCTATTTTATTAAACCAGTCACTTTAGTTTTTGTTCTATTTTATTACACAAAACGATGAGTAAAATTGCTATAATTTATTATATTGTAATAATAAAAATGATGTGGAGGACCATTTCCTTTTATTTTGGTAGGGAAAATAAAACTACTTCTAGCTAAGCTTGATCACCTATTCCATAAGTAATCATTCAATTCAAGAAGTAATAAAATTATGCCCTTTTCAAAATTAACTAATCAGGTGTAATTAAAATAATGGAAAGAATCTTGAAGGGGTAAACTGACAAAACATTCTCATTTACCAATAAGTAACTTAACCTGGGCTTTGTTTAAATACATAGATTTGCTACACAAACTTCATATTTAAGAGTTCATTTGCCATTTCCTTTAAAGAAGTAGTTCTAAACAATAGATGCATATTATAACAACCTGGACATATTTTAAAATTTATCTATGCTGAAGACGCACCTGCAGAGACTCTGCTTTAACTGGCCTGGGCTGGAGCATCATTTATTTTGAGAGTTTCCCAGGTGATACAATTGTGTAGTTAGGCTTGAGACCCATTTCTCTAAAGCTTCCGTCAGTTTTTCAGCAATGGTGAGTGGTTCTTTCTTTGGGGTCTCATAGATCTATTCATAATTCTGATAGCATCTGTCATGCAGTGTTGTATTACATCTATTTATGCATCGGTCTCCTGGATCTGCATGTGGAAATGTCTCAAAAGCAGAAACTCCTTATTGGGTATCTGTATGGCCTAGGAAGGGCAGACAGGCTGTGTGCACCATGCTGCAGCCCCAGGAGAGGGGGCTGTGGCCCATAACTACCTTCCTTTTATAGGCACAGCAAACGGGAGCATCCACCTGGACTGGGAAGTGGCCTTTTTAAAAGGGAGGGCACCAGAGATCACAGCCTAGTCTTTCACTGAGTGAACTCAGACCTGCTGAGCCAGCGCTCAGCTGAGCAGCCTAAAAAAGGAAGAAATGATCCTTTATTTTTAGCCAATAAAAATACAGGATTCATTAGAGTGTCAGATAAATAAATAAAAACTAATACATTTTAGTATGTCTATGTAATATCTAGGACACACTAAAAATGTGATATGTTTGGAATTCAAACTTAGTAACAGTGTTTGTATTTAATCTGACAATTCTACCCCAGATTTGTCTCATTTTCACAATGATAGCAAATGGACTGCTCAGTAGGTGGGAGTGGACACGTGAGGCAGGCAGCTTTAGAAATTGTTATGTATGCCCCAAGGCAATGCTGACACAATCTTTTCTGCTACATCTTTCTTTCTTTTCTTTTGTTGTGTTTTCTTGAAATCAATCTATATGATCCCAGGGTTCCCAAGGATTCCCAAAGTGGAGTGAAAAGTAGAATGATTCAGAGCATATTCTTTAATACTGGACAGCTTTGGGTTTTCTCTTCACTTTGTTATCATGGACAAATTGCTTCACCTCCCTTACGCTCAACTTTGTCAACTGTAGTTTGTATATTATTTGACAGAGATGATGTTATAGTATAAGACAATGTGTATAAAATGTGTGGCAATGGTGAACACTCACTAAATGAAAGATTTCATTAATATTACTTGTCCTAGAAATATATTTGCCCAGTTTATAAACATGACATGTAAATTTGAAAACAAATTTGAGGTAATGATATTTCACATACTAGGTGGGATAAGCTGAAAATGTAGTTCCCCAAAATTGAATAGGTTCACAGAGAATAGGTTCATAAAAAAAAAAAAAGTGAAATACGAGAGAGAGAGAGAGAGAGAGAGAGAGAGAGAGAGAGATATTCTACATATCTTCATGATTAAGTATTATTAAAATACATATGGTCTTCTGAAGCACATCATTTTTATACCACCACATAACAGAGAAAATATAAACTGTTTGTCTTTTTATAAATATAATCAAATGTAGGATTATCCAACATTTAGCACCACTTAAATGAAATACTTAAAGTCATCTCTCCTCCTTGTCATTTCCCCACCTCCACCCTCGATCATCACTCTGGATACATTTTGATAAAAATTGATATCGATCACACTTTTATTTATTTTATTTTAGAGAGGGGAAGGTAGAGCCAGCAAGAAAGAGAGAGAGAGAGAGAGAGAGAGAGAGAGAGAGAGAGAGAGAGAAACATCAATGTGAGAGAGAAACATCAATAGGGGATGGAACCTGCAACCTAGGTATGTGATCTGACCAGGGATTGAGCCCTCAACCTTCTGGTGTATGGGATGATGCTCCAACCAACTGAGCCACCCAGCGAGGGCATAATCATATTGTTTAAATGTAGCTTTAAAAACCCAGCACTGACTTATTATGTGAATAGAAAATATTTTCTCTCATGAGACAGGTGCTAAAATATGTAGTAATGAGGTTTCAGGTATGGTATTGAAATTTCTTAAGATTTAAATAAATGTTTTTATTTCCATAACAGTAATGGTGTCCCATTGAGAGGATGAATGCACTTGGGATCCCTGCTGCAGTTCATAAACTACTCAAGTCCTGTGGCCATCTTCTGAATTATGACATTACAGTCACTTGATGATCATCTATTATCCTATATATCATAATCTCCCATTTCTAGCCTTCAAGTGCATAATTGAAATAATATGTTGGCATTATATTATTAGCAATACAAATCTATAAGTTATCCCTTTTGCAGAGTATAGAGAAAATTTATCAGTATATGTCTCACTAAATTGATGGAATTCATAAATACAGTTTACATAAATGTCATTTTTAAAGCTATGCATTTTTTAACACAGTTTCCCCAGGTCATTTTTATCATCTGATTTTGAGGAAATGTTTTTTTTCGAGGATTAATAACTGAGCTGTGAAATTAGTTGTTGTTGACTGTGTATATATATATCAGATGAAAGTAGAGTGGGAGGGGAGGCAAGTGAAAGTAACTCTTCCTTGTGACTTTATTGAGCCAAGTTCCAGAGCAAGGCTCAGTGAAACACTATAAATTAAAACAAGTTGAGGGAAGTGCCTTTTATGCAACTCATAATTAACCCTCAAAACCCTGCCATAATATTTGCTGGAGGCAAACAACTTAGCAAGATTCAACAAGAAATCAGATACTATATCTGAATCAGAATGTCACTTGCAGTTAATCTGCCTCTAGTGAGAATTATAAAATTATCAATGATTATGTTTACACTTTAAATGATCCCAAACTAAGACCAGAGGAATAATGTTCTTTGTGATATAGCACTAGAAGCCGAGCTAAATGTTTTGGAGGTTAAGTAGATTATGATCTCACCAAGTTTTTAGTTTTCCAAGTTTAATTCTTCTGAAGTTACATGGTAGTTTGTGGTGTTTTTTAAAAAAATTCCAGATTAAGTATTTTAAATACATATATTTTTCTACTTCTAAATATCATATTTTCCTTTTACCCTCCCCTTCCACTTACCCTCACTCATATTTTTTATTACAATGCCAGTATTTTCACTGTGCCCCTCAATCCTGGATACCGAAGACAATAAATAGGAAGGATTGAAAGATTCTCTGACTTGTCCTGTTGAATGCTATGTCATTATTTCAGACATTGAGTTAGGCAGTGGACAGCAGTCTTTTCTACTTGGCTCGGCAGCACTATTATAGCGGGCACTTTCCTGCTCTCTCTTCTGAGGAGATGAAACTGCTGGGGAGAATGAGGTATTAGAGAATGCCACAAATAAAGTAGATCATGATATTTTAAAGATTTAATTCAATCAGAACATACAGTAATTTAAAAGTAGACATTTTTTTTGAAATGCTGGTCTGAGGAAAATGTGAGTGTTTTATATTATCCAAAAACAAAAAAGGGATTTTGGACTGACTCGCTTTTTTTTTTTTTTTTTTTTCTGTCATCCCTATTCAGTCCTAGTGATATTAGGCCTATTTTCAGTATTTTTATTTTCATTTCATTATGTGACTTATCTTGTGACTTTACAATAAAGAGAAGGCGATACTGTAGGAATAGTCAAAACATAGCACAAAAGAGCCCAAAGTGAGAAACTGCCAGTTTGAGTCATTGGAATACCATGTCTCCAGCTGGGAATCAGTCCCACCTGTATCACCTTGGCTATGATTTTCCTATTAGTCAGGAAAAAATTTCATATTTTTTAGTTATTATTAAGTTCATCATTGTTTATCTTCCTTAAAGGAATTAAGTATAAAAAAGCAAGATTTTTTATCACAATAAGTTTGCTATCAAGGTATGAATAAATCATATGAACAGCATTTTTTAAAAATTAGTTTTGGGGAAGCAGGTTTTATTTAAATGAGGCTACTTTATTTTCTATGCTTATCTGAAGACTTCTGCTCATATAACATAACATAAAATGACTACTGTGGGTAAATTAATATAAAGTGAAGCTTCAATCAAACTATAAACTAGATGATTGTAGTAATTACTTTTAATGTTTTACAGTATGATTCTCAATGTTTTTACTTTAGCTAGAATAGCCCAAGCCATCTTAATTGTTGATCTTCTGAAAGACAGTACAGTTGTAATATCCTATGTTGTGACATTCTGTATATGAGCAGATCAGTGTGATTTAATATGCTGAATTATTAAAATTAATACTTTGTTAATATAACTTATTTGAAAGTTTAGTTTAAAATGATCTAGCGAACACAATTATAGTAGAATCTATTTTCTGGCTATACAGCTTATTATGAAGTTTAAATTCTAGTTAACTTATTTTCATGAGGAACTGCATTGATATATTATGAATATATTAAGGTATATGTAACATTAATGTATTGATGCAGAAACTATCAACAGCCACATTTTTCATTATAAACTTTCAATTTAGAAACAATCTGCCATTTTTCCCCAGGTAAGAGAACAGGTATTGGCAATGTGGGAGTACAAAAATGTTTTAGTGTTATAGAAAAGCCGTACTTATTAAAACCACTGTGGTGTTCTCAACATTTTCATTTATACTTAGCAAGTTTACTGTTAACTACATTTTGTTTCTTTATCCCTATTTGTAAACTAAGATGGTAAGTAGAGGGTTTTTTTTTTTTTAATTAAAGAAGAAAAAGCCAGACAGCTGTAGAATAAGTGTCTGGCAATTGGGTTTTGTTTTTATTGTAATGCAAGTGACTTAAGTTTTTGATTGCCTAGGCCAGTGGTCAGCAAACTGTGGCTCGCAAGCCACTTGCAGCTCTTTGGCCCCTTGAGTGTGGCTCTTCCACAAAATACCACGTGCGGGCGCGCACGTACAGTGCGATTGAAACTTCGTGGCCCATGCGCAGAAGTCGGTTTTTGGCTCTCAAAAGAAATTTCAATCATTGCTCTGTTGATATTTGGCTCTGTTGACTAATGAGTTTGCCGACCACTGGCCTAGGCGTCCACTTCAAAGGCAGCTGTCCTGAATAAACACCTTGTCAGCCAAGCTACTAGAGAAAGAACCACCTTGAAGGTTGTTTTTTTGTTTGCTTGTTTGTTTGTTTTGTTTTAGAGATATCTGGTTGACTTAGTAACTGATCTTTTGATGGCTTATTTTCCCTTCCTGTGCTTTAATTCTTGCTCTTATGTTTTAAATTCATCAATAAAGATGGAATCCAAGAAACCCTAGGCCCCCATAAAAGCAGAACCACAGCGGGGGGGGGAGAGAGAGAGAGAGAGAGAGAGAGAGAGAGAGAGAGAGAGAAACAGAGAAACACAGAGAGAAAAGGGCTCCCCCCACCCAGTCCTCACTATGTGGCCTCAGGCATGCCATGTACCCTCTAAGATTTATGAGAATAAACTTTGTCTTTCAAAGTTTCCTGATGGTTATTGCTGAGGATATCTTGCCATCATAGTAAGGACCACAAGGGTGAGTCCAGCCAAAATATTGCTTCTGAAAAGGGAGATACTTAGGTGTTATCGGTGGAAGTGGAATTCTTGGGGCGCCTCCAGGAAAATAATTTCCTGAGGCCCCCACAGGAGGATGGGGTTTGGTGGAAAGCTTTATTGATGATGTAAAATTAAGCTTTCCTCTCCAAGGTCCCATCTCTGTCCATTTTATCAGGGGAGAAGCCCAAGCTTGTCTTCAGTAGGGCCTTGCCCACAGTTTCTGCTCCATATTAGAGTCCAGTGCAGCGTCTGGCTAGCTTAGCTTGTGTTCCCAGCTGCATGTGGGGTCCACACAGCTATGGAGAGAGAACAGGCAAGGGCATGGGTGAGTGAGGGTCATGAAACGAGAACAAGAAGAGTGAACAGGGTGAGGAAACTCTGGGGATTTTTAACCAGGGGTTTCTTAAAACTAACCAATCAGTCTTAACATTTTCTTAAAACTAACCAATCGGACTTCTGATGGGGTCCACTCCCTAGCCAATCCACTGTTCCCCAGGCTAGCCTCAAGGAAAGCCTCTTCCCTATGTCACCCCGACTTCACTGCACATGTACCCATCTCCCCCTTTGTTCAATCTCTTCCCCCAGTGATCTGCAGGGAATGGGCTGGTGGTTCCCTGGGGAGTGTGATGCTGTAGCTTCCTGGTGAAACTGCCCAGATCATATTTATAATGCCTGGCCTCCCCTTTGCTTCCTTCCTATTATTAATATTAATACCAGGTGTACCGGTTAATCAAACGGATTCTTTTCAATAGATGGAGTTACACATAAGTTGATATATATGCAATTTGATATGTATGCTATTTTGTTGTATTGACAACAAGCTTCAAAACTTCATATGTCAAATTTGCTGAAGGTGTTAACATCATAGATGTTTTTACACTTAAAAATGTCAAATTTCATGCCAAAAAAAGAGCATTTGTGGGAAATTTTAATTCATTACTTTATTGTGAAGAAAAGTGCTGCTGAATACTTTGGGAAACTTATGGTGAACATGCTCCATCTCAAGAAACTTGTGAATGCTTGTTTAAATGCTTTAAAAGTGATGATTTTGATGTGAAAGACAAAGAACGTCGAGGTCAACCGAAAAAGTTTGAAGACCAACAATTACAAGCATTATGGGATGAAGATGCATGTCAAACTCAAAAACAATTTGCAGAAAGATTAAACATTGCTCAGCAAACAATTTATGATTGTTTACAAGCAATGAGAAAGATTTTAAAGGAAGGAAAATGGGTGTCACATCAACTGAATGAAAGACAAATGGAAAACTGAAAAGTCATCAGTAAAATGTTGCTTCAGCAGCACAAAAGAAAGTCTTTTTTGCATCGAATTGTGACTGGCAATGAAAAGTGGATTCATTTTGAGAATCCCAAATGCACAAAATCATGGGTTGATCCAGGTCAACCATCAACATCCACTGCAAGGCCAAATCACTTTGGAAAGAAGACAATGCTCTGCGTTTGGTGGGATCAGGAAGGTGTGGTGCATTATGAGCTTCTAAAACCAGGTGAAACCACTAATACTCTTCACTACCAACAACAAATAATTAATTTGAACCACACTTTGATCGTAAAACAACCAGAATGGGCCAGAAGACACGGCAAAGTAATTTTGCTTCATGATAACGCACCATCACACACTTCAAAAGCAGTTAAAGACAAGTTAAAAGATCTTGCCTGGGAAGTATTAACCCACCTGCTGTATTCACCTTCAGATGACCATTTGTTCCGATCACTGGCACACACACTTTCTGAGCAGCATTTCAAAACATATGAAGAAGAAGTGGTCAATTGGGTCTCTGAATGGTTTGCCTCAAAACAAGAAAAGTTCTATTGGGACGGTATCCACAAATTACCTGAAAGATGGGGGAAATGTGTAGCTAGCGATGGACATTACTTTGAATAAAGCACTTTTGATGTCTCTCTTGAAATTATCGTGTTTTCTTTGATTACAAAATCCACAATATTAGCCGGTACACCTGGTAAACTAGCTGATTACAATGATAACATATGGGGAGCTTGCCAGACTCAGGTAAGTGCCCCCAGGCTATGGAGAGACTGAGACCAGCACACAGCATATCTCTTTGAATCAATTTATGTCTTGCTAATGGAGCATTCCAAATGAATGAACAAAGCTGCAAGGCAGGAAGAGAGAAAGCTTGACCATTATAGGCAAGAAATGTTGCTAGGTATTTTGTATTCATATGTGTTTGTACACTTAAGGTTCACACACACACTGTTGATAGTTAACCTCATTTACTTCAAGTATAAAATTGAGGTTCATCTTAATTTATAGGGAGGAGTTTCCTGATATACACAATTAAATTAACTTTTCTTACTAAGGTGCATGCAGGTTACCCTGCTGATTCCGAGTACATCCAATGGTGTCATATTCACTGGGCTTACTGAATCCTGGTTTTGCCCTTCACCAGCTATATGATCTGATCGTTCAGTTATAAATAAGAGAGAATAATAGACCCTGCCTCATTCCACATGATGATCGTTATGGGATTAAATGGGATAATATATGCAAAGCACTGAGTACATTTCCTGACACATCAAATCCTAGATTCTTATTAAGATTAGTTACTATCATTTAAAGTACTTCAGTATATCATTGCTTAAATGTATCATTTCTCTAATCCCGTGTCTAAATTCATATTATGATAATTTCCAGAGGAAGAATTCAATCCAGAGCTTTCACATTCTTTTCTCTCATTTTTACATTTTATAGTATGAAATATTCCAAAAAACCTTAAATATTAAAAATGATGAAAACTGGTGCAACTACTGTCAATAACTGTCATTATTCATTGAATACTAATGTTTATTTGTTTTAAATATTTTATAAGACTTTTATAATTTATTTTTTTCCTATCACCATTTATTCCCCCTATATCCTCTTTAGATATAATTGTTTAAGTCTCCTTGATACCCTATTTCTACACAGATACTCCATCCCATTCCCTCTTTTACTCCCTAGAATAAACCACCACTCTGCAGCCTGTGTGAATTTTTCTTATTATTTTTTTTCAAATTATAAGAAAGAGAAAACTTATTTAGAAAGTTATAGAAGTAGTAGAAGTGAGCCAGCTGGGCTGCATAGGCTCAGGAAACACATTACAGGAGCAAATGAAGGGCCCTTGGATCTTAGGAGACAGAAAGGCAAATGAAACCTGCCTGGGGGAAGGAGAGAATTAAGGGGAATGAAGGGGAAGGGAAAGGTGTGGGCCTGCTCCTGAGAGGGAGAGCGCTCCCATTCTTATTTTTACAAATTCACCATATGTGTATGTATTCAAAAGTAATGTAATAGTATTGTTTTTATATCTTTCTAAATTTTGTATATATGGGATCATACTGTCTGTATCATTCTGCAGATTGTTTTTTGCCTCCAGTATTGTAGTTTTTACATTTACTTATGGTAAATTATGAAGATACAGTTGGTTTAGTTTAACTGTTCTAGAACATAATCTGTGTGACTATCTCCATTCCCCTATCGATAACATTTAAGTTGTTTTCAATTTTCTCTATTTCAAAAAAATGCAGCAATGATCAGCTTTATTCATATGTCATTGTGCAAAATTCATTTCTCAAGAGCTTATATTTAGAAGTAGAATTGCTGGTTAATAGGATATGTACCTCTCCAACTCTATTAGTTTTTTATTGAGGCTGTAACAAATTACCATAAACTGAGAGGTTTAAAACAACACATATTTATTATCTTACAATTCTGTAGATCATAAGTCTGACAGATCTCACTGAGCTAAAGTCAGGGGTCAGCAGGGCTGCAGGCCTTTCTGGAGGCTGTAAGGACAATCTGTTTCTTGCCTTTTCTTGGTTTTAGAGGCTGCCCACATTTTTTGGCTCCTGTCTCCCTCCTTCCATCTTCAAATCCAGCAATAGTGAGTGGCATCTTTCTCAATATCATGACTCTGACCTCTTCTTCCCCAGTCACATCTCCCTCCACCACAGCTGGGAAAGGTTATCCCCATATTATTTCATTAGGTCTGGCCAGGTAATCCAGAATAAATAACCTTCCTAATTTAAGGTCATCTGATTAGTAAATTTACCCATCTGCAACCTTAATTCCCATTTGCTTGTAGCCTAACATATTCACACATTAAGAGCTTTAAGACACTGCCATTTGGGGGTCATTATTCTGCTCATTACATCAACTTTATGCAATATTTCCTAATAGCTCTCTAAAATGTTTGTAGCAGTTAAATTCCCACAAATAGTAGATGAGAGTTTTCTTTTCTCTATCTCTGATCAATACTGGGTGTGTTTTTTTAAATATATTTCTTTATTGATTTCCGAGAGGAAGGGAGAGGGATAGATAAAAACATCATTGATGAGAGAGAATCATTGATTGGCTGCCTCCTGCACGCCCCCTAATGGTGATCGAGCCCACAACCCGGCATGTGCCCTTGGCTGGAATTGAACCCGGGACCTTCCAGTCCTCAGGCTCTATCCACTGAGCCAAACCGGCTAGGGCAGTGGTCGGCAAACTCATTAGTCAACAGAGCCAAATATCAACAGTACAATGATTGAAATTTCTTTTGAGAGTCAAATTTTTTAAACTTAAACTTCTTCTAATGCCACTTCTTCAAAATAGACTCGCCCAGGCTGTGGTATTTTGTGGAAGAGCCATACTCAAGGGGCCAAAGAGCCGCATGTGGCTCGAGAGCCGCAGTTTGCCGACCACGGGGCTAGGGCAATACTGTTTTGGGTCATTCACATTTTTGCCAATATGAAGTCGCTCATTGTTGATTTAATTTGTATTTTATCACTGAATAGTAAAATCAAACTTGTGATACACCCATTGATTATTTTGGCTTTCTCGTTTGAAAAATGCTTTCATATCTATTGTTCTTTTCATTAGCTGTGTTGCTTTTTATTTTCATTAATTTTAGGAGTTATTTATATGTTATTTATTAAATCTTGGTAAGTTAATTGTATTCTCTCAGATGATTGCTTTATTTAAAAATGCATTTGCCTGATTTGTGTATAAGAATTAAAATTTTGATGCAACAAATTCATAATTTTTTTTATAGTTTGTGTATTTTATGTCTTATTTAAAAAGTTGTTCCTAATTGGAGGTTAAAGATATTGCCCTATATTTCTTTTAAACTTCTACAATTTTTTTCTTAGAACATTTAAATCTTTAGTCCACCTTGAATTTTCAGTGTGCCATAAGACAGAGATCCAATTTTATTTTATTTTCCATATGGATAAAAGTTGTTTCAATTGCATATACTGAATTTTCAATCCTTTTCCCCCACTCCTTTCCTCCTTCTCAAAGCTATTATAACTTGTGGGTATCCTGATTTTTTTTTTTACTTTTTTTCATTTTTAAGTATATTTTTTATTGTTGATACTATTACAGATCTCTCCCATCTTCCACCCCCCCCCCCATTTCTCCCCCTCCTCCCAGCCCCTTTCCACCACCCCGCCCAGGTCTTCACTACCCTATTGCTTGTGTCCATGGGCTATGCATATAAGTATATAAGTTCTTTGGTTTATCTCTTCTCGTCCTCCCAACCCCGCATCCAGGTATGTCAGTCTGTTCCCTGCCTCCCTGTTTTCTATTTAAGATATAATCTGCAGTCCTTAACCCCTTATTTGCAGCTTGCACTACAACTCTACCTCTACAAACCTGTAATGAACAATGATCTGCTTTACCTTAATCTAGGTTTTGAGTACATTGGTGTATTCGTTTTACTGCAATAATACATGACCCCTATTTTTATTATTGTTTTCAACACAGAAATTTAATTTGCCACTTACATTACCTGTTGACTGCCTGTCTGTTGCTCCTCTGCATCTGCTCTATGTCTTTTCATTTCTGAATCTAGAATAAAGCAGGCAAAGCTTCCCTCTGGGAAGTGCCATTCTGATGGCACAGGAAAAAGAGGAAGAGAGTGGGTAGAATTGTGCAGTGGCTCTCACAGTCTCTGCTTGGATGTGACTAAGTCATACCCACTCCCTTTTGTCAAAGCAAATCACATGGCTAGGTCCTATGTTCATGGTGCAGGAAAGTATTCTCCAATAGGAGACAGTGCCGGTCACCTCCCAAAGAAGAAAGGATATAGAATCCTCTTTCAGGATGGGAGAGAGAATACTTGGGAAAACATAATCTACCAGAATTATATCTGATACAAAAAGTCATATATTTTTAAATTAGGCACATTTTAGGCCCTTTAATATTTGATATATTTTACATAAAAATAGTGAATTCATAACCTGTGCATCCCCGGTGAAGCCCTCTCACTGTATAGGGTGACAAACAGAAAGTGTGAAACAAAGCTTTAAGGTGTGAAGATTACATTCAGAATATCCATTAGGTGACATGTGACATGAAGTTTAAAGGATAGTTTCTGGAAATAATTATATATATATATATAATTAATCAGTACACTAAATATATATATATTTAAAGGAGCTCACAGAATGCCATCCAAAATAAATAAAGACAAAGTAAAGGAGGATTTTCACAAAAAGGCAGAATTGGCTAACCGTGTTATTAACACAGTGCTAAAGATGTAACATGTTAGATTCATCCACAGATGATTCATTCTGAATTTATTTTCATAGGTCGCCCCAGTTTTCTCTATATTCTTCTTTAGAACTTGCTTTGCACATCTCTACAATTTTATTTCACTCACATTTTCTACCAGCCAGGAACTGGATTGGAAGTTATTTGCATTGAAATCCTACAGTCTAGCAGTCACTGGTACATAGTAGGTGCCCAATAATGAATCAATAAATAGATATAAAAAGTAGGCACACCGAACTTTTCACCATTTCCCTAAATGGCCATGGTCTTTCATTCCTGCCCATACAGTTCTCACTGCCTGGACTTCCCTCTCTCACTATGCAAACAGTTAATAACAACCCCCCACCCACCCCCGCCCAATCTTCTCAATCTTCTGTGCTTCATTGACCTTTATACATACTTTTGTTATAGCACTATCACTCCGGGTATGTTATGTTTCTGTATTTCCACTTGCCCACTAGCATCTATAAGAGTCTGTATATAGGAGGAACCTACAGAGTGTATGATTAGTGAATGGATTGTGTCCATCACTGTTTTAGTACTTTGCTCCATTTTTTTCTGCTGAGACTTATCCTGTCATTTAATGCAGGACTTTTCCAATGGTGGTATCATACCAATTCAGAGAGTGGTTATAGAGGGGAATAGAAATAATTTTGCAAAAGTGCCACTTCAAAAGGCACTTTTGGCCTGAAATCAGAAACTCTGTCTTAAATGATGATGGTCTGAGTGATTATTATAGTCTAAGTTTTCTCTATCAAGAAAGCAATCAAAACCTTTAATTAACTTAAAGGTGCTAGAAAGAAAATTAAGAGATGTCCATTCATTTTTATCTTTGATATGAAAGTAATTTATTATTAGAATTACTTTAAGCATAAGCAACACAACTGATCATTTGGCTAATCATAAAGATTTTAGGAGTTGTGGTACCTAGGAGTATGTGGTGAAACCTATACTCTTTAACTTTAAGATATAAATTTAAATAATATTTTCTTATTGTGTTTCTCTAGGGCAGCAATATTCAACCTTTTTCAACTCATGGCACACATAAGCTGATTACTAAAATTCTGCAGCACATCAAAAAATATATATATATTTTTGCCAATCTGACAGTACCTAAACCCATTCCGATTTAGGAAAAAGCTTATATGAATCTTTGTGGGAGGCTGAGTCCATGTAGAGGGTTTTCCCCATAGTAATTGAGTAAACTCAGCCATTCTGTTTCATTAATTGGTTTATTATACCTTGACAATGTAAAGAATTGTGTGCTAGGATTACCCTAAAGATTTTGGATTATACATTTCTATGACATAGAAAAATCAATAAAGAAAATATTAAATCACTAGGACTTACCATCATATTTAAGGAAATTAATTAGCAGTTATTTTGGGGTGTCTCTCTGCAAGATCTGAGAATGTTCTGAGATTTTGCCTACTGGCAAGTTAATAAGTTAGCCTGCCAGTCTCATGGATGCTGGCAGAAGACACAAGACTTCTGGGTCAGAGACAAAGGACACTTTGTTTCTCACAGCAACAGGACAGTTTATTGCTCACATAAATAGCAGCAGCCAAAGTAGTAGCATTTTTAAAATATATTTTTATTGATTTCAGAGAGGACGGGAGAGGGAGAGAGAGATGGAAACATCATTGATTAGAGAGAATCATTGAGCGGCTGCCTCCTGCATGCCCCCAACTGGGGATAGAGCCTGCAACCCGGGCATGTGTCTTGACCCGCAATGGAACCATGACCTCTGGTTCATAGGTCACCACTGAGCCACACTGGCCTGGCAATAGTAGCATTTTTATTCAGGGTTCCTGACTCTCAATTTCTACAGGGCTATGTGAAGCATGCTAGATGACACATACACCAATGAGAGGCATGGCAGTATATGGGCTTTGGCACCCTGCATTTTTTATGGGCAATAAGCATACCAGTTCTGTGCTCCAAAGGGCGGCACTATCCAATTGTCTTCTGAGATAATTCACTATACAAGCAATCTTGAACAAAGGGCAGTCAATACCTACCAAAAACTACTCATAAAACTACAAAAATTTGATTAAAACATAGAAAGTTTTTTGTGTCTCATAACAGTCATTGACCATGAGTCAACCTGTGGTAGGCAGTAAAATAGTCCTGAGCAGAGATAGGGCAGTTACAGAGGATCACCAGGGCGGAGAGTCTCAGGTGCCTAGCAACAAGCAAAACCACAAGCCCTTGCATGAGCATTCCCTTAAGCATTAACCCCTAGAGATGACATCTAGGCTTCAGGTTGTTTCAGCTCCAGGCCCAGAGAAGCAGCATGGCTGACATCAGGACCACCTGCATTGACTAATGACCCTTTCCCAATCAGTGGAGACTATGACTCTGGGGGGCCACACCTGGAAAGCTGATGAATATTTTATTGAGATCCTCACCTGAGACCTCCAGATAACCCTTTTTCTGCAGCACATTGAAGACTTCCCTCTCTCTTCTGTCTCTCAAGGATTGTCTCTCTCTCTCTCTCTCTCTCTCTCTCTCTCTCTCTCTCTCTCTCTCTCTCTCTCTCTCCCCTAAGTTCCAAAGGCTTCTTCTTTTGCCTCTATAACTCCTTTCCTGAGCCCATTTCTTCTATGGCTCATTTTACCTCTCAAATAAACTTTCTAAATAAACTTTCTCTTATAGTTTGATCTTGCCTCTGAATTCTTTCTTAGCCAGAACTCAAGTACCAAGGTTGCTGAACCCAGGTCTAACACCTGGTGCTGTTTTATCACCAACAATTCCATGTTATAAAATCATGCCTCAGAATATTACAGTCTTAGAACATAACAAAGGAGAAAACTTTAATCTGGAATGGTTTTTTATAATTTTGTATTAATGCTATTCTTAAGTAGAAAACAGTTTTTTTTTAATATAAGGAATATAAAATTTAAACTTCACTTACAAATCTATTATCAGGATGAAAATTGTAGAGTCCCCCGAGTATAGTTTTAAACCTATCAACAAAGATTATCACATATATACTTTACAGTTGTTCTATGGCTATTAAAGCTAAAGACAATGACAATGAAAGGGCAAATCTAACTTTACCTTTAAATACTAATCATTGGATAATTAATGCCTATAATTTAGTAAGTGTTTCTTATTTTTCAATATGAAAATGTTTACTGGTGTTTATTGCTAGGCTTATAATAAGCCAAATATACTCATTGAAAGTTAATTTTTAAATGCTTTCTCCATATTCATTGGACATCCTGTTTTACAATAAACCCATTTATTTTAAATGCAAATATAAAATTATTTATTGAAAAAATTTCCCTTAATGATGTCTTTTTTATAGTATTAGTAACTAAGTGCTATTTTTAAAAAATTTCCATGAATGATACTGACAATGGATTAGTACCAGATACACAAGTGCGTCTGAAAATGCATAATCTGACCTTTATCTCTACTGTGATCAGCATGGGCTGTCACCCTTCATGGTGTAACTTAGCAGCTGTTATAATAGCTGACTGCAATCAATCATTTGCACTTGCCTGATTCAACAGAGCTGAATTGCTTTGAGCTTTTCTCTCAAAGACTGATTTAACTCTGGGAGTTGGTGAGGAATTTTGTCTTATTCTATATGGCTTTTGAGGGAATCTGATAAAATTATAAATAAAACAAAATGGCAATGTATGTGCAAGCCTAATTTAAATAAACATATCTTTAAAACTATGTCGTGAACCAAAATTAAATTTAGTGAGTGGAATATTAGAAATTTTAAATGACTGTCTGAGGCACCAAAGTTAAAAAATAAAATTTAATGTCATTTTATATGCTTGTTAGCTCCCAATATTAGTCTTATTAAATGCATAATAAAACTTAATAACAACAGAAAAAAAATGTTTTCTAAGACCTAAAATTAAAGGAAAAGTAGAGATATTGAATTTTAATATGCCACTTTATTTATCTTTGCTTTTGTTATTTGGGGGAAAATGTTTTAGAGAACTCTGAAAACCTGAGGTCATTATATCTATGCCCATTGCTTTTTGGATTTGAAAACTAAAGCACAGCGGTAGTAAGAGACATTTCCAACTCTGGTTGTGGTAGCAGAGTCTTGGGTCAGTAACTGGTCAGGGAGAAGAGATGTGTCAGAAGCCCACTCACATAAGCTAGAAGGGAAGGGAAGAGCCTCTAAGAGAAAGTTCCGCTCAAGGGAGAAATAAATATTATTGAACTCACCACTAGGTGGGGCTTTAAATGTTTTATTTGTCCAAATATACAATATATTGATTTATTTATGACTAATGGTGTGTTTCTTTTTTTAATTAAATTTATCGTTGTGACACTGGTTAATAATATTATATAGGATTGAAGTGTACAATTTTATAATACACTATCTGTATATTGCATTGTGTGTCTACCACCCAAAGTCAAATCTTCTGTTACCACATATTTTGACCTTCTTTACCCTTCACTCCTCTCCCAACCCATCCCCTCAGGTAACTACTATACTGTTGTCTGTGGCTATGAGTTTTTATTTGTCTTTCTTGTTTGTTCATTTGATATTTTCAGTTTTATATTCCACATATGAATGAAATCATATGGTTCTTAACTTTTTCTGTCTGATTTATTTTGATTAGAATCATATTCTCAAGATCTATACATGGAAACAAAGTATCTTTTGATAGATGATCTGATGTGGTACATAAATACAATGGAATAGTACTCAGCCATAAGAAAAGATGAAATACTGTACTGTCATTTTTGACAACATGGATGGATCTATTGGTATCTTTATATACACTGTCCAGTTGATAACTGGAATGGTGAGCCGAGGTGTTTTTCCCGGGGTCTGGTCTTGCGACACCGAAGAATGAGCTCCACCAACCAGAAGGTTCAAGCAAAAAGTGGGGAAAATTCATTACAAACAGATTCAGACTCCCCGCAAGGGGAGGGGGACCCAATAGTGGGCTGCCCGTTGAAGCCTTGTGGCCCAGGGGTACATATTTGCCACAAGCCTGCTCTGTGTCTACCTGTGTCCTCACCTGATTGATTCCCTCATTGTTCTTGCCCAGCAACAGACCCGAACGTTCCCTGTTTCTGTGTTCTTTCTCTGTCCCTGTGCTGAACTTTCTCTGCTTCTATGTGTTCCTACACCTTGTGACTGCAGGCCCTCCCTGTTTCCCATGCCTTCTCCTTTGAGTCCAGAAACATTTTATTATTTCTGCTTGGTTGTTCCTGTGGTTAGGCTGCTCAAACTGCCGGGTCTGCCCCTGCCTTTGTTTCCACTGGACCCCTGCCCTGTCTGCCTGTGTTTCAAGTTCACCCTCTCACAGTGAGAACCTAGTGGTATCATTGAGGTGCCAGCAAGACGACAGCTTCTTAGAACTCCCATAGCAGTTTATTTCACCTCGATATTTTGGCAATGATGTTTAAACTATTTGTCATCTTATAACTAAGTAGGCTTTTAAAAAGCTGAATAGAGAAATTCTCTTTAAAGTGTTGAATAGAAAAATTTCACTGATGTCTTTTTTCTTCCCCTCAGCAATTTTTCATATAGCAAGTAGATACATTTAAAATCATTTCTTTGACCTTAAAGCTTCTCAAAGTAGGGTAACAACTGATCAATACTTTCATGTCTTTGATGATATAATGATATTAGTGTTTCTTCAACTGAAACGGCAATTATTTAGTACCCTCTTCATCACATGGCAAAGGGTCTCCTCCTAGCACTGATGAAATAGTTCATTAATTATTTTTTCTTATAATCTAGACTCTTGACATCCTGTTTGACAGTTATTTACTTTCACCTACAAAGTTCCATGTACACACAAATATGCTTGTGTAAAGTAAAAGCTGTACTTTGGCAAGCTACTGAGGAAAACATTTACTTAATTTTTTTCCTTTTTTTTAAGATTTTTTTATTGTTGACAGTATTACAGATGTCCCCCATTTCCCCACTTCCTTCCCCCCACCCCCCTCCCCTTAGGCCTTACAACACTATTGTCTGTGTCCATGAACTATGCATATAAGTATATAAGTTCATTTGATTTTGACACTTAACAGTACCTGGTTTAGAATACATTTAATATTATTTTCTTCGATCTCCTCTATCCCACTCTACTTTTTTAAATTATTAAATTTGACATCCTCTTTCATGAATAAATGTACTTATTAAGTACATTTAATTTGAATTAGGCAACATATAGAATTGGAAGGAATCCTTCATCACTAAGAAGCAACATGGGATTTCTGCTGACTCTTCTTGTTTTAAGTATTTATTTCATTGCTTTTTAAATTTTCCAGATTGATTGAGATATAATTGACATATAGTATTGTGTAACTTTAAGGTTCACAACATGATAATTTAATATATTGCATATATTGAGAAATGATTACCACAATAAAGTTGGTTAACATTCATCACCTCACATAGTTATTATTTTGTCTGTGGGAATGGTGATAACTTTCAAGATTTACTCTCTTAGCAACTTTCAATTATACAATATAGTATTGTTAACTATAGTCATAATGCTGAACATTATATTATCAGAATTTATTATAATAATTTGTATAAATTCTGAGATTATTTGACCACCTTCATCCATCACCCCAGCTCCACCCTTGGCAGCTACCAATCTATTTTCTTTTTCTTAATATATTTTATTGATTTTGTTACAGAGCGGAAGGGAGCGGGAAAGAGAGTCAGAAACATCGATGAGAGAGAAGCATCAATCATCTGCCTTCTGCACAGCCCCCACTGGGGACGTGCCCGCAACCAAGGTACATGCCCCTGACTGGAATCGAACCTGGGACCCTTGAGTTCGCAGGCCGACCCTCTATCCACTGAGCCAAACCAGTTAGGGCGCAATCTATTTTCTGTAGAATTCAATGGTAACATCTTCTGATCCTGGGCTTTTATTTGTGGCGAGATTCTTTATTATTAATTTAATATCCTTACTCATTACTGGCATGTTTAGATTTTCTATTTTTTCATAATTCAGTCTTGGTTGGTGTATGTTTCTAGGAATTTATTCATTTTTTTCCAGGTTGTACAATTTGCCGCTGTCCAGCCTTTCTCCCATTGGGTGGGGCTATAGCTATGCTCCATAATCATAAAATGTTTGTAGTCTCTTATGGTCCATTTTATTTCTGTGATATCTATTTTAATGTCTCATCTTTCATTTGTAATTTTATTTATTTGAGTTATCTCACTTTACTTGATTTGTCTAGCAAAAGATTTGTCAATTATGTTTGCAAATCTTTTCTGTTATCTATTCTCTGTTTCATTATTTTATGCCCTATTTTTTTCCCCTTCTAATAAGTTTAGCCTTATTATGTTTTCTTTTTCTAGTTCCTTGAAGTGTAAAGTTACATTGTTCATTTGAGATTATTTTGTAATTTTGATGTATGCATTTATACCTGTAAACTTTTCTTTGAGAATTGCTCTTGCTGTATTCCATAACTATTGGTGTGTTGTGTTTCCATTTTCATTTTTCTCAAGATAGTCTTTGATTTCCCGTTGATTCCTCCTTGACCCAGTGGTTGTTCAGGAGTGTATTGTTTAATTTCTGAGAATGTATGAATTTTCCAGTTTTTTCCTTTTATTGATGCTCAGCTTCATAACATTGTGGTTACAAAAAATACTTGATATACTTTCAATTTTCTTGGATTTGTTGTAACTTGTTTTGTGACCTAACATATATCTACCCAAGAGAATGTTGTGTGTGTACTTTAGAAGAATGTGTATTCTGCTGTTGGTGGGTGCAATGTTCTATATATGTCTTTATATATCCTGTAGACTAGGTCAGTTTGACCTAGCCATTGTTGAGAATGTGGTATTGAAGCCCCATCTATTATATTGCTGTTTATTTCTCTTTTTAGCTCTGTTTGTATTTGCTTTATATATTTAGGTGCTTTGATGTTAGGTGTATAAATATAATTGTTTTAGCTTCTTGATGAATTAATCATTACCAGAATGATCTTCTTTTGCCTCATGATAATTTTATGTTAATTTTATTTTTCTGATATAAGTTTAGCTACCCCTGCTTTCTTTTGGTTACCATTTGCTTGTGATGTTTGTCAATCCATTCACACCCATCCTATGTGTGTTCTTAAAGCTAAAGTAAGTGTCTTACTGGAAGCATATCATTGTACCAAAGTCTCTTGATTGGAAAATTTAATCCATTTACATATAAACTAATCATTGATAGTTAAGGACTTATGATTGCTATTTGTTTTCTGATTGTTTTGTAGAGAGTTTGATCCTTGCTCCCTCTCTTGCTGCCTTCCTTTGTGATTTGATTACATTTTTGCTTTGGATACTTGAACTCCTTTATCATATCTTGTGTATCTACTGCACAAGATGAGGCTTACATAAAATCCTATATAATAAAACCCTAATATGCAAATCGACCTACTGGCAGAACGACTGGTCATTATGATGTGCACTGACCACCAGGGGGCAGATGCTCAACACAAGAGCCAGGCTCATGGCTGGTGAGCTCTAAGGAGCAGCGAGCAGGCAGGCAGTAAGGAGTGAGGGGTCCTGGATTGCAAGAGGGTGCAAGCTGGGCTGAAGGACCGCCCCACCCCCAATGCATGAATTTCATGCACCCATAGTTATAACATCTCTCTTAAGCTAATAAGTTAACTTTTACACATTCATTTATTTCCATGATGTTTACTAACACATTTTTCATTCTACCTTGAAGTTCACCTGTTAGCATTTCTTATAAGATACATCTAGTTGTGAAGAACTCCCTCCATTTTTTATTTGTCTTGGAAAGTTATTCTTTCCCTCATATCTTAAAGATAACTTTGGTAGTATAGCATTCTAGGGTGACAGGTTTCTTTTTTTCTTCCTTCCTTCCTTCCTTCCTTCCTTCCTTCCTTCCTTCCTTCCTTCCTTCCTTCCTTCCTTCCTTCCTATATATGGAATATATCATCCTACTTTCTCTTGGCCTGCAAAGCTCCTCCTGAGAAATATACTTATAGTATTTATGGGGGTTTCCTTGTATGTGACAAGTCAATTTTCTCTTTCTACTTTCAAAATTCATTCTTTGAATTCTGATAAATTAGTTATAATGTGTCTATTTGTAACTTTTCTAAGGTTCAACCTATTTGGGTTCTTTTGGGCCTCATAAATCTGTGCGTTTACTTCTCTCTGCAAGATTTTGGTATTTTTCAGCCATTATTGCTTCAAATAGACTTTCTGTCCTTTTATCGTCCTCTTATCCTTCCCAGCTCTCTCATCTGGTAGGCTTCCAGCTCTACTCTACAGTTGGGTGGAGCTGGATATTGTGCACCCTTACTGGGTGAGCTGCTGTCCAGCCTTTCTCCCATTGGGTGGAGCTATAGCTATGCTCCATAATCAGGTGGAGATGAGGCTGAGCTCCCTGCTTGGGCAATGCCGCATACTGTGCTCAACAGTCAGGAAGAGCCGTAGGGTTAACTCTGCTGCTGAGCAGACTGGGCTCTAAGGCTGCTTAGGATCACTGTCCAGGCTCTTTGGTATGTGTCTGTAGAAGCTATGCTAAACAATTTGGCAGGACTCCTGGCTTGGCTTTCTGCCTCAGCAGGCCATAGGATGTGCTCCATAGCTGCTGGACATCTAAGGCCAAGCGTTCCAGTGGAGTGAACCTGGAAACTGCTTAGCAGTGGACCAGACTGCTCACTCCTGACCTTTCCTCCCTAGAGATAACATCTAGGCCTCAGTTGTATTTCAGTTCCAGACCCAGAAAAGCAGCAAAACCAGACAAGCGGCACCATGGCTGATCATCAGGATCAGCTGCATTGAATAATGATCCCCTGCCCTGGTGCCAACCAATCAATCTGTGGAAACCCTGACCCTAAAAGGACACACCTGGAAATCCGCTGAATATTCTACTGAGATCTTCCCCTGGGACCTCCCCTAAACTCTCCACCCTTAAAACCCTTAGGGCAGAGGATCCATCCCCCTCTCCCATCTCAGAGCACACTAGGAGCCTTTCTCTTTCTCCTCTCTTGCCCCCTTCGCCCAGGCTTGTTATCACAACCTTTCTCACTTCCAAGCTCCAAGGGCTCTTCTTTTGCCTATATAACTTGTTTCCTAAGCCTCTTTTTCTACAAATGACTTTTTATACATCTGTGATTTTATAAATACACTAGAGGCCCAGTGCATGAATTCATGCATGGGTGGGGTCCCTCAGCCTGGCCGGCAATCGGGGACAATCAGGGCCTTCTTGCCCTGTCCCGATCAGGGCTGTTCAGGGCCAGCCTGCTGGGGGGAGGGTCCGAGGGAGGTTGGCTGGCCGCTGGAGGTTGGCTGTGAGAGCACACTGACCACCAGGGGGCAGCTCCTGCATTGAATGTCTGCCTCCTGGTGATCAGTGCACGGTCATTTGGTCGCTTAGGCTTTTATATTTATACTAGAGGCCCGGTGCACGAAAGTCGTGCACGGGGGTGTATGTCCCTCAGCCCAGCTTGTACCCTCTCCAATCTGGGATCCCTCTCACAATCCAGGACTGCTGGTTCCCAACTGCTTGCCTGCCTGCCTTCCTGATTGCCCGTAACCGCTTCTGCCTGCCAGCCTGATCACCCCCTAACTACTTCCCTGCCAGCCTGATTGATGCCTAACTCCTCCCCTGCCAGCCTGTTTGCCCCTAACTGCCCTCCCCTGCAGGCCTGGTCCCCCCAACTGCTCTCCCTTGCAGGCTTGGGTCGCTCCCACTGCCCTTCCCTGCAGGCCCAGTCGCCCCCAACTTCCCTTCTCTGCTGCCTGGTTACCCCTAACTGCCCTCCTCTGCAGGCTTGATCACCCCCAACTGCCCTCCCTTGCAGGCCTGGTCCCTCCTAACTGCCCTCCCCTACTGGCCATCTTGTGGCGGCCATCTTGTGTCCACATGGGGGCAGCCATCTTTGACCACATGGGGGCAGCCACCTTGTGTGTTGGAGTGATGGTCAATTTGCATATTGCTCTTTTATTAGATAGGATAGAGGCCGGGTGCACGGATCGGGGACAGCTGGTTTTCCCTGAAGGGTGTCCTGGATCAGGGTGGAGGTTCCCTTGGGGCGTGGGCGGCCTGGGCAAGGGGCCTGTGGTGGTTTGCAGGCCAGCCTGCCTCCCGGTGACCTTAGCAGAGGCCCTGTTATCTGGGATTTATTTATCTTCTATAATTGGTACTTTGTAGCCTTGAGCGGAGCCAAGACGCCTGCTTGCTCCGTGGCCGCAGCCATTTTTGTTGGGATTTATTTATCTTCTATAATTGAAATTTTGTAGCCTTGAGTGGAGGCCTGGACTGGCCAGGGTGTGCGGAAAGCTTGGCTTCCTCCATCGCCGGGGGCAAACCAAGCCTCCTGTTAGCTCCATGGCCGCAGACATCTTGGTTGGGTTAATTTGCATACTCACTCCTGATTGGCTGGTGGGTGTGGCTTGTGGGTGCAGCAGAGTGGCGGTTAATTTGCATATTACTCTTTTATTAGATAGGACTAACAATAGAGAAATATGCAAATTGGCTGGGATGCCCTCACGTAATGACTGTTCAGCAGGAGCGGGTGGGAGTGGACTGCCATCACCAGAAGGGCCTACAGGTGAATATGCAAATTGCTCGTGACATCATCACAGTAATGACTAATCAGCATGGTGGGTGGGGCTGCGGGACCGTGGGTTAGGACTCTGGGTCTCATGTGATTTTGTCCCCCCAGGCAGACTCCCCCATGGCCCCACAGCCAAATCCTGATGCAGACCCGGGATTTACTAAATTTTACTGGAGTTGCTTCTCACACCACCACCCCCTACCCCAGGACTGCACTGTCCACAGCAGGGCACCCCAGCAGCATCCTGACATGCAGGCGGCCAGGGAACATCAAGTGGGGTTGGGGCGGCAGGGAGCCACGGAGGGGCACAGTGGCCAGAGCCAAGTTTCTGGGGGTCTGAGGAGAGTGCCTGACAGGCGCCCAGACTACAAAGAAGGAAGAGGAAGCGGCCACAGGGAGCTCTTCCAATCTCCCTGCCTGCACACCCTACCTCAGCCCCTGAACCCTAGCGGGGACGGGGAGGCTGACCAGTTGGGGAGAAGACCCAGTCTCAGGGTAGCTGCAGCCTGCACCTCCGACTCCTGATCTCTTCCCCCACCACCCCCGCCAGGGGCGTCCACAACAATAGCACACCGGTGATGACCCGTCAGCACCCCCAAGTCACCTGGGGCCCATGGTCCACCACTGCTGGGCCCCCTCCGCTGGGGCTGGGCACGCCTCTCCTCCCTACAACTCCAGATCCAGGTGGAGGCAGGCCCGAGCGGGTCAGACCCATCCCCTGTGACAGCAGAAGCACCATCTCCGCAGCTGAATATTAAAAGTGAATTTGAGCTGTGCTTTACCTTTAGTCCCGCACTGTCTGCCTTTTTGCATCTATCAGTGCAAGCGCACTGAACCTCGCTGGGGGCCGTGGCTAAAGCCACTCTCCTAGCCCACCTGGTCCCTCCCTGGCCCGGCCCCGCTCACCCCTCCACCTCCCTAGCCCCCGCCTTGCTCCAGGAGATTGGAGCCCTGCCCTTAGCATGTACATCTACGAAACAGCCACATACAATTTTAAGAATTGTGCCAAGAAGTGAGGTTTGACAGTTACTCCTCCTTCGACCTTGCCACCCCCCTAGTGCCCTCCTCCGTCCCCCAGGTCAACACTTCCAGGGACAACCACCGCTATACTACAGGGCTGCTGGCCAGAGCCCGCCCCTCCAAGGCCTGCAGAACCCTCTGCAAAGCTTCCATAGCTACAGTCCCAGGAAACAATCATTCCCTCCTCCCCTAATTAGCACCTGCTACCTGCGAAAGTACCTGTGAGCTTAAAAATAACAATCCCTTCCCGTTTAGACATCACTTACTTCATGAAACATTTCTAGGTTTATTAGCTCAGAACCTCCTCATGACAACCCAGTGAGGTAGGTGGAGAAGTGATTACAATTCAGAAATGAAGCACAGAGAGGAAAAGTGTCAAGCCCAGTGGTTCCCAAGGTGCAGCACACGCCCCACAGGGGGGCAATTTGATTTTAAGTGGAGGCAATTCAAGAATGAGTTAACAATGATTTTTTTGCATTTCTTGTGGTTCTAGAGGGCCTCATCTACAGCATATCCTAGATAATAAAAGGCTAATATGCAAATGACCGAATGGTGGAATAACCGGTCACTATGATGCGCACTGACCACCAGGGGACAGACACTTAATGCAGGACCTGCCCCCTGGTGGTCAGTGTGCTCTCATAGGGGGAGCACTGCTCAGCCAGAAGCCAGGCTCACGGCTGGTGAGCACCGTGGCAGTGGTGGGAGCCTCTCCCGCCACTGTGACAAGGCTAAGGATGTCCAGCTGACGGCTTAGTGGACCTAAGCCGTCAGTCGGACATCCCCCCAGGGCTTCCGGACTGTGAGAGGGTGCACTGGCCCTCTAGTATATAGATGTTCTTTTATAGTTGGAGTGTTGGCTCTGAATTCTTTCCTAGCCAGAATTCAAGTACTAAACCCAGGTCCAGTCTGACCCAGCAGTCTAAACACTTGATGCCACACTTGCAACTCAGGACAATGTCACTCCTCTGCTGACTCTTTTTTTAAACTTGAAGCTATAGAGTTATTTCAGGAATATAGATAGGCTTATGGATCCTAAATTGAGCCAAAGGGCTTTTTCAATATGCCATATTATTTTCAAAGATACTGGATTTTATTGGCCAGGAATTATATCCCTTTTCCCTGCTTACCACTACAACCCTGTATCAAATTTTCATTTAAGGTCAGTTGTAGTTATTTCCCCTTTGAACCTCAAAGTCTGGCTAATTTCTGTTTTTGTCAAGATCAAAATGATTCTATGCATTTCACAGCTCTTGCTGTAATGTAAGCTTAGTGGCTGTCAGTGAAGAAACAAATTAGAATTTTCTTGATCAAGCTCCCAGAGTAAATGAATTGCTTCCTTGCATTCTGTAAAGAGAAAGGAAAGGGGACAGTTTATTTGTATTCAGTTTAACCTCTCTGAGCTCTAGACATTGGAACTGTTTAATGGCAAACTGTTAAGAACTATTAAGTTCTCATTAGTGATGCCTTGGATTAGAGCCATGTGGAACAGGACATCATTTAATAGCAAATATAAAAGCATATTTATGAAAAGAAGAGAAAGGCTTGCCTGAATTATTTAGAAGAAGAAAACAGAAGAGTAGAACTTAATTGGTATCAAAACTGGATCAGAGACTAATTATGATTTAAGTTCCATGTAACTTTACCTTCTCATTTCTTGACTTAGTAATTGTTTCTGACAATGTCATGGCTAGAAGAATGAAGTGCTTTCAGAAATGTGAGCAGGTGAGAATCATTATTAACCTCAGGCCATCTATACAATTAATAATTCAATGTAATTTTATCTATACTAGTGTTCAGAATGCTTTGTTATGAGATAAGGTAAAATTAATCCAGTTGTCAGGGAGCAAATAAAAAGGAATACAACTCATATATCAATTAATTTATTCTAGTTTGGAAGTCTGTATGTAGACTGTAGTGTAGCATGACAATTATTAATGATTTAAATTTGAATGAGTTCTTATATGTCATTGGCATATGGAAATGCAAATAAAGCAAGCATAGCAACATTAATTGGCATGTTGATGACACTGAAAATATAGAAAACCTATGCCCATTTCAGGGAACCTAAAGAAACACTTGGAGTCACATCGTAGCAAAACCATCATGATGTGTTTGTGAGCTTTACACACACACACACACACACACACACACACACACACACACACTGGGTTCAGTATTTTAAAATTGTCTTATTATAAACACAATTTAATTATGTGCTCAAACAGTGTACATCATATGAAGACATTAAGCGGCTGTTTTATTTAGGTTCAGGTCTCCTAATTTTACTAGCTCTTCTTTCTTACTAGTAAATAGGCACCTAGAGGCCACTTATTAGATTGTTTGAATCAAGTGAGATTTATTATTTTTGAAAGTTGGGCATTTGTTTTTATATTTGCTTTAAGAGTGTTTATTGTTTTTCTCCTTATATAGACTATTCTATCTTATCTATAATAGCAAATATATATTTAATGCAGAACTTAAAACTAGAAACAATGCACAAGCCCCAGAATTCAAATTTATTCAAAACAGTATTTCACTGAAAGACTGAAATTCAGTTAACCAAATGTTTTATTTATATTCTGCTTTTATCTTACTGTGATCATCTATGCACATCAATGTGTCTGTCTATTTTGTTGTTGTTCTTAAACCTTTTCTGAGGATATTTTTTCCATTGATGTTTTTAGAGAGAGTGGAAGAGAGGGAGGAGGAGACAAAGAGGGAGAGAAACCTTGGTGTGAGAGAGACACATTGATTAAGGTTACCTCCTGCACATACCCCATACCCAAATGGGGCTGGGGATTAAACCTGAAACCCTGGTGCCCTTGCCTGGAAATCCAACAGAGAGACCCTTCAGGGGGCAGGCTGCCTCTCTAACCATTTAACAACACTAGCCAGGGTGTGACTGTCTATTTTAAGTTCCTCATCTATAATGTGCAGTTAATAATTTCTACTTAGTTTATTACTGTGCAGTGAGAATGTAAAAGCAAAGTGTAATACTATATTGCAAAGACCCCAGCTTTGGTGTTAACAGCAGATTAAAATCCCATTAACATTGTGAATGTCATTTAATAGCTTTCATTTTCTGTTTCTTCATCTGCAAAATGTTGTGAGTTAGAGATAAAATATGTAAAGCACCTAGCACAAAACAAGTATTTAGCCAATGGATCGATTTTCTAATCTCACTATACAAGACTTACTAGGAAGATTGATAACCTATTATGAGAACCTCAAAGTGCAGTTTCCCACTAAGGTTGAGGCAAGGAAAATGCTATGCAAATAACAATGATATACATGTTTATATGAAAACAAAATTTTGATATTTCATTCAATCAACTCTTATAACAAATAAAACACAAAGTTAAAGATGATGTTGTCAAATATTTAGCTACTTATCAGAGTTTCCATTTTAATAATAATTTTTTTCCTACAGGTATCTGTTAGATGCTGAAAAAAATCATAATACTTTTTTTTTCCATAGAAAGTTTTAGGATTCCCAAGTAAAAGCCTATATTTTGCATATATAGTACAAACTTATGTAGCAGTTTTGGATCTTTTTTACATACTAGTGGCCTGATGCACAAAATTCGTGCACATGAAAAGGGGATTAATTAGAGGATATACTTTAATATTGCTATTTGCCCTTTCTCTATAATAGAAGTATCAGAGATAAAAGAAAATTAGTAAAATGTATACGAAAATCTTCCTCCTGTCAGAGTCTGGGGCACGCCACGGAACCCAGAGTCAAGTCCCCGCCCACCTGTGGCACCTCAAAATCACATGAGACCCAGACCCAGCCGGCCCCACCCTCATTGGGCGAGATCCAGACCTGGCCAGCCCCACCCTTGTGAAGCCCCACTGGGTGGGGGGCATGGCCTGAGGTCCCCTGGCCTGGTGCCAGGGCATGGGGGCATGGCCTGAGGCCCCCATCAAGCCCCACCGGGTGGGTGATGTGGCCTGAGATCACCCATCAAGTCTCACTGGGTAGGACGTTCGGCCTGAGGCCCCCGTCAAGCCCCACCAGGTGGGGAACGTGGCCTGAGATCCCCTATCAAGCCCTGCCAGGTGGTGGGCATGGTCTGAGGTCTCCAGTCAAGCCCTGCTGGGTGCGGAGGACGCAGCCTCAGGGCCCCTGTCAAGTCTCATCTGGTGGGGGTGCAGCCTAGGGTCCCCCGGCACCGGGGTGAGGGGCACAGCCTGAGGTTCCCCGGCCTGAGGCTGGGAGAGCAGCCTGAGGTCCCCTGGCCCAGCACCAGGTTGGGGTGTGCACCTTGAGGTCCCCCATCTAACCCTGCTGGGCGGGGGGCGCAGCCTCAGGTCCCTGCTGAATGCTCCTTAAGGCTCGTTATGGGAACTCCGCTGTGGGCGCAGCCATCTTGTGTTACGGAACCCCACCTCTGCTGTGGGCGCTGCCATCTTTGTGACAGTGTGATGGTCAATTTGCATATTCCCTCTTTATTAGGTAGGATAAAAATTAGTTTCATCACAATAATCCCAAGGAGATCCTTTGAATGTTTTTTAATCCTGAGTACTAAGCCCCCCAACCCAGCCTGGTTTTGGAGCTGCGTCAAGTAGTTAAGAGAGTTTGGGGGGATTGAATCTAGTGATGACTCTAGCAGCTTGGGAATTAAGCAGTTAACTGCCACAGGTCCAAAACAGAAACCATCCCCTCATGCCATGATATTTTGAATTTAATTCAAAAAATCAATTTGTAATGAATATTATAAAAATAAATATATTACTCACAATTTGGGTGTTCTAGAATATTTTCAGCTGAAAATTCTCATGAAAAATGTTTTAAAGTTGGTCAGGGCTGCCAGTTAGGGAAAACATTTTTTTTTAATATATGTGCATGGCATGTGGGGAAAGTACAATGCTTGCATCTATAGCCGCTTATGTCATACAATGGGTTAAAAAGGGGGAAGAGACATTTTCTTTGTAGATAAAAGAGTGAGTCAAAGATGGGAAAGTTTTCTAGAGCAGGGAGGGGGTAAAAAGTAAAAACTCTTGCATGTGGTTAATTGAAAGTTCAAGATAAATTAAGAATGTCCACTCTTACAGTTTATTGCTACATATACATTATACTAGCTGTGATGGGACTATAATGCATTACATTCTTCATATATTTATCTGTTATGAGTCATAGACTTTCATATTTGGAGTAGACATTAGTGGTTATTTACTTTAACCCATGTGCAATTTCAAATCTCATAAGCTCAACTTACAGTTTTTCTTGGGTGAAATGAGGACTTCAGAATCAGTATTTATTTATTTAATTTTTGCAATTTTTTAAAATCCTCACCGGAAGATATGTTCATTATGGGAGAGAGAGAAATGTGAGAGAGAGACAACAATGAGATGCCTCCCGCAAGCACCCCGACTGGGATGGAACCAACAATCCAGGCATGTGCCCTGACTGGGAATCGAACCCACAATTCTTTGATGTACCAAATGATGCTCAAACCAACTGAGCCACCAAGCCAGGCCATCAGTATTTTATTTTAACTTGTCTGTAACTGTAAAAGTTAAATAACTTGAATAAAAATATATGTGACTTAGACTAGACATCATTTAGTTCAATTTAAATTAGCAGTTTATAATGGCAGGAACCTTATATGCAGCCTGGTAGCTGACTGCTTGGATCAGCAAAATGAATGATTGCAACATTGACTCTGTTCAGAGTAAAAAAAAACAAAAAAGTAAATTACATAATAATAATCCTATCTAATAAAAGGGTATTATGCAAATTAACCATCAATCCACAACAAAGATGGCCACGCCCATAGCCACAAATATGGCGGCACCCATAGGCACAAAGATGGCAGCGTTGGCCGGAGCCACAGAGCCGGCAGAGTGGGAGAGAGGCTTGGCTTCCTTTGTTGCCGGCTGATGAAGGAGGCCAAGCCTCCTGCACACCCAGGCGGCTGCTGAGGGAGACATGCAGGGAGTGCAGTGGGGAGACATGCGGGGAATGAGAGAGGTTCCCTGTCTGGGGGTTCCAAATCTGCCATTGGTTCCTTTCACCACTGATTCCCCTCCTCGCAGGTATCCTCCACGAAAAAGCTGTTCCGTGCAAATATGTCATGTCCTAATGGGTGAATCCTAAACCAAATGAGTGTCACATCTGGGCAACCTAACTCCCGTTGGAAAAAGGACCTTGGAGGAGGGATTTAGGAATCATGAAGCCATCATGACCCACTCGGTCTCTGGAACTGCTGTCAAACACAGGCAGTCTGAGACCCTCCCAAACACCACCTGAGCTAAACCTGAGAACCAAGATATTTTCAAGGCCCAAAGTTGACGGGGGTAAGGGGGCAGGGGAGCAAAGCAAGCAGAACAGCCAACTCAACCAAAGATGCAGGAGCCTAAAATAACACAGAGAAATGTCCTGGCCACCGATGCTCTCCTGCAGACGTGGTGCCCACACCCAGCTGGGGGGGAGAGGGTGTGTACATGCAGAATTTAAGGCCCCTGGCAGGAGGGAAAGTCGAGGCATGCCTAAGGATTTTTTGTACCTGTCCCACAGTCCAGAAGCAGAGTCAGAATCAAGAAGCGAAGCCTTACCTCAGCTCTGGGGTGTTTTAAAGTATCTAAAAATAGCAGTTCCATCGTGGAGTCCACTGCCATGTTTGCCACGGATGGGAGGCATGCAGAGGACTTTCAGGGCAGCCCTATAACCTCAGGGGCGACAGCAGCTCTTGAGAGGGAGAGACTGAAGCACTTAAGGTGTTCAAAGAGCTAGCACTGCAAAACTTGGCCTATCCGGAAGATCGGTGCTCCTGGAAGTTGCTGGCCCCACCTTCTCAAGCATGGTGGAGAAAGGCTGAGAGAGGAGAGGCAGATACAGTGGCTCCAGTGGTCCAAATCCTGTCGTTGTCTCCCTTACCTAGCCTCTGCGCCCTCTAGGACAGCCTCAGTACCAGTGCAGAGGAGGCTTTGGAGAGGGTAGTGGTGAGGAGAATGCTTCTGACTCTGGATACCAGTGAAACCACTGTCTAGGGCTGGCAGGAAAATGCAGCAATGAGGGAAGAATAATGTTTCAAAACAAAGAGGTTTTTTTGTTGTTGTTTTTGTTTTTTCTCATCAGCAAAATGTGAATATTACCTAAACCACAGACTTTGCGAGAATTAATTGAAATAAAATTCCAGAAATTGTATAACAGCCAGGCTGAAGTGGATAGGTTGGTTGAGTGTGAGCATGGTCCTGTGCACGGAAAGGTTGCAGGTTTGATCTCAGGTCAGGGAACATACCGGGCACATACCTGGGTTTCAAGTTGGATCCCTGGTCAGGGCTCCTAAGGAAGGCAATTGAAGGAATGCTTCTTACATTGATGTTTCTCTTTCTCTATCCCTCTCCATTCCACTCTCTCTAAAAATCAATGGAAAATGAATTAATGCCATATCTACAAATGTGGATAATCTAAAAAGAAAAAAAAAAAAAGAAGTGGGGGGGCCCTAACCAGTTTGGCTCAGTGGGTAGAGCATCGGCCTGCAGACTGAAGGGTCCCAGGTTCAATTCCGGTCCAGGGCATGTACCTTGGTTGCTAGCACATTCCCAGTTGGGGGTGTGCAGGAAGCAGCTGATTGTTGTTTCTCTCTCATCGATGTTTCTAACTCTCTATTCCTCTCCCTCTCTGTGAAAAAAATCAATAAGATATATTTAGAAAATAAAACAAACAAAAAAAAAAAACACAGGGTAAAAAAGGTTGAATGTACTGTATAATTTAAAGCGTGTAAAATAATATAACTTTTTAGGGGCATATATGTTATCTATACTAATACAAGGGTAATATGCTAATTAGACCAGACATCTTTCAGACATCTATCCAGATGTCCTTCCGGGCACAAAGCCACGGTGTTGGGGGCCGAGGCAGAGGCCGTTAGGGGCAATCAGACCGGCAGGGGAGGGCACTTAGGGGCGACCAGGTCGGCAGGGGAGCAGTTAGGCATCGATCAGGCTGGCAGGGGAATGGTTAGGGGGTTATCAGGCTGGCAGGCAGGAAAGCAGTTGGAAGCCAGAAGTCCCGGATTGTGAGAGGAATGTCAGACTGCCAGTAGTTGGACATCTCCCAAGGGTTCTCAGATTGGAGAGGGTTCAGGTTGGGCTGAGGGACACCCCCCGCCCATGCAAGAATTTCATGCACTGGGCCTCTAGTAATAATAATAATAGTAAGATTCTGTAGCAACAAATTTCTGGTTAATTTATATCCACTTAATATTTAGCTGCTTTTAGAAAACAAAAACACATTTCAAACACATAAGGATATTTATAATGACCAAATCTAGAAAAAAATATAATATTTGTCTCATGGGGTCATTGGGGATTTTTATCCAAAGTTGGAAGTGACAGCTGGCAGATTTTATTCTATACTAGACTAGTAGCCCATTTGCAGGAAGAATCCTGCAAGTGGCAGCTGCGGCCTCGTGCACTGCTGCTGCCGCCACCACTGCTGCCGTTGCAGCCGCTGCGCCTGCACTGTGCACCGCTGCTGCCCGCCCGGCTCCGCCCCGCTCCACCCCGCCTCGCCCCACCCTTCCTTCTGGCAGCCACCTTGCTTTCCACGTTTCCTCCCTCTTCCTTCTAAGTTGTCTTCAGTCTTCACTCCTCCCTCCCTCAGCATATGCAAATTAACCGCCATCTTTGTTGGGTAATTTGCATACTCGCCCTGATTGGCTGGTGGGTGTGGCTTGGGTAGTGGGCGTGGTTTTGACATAGCAAAGGTGCGGTCAATTTGCATATTACTATTTTATTAGGTAGGATGCCAGTGCACGAAATTCATGCATGGGTGGGTGGGGTCCCTCAGCCCGGCCTACATCCTCTCGCAATCCGGGACCCCTTGGGAGATGTCTGACTGATCAGGCCTAAACTGGCAGTTGGACATCCCTCTTGCAATCTGGTACTGCTGGCTCCTAACCACTGGCCTGCCTGCCTGCCTGATTGCCCCTAACTGTCTCTGCCTTGGCCCCCACCTCCGTGGCTTCATCTGGAATGACGTCCCGAAGGTTGTTTGCCTGTCGGGTCTAATTAGCATATTAAGCTTTTATTATTATAGATTTGCTACAAAGAGAAAGGGATCAAGTTTGTCTCTAATATGTGTGGTATATACTTTTCCAAAGGAAACAATAGTACCTTTCAAATGGGTTTTAAAATACATTTATAATAATTCCCATTATGATCAGTAGCTGCTTTGTGCCTACTTAAATACTATATTAAGCAATAATAGATATGTTGAAATTATAAATTTCTTAATTGTCTCATTTTTTTCTACATTGAGAAAACAACAATAAGAATAAAAATTTAATTTGGGTTCTATTTGTTTATTTTCCTTTTGCCTTATAAACTTTAGGTATTTTCAAGGACATGATTTATCAAAACTAGAAAATTATTAGCCCAAAATAAAGATAATAAAACAAATACATTTAGATGAATTTAACTGCCAGGTATTTTAAGTTGTGGCCTGAGGCATATTTAGACTTGTGAATATCAACATTGGAATTTTTGTACCTAGGGAATTAAAAATAAGAGCAACTGGTGGTATCAAGTCAGTATTTATGAGTGCTGAGAATTAGGAGAGGGACAAAAAAGGACAACTTTGAGGCAACCAAATGTTAATTTCTATTTTAGTTATAAATATTTAATAGCTGTGATATGAGAATGTTAAGATTTTAACTTTATAAGCATAGACA
Organism: Cnephaeus nilssonii; assembly: GCF_951640355.1. Lineage (NCBI taxonomy): Eukaryota > Metazoa > Chordata > Mammalia > Chiroptera > Vespertilionidae > Cnephaeus > Cnephaeus nilssonii. Next base: position 72,907,796 of record NC_137079.1, on the reverse strand, counting down.
TGTCTTGATTTTCACTAAAGTGTTGCTGATATCCCAGAGAAGTCTGCATTTTCCATGCTCTTTCACTCCTGTGCATCTCTCCATGCACTACAACTGTGCCTGGGTTGGCTGATCAAGAAATGAATACTCATTCTCCTATGTTAGTTTTCATTCTAGTGATGATATAAAGTTTTACTCTTCTAGTTTTAATTAGGCTAAGCTCTACAAGATAAAGGAAAAACAGTCTATTACTTATTTCCTAGCCACTTTCAATGATGTAAATATGTTACTTTGATGATATTTCCCAAGACATTGTAGCATACAAGGAACGGTTACTCAAGTTAACAAGTGAGATTATTAATATTTGATGTGAAAAGAAGTGACAGAATAAATTTTCTAAGAGAAATTTTGCGTGCATTTAATAGTCATGAAATTTTAAAAATAGATATTTCACAACTAACTGGACTTTAGAATATATATAATTAGAGGCCTGGTGCATGAAATTTGTGCATGGGGGGGTTGTCCTTCAGCCCAGTCTGCACCCTCTCTAATCTGGGACCCCTCGAGGGATGTCTGACTGTCCGTTTAGGCCCATTCGGGCAGTCGGACATCCCTCTCACAATCCAGGACTGCTGGCTCCCAACTGCTCACCTGCCTGCCTTCCTGATTGCTCCTAACTGCTTCTGCCTGCCAGCCTGATCACCCCCTAACCACTCCCCTACCAGCCTGTTTGATACCTAACTGCTCCCCTGCCAGCCTGTTTGCCCCCAACTTCCCTCCTCTGCCGGCCTGGTCACCCCTAACTGCCCTCCCCTGCAGGCTTGATCACCCCCAACTGCTCTCCCTTGCAGGCCTGGTCCCTCCCAACTGCCCTCCCCTGCTGGCCTGATTGCCCACAACTGCCCTCCCTTGCAGACCTGGTCTCCCCCAACTCCCCTCCCCTGCTGGCCATCTTGTGGCAGCCATCTTTTGTCCACATGGGGGCAGCCATCTTGTGTGTTGAATAGACGGTCAATTTGCATATTACTCTTTTATTAGATAGGATAGAGATCTGGTGCACGGGTGGTGCCCAGGTGTTTTGCCCTGAAGGGTGTCCTGGATCAGGGTGGGGATTCCCTGGGGCGTGGGGTGGGCTGGGCGAGGGGCCTGTCGTGGTTTGCAGACTGGCCATGCCCCCCGCTGACCCAAGAGGAGGCCCTGGTATCTGAGATTTATTTATCTTCTATAATTTAAACTTTGTAGCCTTGAGCAGAGGCCAAGGCAGGCCAGAAAGCTTGGCTTCCTCCATCGCCGGGAGCAACCCTAGCCTCCTGCTCTCTCCAGGTTCGTGGCTGCCGCCATTTTTGTTGGGATTTATTTATCTTCTATAATTGAAACTTTGTAGCCTTGAGTGGAGTCCAGGGCTGGCCAGGGTGTGCAGGAAGCTTGGCTTCCTCCATTGCCGGGGAAACCCAAGCCTCCTGCTCACTCCGTGGTTGCAGCCATCTTGCTTGGGTTAATTTGCATACTTGCTCCTGATTGGCTGATGGGCGTGGCTTGCGGGTGTAGTGGAGATATGGTCAATTTGCATATTACTCTTTTATTAGATAGGATATATATATATATAGTAATTTCTGGGAACTATAGATTATCCCATCACTATAATAAGGTCACAATCATATTTAATTGATTTTACATAGTTATCTCATTTATTTTAATGCTGAGTGTGCCAGAAAGTACCAAATAGCATTGGTGGATAATAGGTGAAAACTTTTTAAATATGCCAGGTTGTCATGTTTATTGTAAATGGAACTATTAACCTTTTGCACTCTGATGTTGAGTGTGACTCGACAGTGTTAGCATTAGAATAAAGGAATCAAGAAAAAAGCAAGCGACTGCAAAGGGTTAACAAATAACTTTACTTGAAATTTTTAAATCAAATTTGGTAGTATGTATTTACCAATAAAGGAGTATGAATAATCTCACAGTAAAAAATAATGTTGCTGCTGATTTTAAATGAATTCATAAACTTGTTGACAATTGTCAAAATGGGAAAATTTGATTCATGACCCAAGACAGAATCCATTGAATATACCAGCTACATTTTGGCTTTTGTTTGATTGCTTTCTATGTGACCAGTCATATTCTAAAATGTTCTCTCAACAAGGTTCTAGTCCATATTTTCTACAGACTTTATATTTAATAGGTATGTGTCTGTATGTTTAGGTGTGTGGATATGTGGGAAGCCACACACAAACACACATACACACACACTCCATAAGGGACATAGCATGACCATCTATAATCTATAATAATAAAAGCATAAAATGCTAATTTGATTGGACAGCCAAACAACCTTCTAGACGTCATTCTGGACATCCTTCTGGATGAAGCCACAGCAGCGGGGGCCGAGGCAGAGGCAGTTAGGGGTGATCAAGCAGGCAGGCAAGTGGTTAGGGGCCATCAGGCAGGCAGGCGAGTGGTTAGGGGTGATCAGACAGGCTGGCAGGTGAGCAGTTAGGAGCCAGTGGTCCCACATTCCGAGAGGGTGCAGACCGGGCTGAGTGCCCCCCCCCCCGTGCATGAATTTCATGCACTGGGCCTCTAGTCCTATATAATAAAAGGCTAATGTGCAAATTGTCCCCTCGATCAGGAATTCAACCAGGGGGCGAGGCCAATTGGCCAAATGTCTGCGACCCTTCCTACTGACCCCCCACCCAATTGGCTCCCCCACCCTGATCGGGAGCAGGGCTGGCCAGACAACCATCAGTGGCCCCTCCCCCTCTGGTCTTTAATATTATTGTGCTGTACAAGGTTTTAGTTTGTTCTGCATGATCACTCCTGAGGTGGAGTCTGGATATTCAATCTCTTGTGGTTTAGCAAAAAGTTTTAGTTTCATTTATACTAACCATGACTCTGTTGATCACGTACAAGTCCATAAATACAACTCTTTGGACTAAACTGGAACATCAACATTCACTCTGAAATATTTTGTTCTGTGATAACATGACACTGAAATACCCCTTCTACCTGTTGTGGTACTTTCAATCCAGAACTAGAAAATTTTCAGAGTAAGAAGAAAAAATAATCTTGTGGGAACAATAGTATTTTTTTTTTGTAAAACAATTTAAAATATGTACTTTAAACTCATAGTAAGTATGTGTAATTTAAAAAAAGTGTTTTTGTCACCTATCTATATATATAAAACCCTAATATGCCAATAGACCGAATGGTGGAACAATTGAATAACTTAACTACCAAACAACTGACTGCTATGATGTGTGCTGACCCCCAGGGGGTGTGCAGAACATGGCGGGTGTTGGCCACGACTGGATGGTGGAGCAGGTGAGTGGAAGCATCAGACCACAGCAGGGCACCAGTCACTGTCATCGGGGCGAGCCTCTAGTGGTTACTGAAAATTCTTTGCTCCCGAGTTCCACAACCCCACCAGGTGCTCACACCTGCTTCTGGCACCAGCGCCACTTGCACCCGCTGCCAGTGCCCGGCATCGGCCCTGATCATTCGGCACCATCAGCAGGTGTGAGCAGTGGCTGCTGGCCCTGACCGCCCCTCAGGGCTTCTCCACCTCCCCCTGCTCCTGAGGGGTGATTGGGCAGCAGCCGCCACTCACACCCGCTACTGGCGCTGGCCCCAATCATTCTGTGCCATCAGTGGGTGCGAGCGGTGGCAGCAGGAGTGGGGCTGCTGGCGGAGAGGGGACAGGGGCCATGGTAGGTGAGGCCTGGCGGAGGCGTGGAGCATGCGCCGCAACCTGCCCCTGTGCCCACCACAGCCTCAGGGCCCACACTTCCTTTCAAGGTGCATGAAATTGTGCACTGGGCCCCTAGTTGCTGCATAATAAACATAAATCATCTTAAAATGATTAAAAATCACATTTTGTTACTGTTTTGTAACAATTCTGTGGCTTGACTAGGATCTCCTTGTGTTGTAGTCAGATAGTTGTCAGGGGTAGAGATATCTGGAAACTCCATGGACCAGATGTCTAAAATGGCTCACTCACCAGGATGACAATTGGTGCTCGCTGTCACTTGCCATCTCAGCTGTGGCTGCTACAGTCTCTCCATATGTCCCAGGCTCCTCACGGTGAGGCAGTCGAGTTCCAGGAGTCATTAATTTGAATAAAAAACAGGGCCTGTAGGCTGCCAGGCTTTTAAGGCCTGGGAATGGAAACTGTTTCATCATCTCTTCCATCACAGTCTGTTGGTCACAGCAGACACAGAACCTGCTCGCATTTAAGGGGCGAGGATATTAACTTCACTTCTCCATGGTAGGAGTACAAAGACTATGTGGATAATCTTTGTTCCCCACAATATTTTATCTTATAAAAAATTTCAGTAATAAAAATAAAAGAGAATTTCAGTAATATACTTTATCCTTGCTTCTGTTGAAAATGAGGAAAAGGACTATTTATTTTTTCCAGTTCTATTCTGTTCCCATGATAAAACGTTTTGCTTTGGCAACTTAATTTGTGTAACTTGAATAGAATTTTTATAAATAAAATGCTTTTCTGTGAGGAAAACATGGAATACTCACAAATTATAAATAATAAATCACTAATTACTGAATTAAATATAAGGATCTATTATGTAAATTAAATTTGGGGATGAATGAGTCAATCACATTAGAACAAATATATTGCATTGATTCTCTGATCAATATATATGGATTAAAAGAAATTAAGTAAATAAAGAATTTTAACTTAAATGCTTGTTATTATAATTATATTGTCCCATTGACTTTAGGACTGTTTTACTTTGTTTTTAGTAAACATGAGGGCAATTTTAATTATGCTTTTAAAATTTGCAAGACATCACACCAAATATCCATGGACTAACAGATTCTGAAGAGCAATAATTTGGCAGTGGACCAAAAGTAAATTCAAACAAAAGCCACCAATATTTCAGAACTAGAGGCCTGGTGCATGAAAATTCATGCACTGGAGGGGGCTCCCTCAGCCCGGCCTGCCCCCTCTCACAGTCTGGAATCCCTCAGGGGCAGGAGGCAACCCGGCGATCAGGGGGAGGCAATGCCCCATCACACCTCTGCTGCTGCCACTGCCGGCAGCGCAAGCCTCAGCCGGCCCTGGTTACCTGAGCCTTGGGTGGCCCTGGGAGGCTGGGGGACTGAGGGGACTGGGGGACTCTGGAAGCAGGCGTGCAGAGCGGCTGAGCCTACCTCGGGGTGGGCCTGGCCTTGCCATGCGCCTGCCGCCCCAGCGGGGCTGAGGGGAGTCGGCGCCGCCATCTTATGGCTGTGGGAGCCACCATTTTTGAGAGTATGGCAGTCAATTAGCATATTACTTCCTTATTGTCTGTGGATGCACCATCTTTGCAATGGCATGAGGGTCAATTAGCATATTCCCTCTTTATTAGGTAGGATAGATGACTTCTGAAAATCAGCTCATTTTCCCCTTTCATTTTCACATTTGTTTATTATTGTCTTCTACTGTATTTCTCTTTGGGCATTATCATTTTATCCCCTTAACTATGTATATATTTCACCAATACAGTAATTGAAATATCCTATATAATAAAAGGGTAATATGCAAATTGACCATCACTCCAACACACAAGATGGCCGCCCCCATGTGGTCAAAGATGGCCACCCCATGTGAACACAAGATGGCCACCACAAAGGTGACCAGGCCTCCAGGGGTGGGCAGTTAGGGATGACCAGGCCTGAAAAGGAGGGCAGTTGGGAGGGACCAGGCCTGCAGGGGAGGGCATTTGTGGGCAACCAGGCCAGCAGGGGAGGGCAGTTGTGGACGACCAGGCCAGCAGGGTAGGGCAGTTGGGGGAACCAGGCCTGCAGGGGAGGGCAATTGGGGGTGACCAGGCCGGCAAGGGAGGGCAGTTAGGGGTGACCAGGCCTGCATGGGAGGGCAGTTGACAGTGACCAGGTCTGCAGGGTAGGGCAGTTAGGAGCTATCGGGCTGGCAAGGGAGCAGTTAGGCGTCTATCAGGCTTGCAGGAGAGTGGTTAGGGGATGATCAGGCTGGCAGGCAGAAGGAGTTAGGGGCAATCAGGCAGGCAGGCAGGTAAGCGGTTGGGAGACAGCAATCCTGGATTGTGAGAGGGATGTCCAACTGCCCGTTTAGGCCAGATCCTACCGGTAGGCTCAAGGGGTCCCAGATTGGAGAGGGTGCAGGCTGGCCTGAGGGACACCCCCCCCATGCACGAATTTCATGCACTGGGCCTCTAGTGTCATTATAATATAAATGTTTGTATAATGTATAGGATAATAAGTTATTTTAGCAGAAAATATTGAATGGGAAATTATTTTCATATTATTTTACCTTTTTTGAAAGGTAAGTACAGATTTGTGGTAATTTATTTTTTATAAATATATATAGCTATACCTTTGCATTTAAAATGACTGTAATGTACATCAAAAGTGGTTATAATTAAATATAAAATTAAAATTATTGTTAAACATTGTATCCCAAAAAAGGTAAAAAAAAGTATCAACAATTTCAGATGCCTGCACTGTGCCAGACCTCTTTTCTTGTTAAATAATCACATGTCTCAAAGTAGATAATATTTTTCCAACTGACCCTAAATTATACATGTGTCATAGTATGTGAGCTAACTTTAAAAGTTTCCTTTGGGCAATTTTCCTGAAGTGATAATTATCAGAGTCTGAGGGTTAAATCTAATAATAGCTTCTGTAAGAAGAAGATGTGCTAACTCTAGTCTGCCATGCTATTTATATAATGTTAGTATTTTTCTACTTTACTATCTTGAAATATCAATGATAGCCTCATCTCAAATCTATATTTTTTTTGGACTGAAATGGATTCTTAGGCTTCCTTTAGAATAAACCTTTGTTGCAGGCATAATTCTACAAAAAGAATGTCATAACCTCTTTTCTTAAACTGTTTTACAAATGAAACTTTCCAAACATCTGTTTAGAACCATATCTTCCCCAGCTATGATTTTAATTGCCTAATTTAGGTGCAAATTTATTTAATATTGAGATATATTTTCATATCATTTGAGAAATAGCTTTTACTTTTTGTAGATAAAAGAATCCTGAAAAAATTATAAATGTAAAACATTGCCATAAATCCTATAAAATTCATTATTAAAAAGCAGAATAAAAATTTCAACAACTTTAAAATTCAAAAATATTACACTACTTGCAAGCTAACAAATTAGCCTGCCATAGTGTCATGGATGGTGATAGAAGACACAAGACTCTTGAGTCAAAGATGAAGGAGAGTTTATTACTCACAGCAATAAGACACAGAGTAATATTATTTCATACCATTTCCTAAAACTCCTTTTACCATAGAGAAACACTAAGAGAGTTAGACTATAAATGTTCACACAATGGTTGCATTATAGGAGGGAACCATGAATTTAAAGGCCTGGAGTATGCCTACTCTTAGCCATGGCCCAGACATTAACTTTACTACACTAAACAGTAAGCATATGTTACCTTTGCTCTGCAGAAGGCATCATGTCTCTTTTCCTCTAAGCAAGTCTTTCCTTCGTGCTCTTTGTTATACATACATTCCTTTAAAAGATAATATGGATCAAAGAGTAGTCCGTGTCTCGCTTTGCTCAAAGAAATATAAGAAACCCTTGGAAAATTGTTTCTCAGCAGTAAAATGAACAATATAGAACCCTTAAACACATATAAGATAAAAATACATTATTTGCCACATAACATACTGACTTTTCATTCATAATGCCCCAATTGAATGTCAAATTGGGTGGCAACTTTTTGAGTTTCTTACTTATACAGGCTGTTTAAATAGTAAAGTTTAGGAAAACATCACAATTCTTTCAAGTTTTTCTATAAAATCCAAAAGATGAACAAGTGGTACCAGTTGTTGAAAATTTATGCTAGGTAATATGACAGTATAAAAAATTACATTCTCTAAAACAGTTTATAATTTCTTTGGGGAGACATAATATCCATATATGAAGCAAACTAGAGAACAAGTTATTGTGGTATATATTGAAATACTAGATTATGGATATAGAATTAATATCCTATTGATTTAATTTATAAACCATTTTAACATATATTGCCTCATTTTGTATCCATGCTTCATTTGTATTATGCTATTTTATTGATTTTACAATTTAACATTTTTATCATCTCTGAAATAACCAGGGATATTATACTTGATGGCATCTTGCAAATAAAATAGCAATATTTTCTGAGTGGTATAGACAATAATGGTGCATTTTTCATCATTTGAAATGCATCATTTCCATTTGGAGAAGAAAGTGAAGCTCAAAAAAAGTATTTTCCCAAGATAACCCAGCCAATAGATATTAAGACATAACTTGAACCTAGGTCATTTCATTCTAGCACTTTTTAATCTAACAAGAAGTGCTTTCTGCCTCATGGTTTAACATTTACATTATTTCATATAGATGGCATTGAGAAGTTCAAAACACTCTTTGCTCAAATTAGCTTAATTCCAAACAGATGTTTTTTCAGTCCCGTGAGAGCATCTTCAAAGAGTTAAAAGGTTAAATACAGTACAGTTAATGAGGAAATAAAATATTATCTTTTTTCCTGTGACCATCTGAGTTGTGTTTCTCTCTTTCTTTTCAGTGTACAGGTCTTTTTTTTTTATTTTAGTAACATAAAACTTTGTCATAAGTATTTTAAATATTTTTGCAGTATCTAGTTTGTGTTTTAGTTTTATGTGTTTTTTTGGGTGTTTTTTTTGTTTGTTTGTTTTTTGTTTTGCTGTGCAAACTAGAATAGTTTATGTTTCAAGTTTTAAAAGGTATATTTATACATTCTTTACATAATAGTTTCTATAAATATTTGCTATATACTTTTATATCTGTGGTTTGTCTTTTATTTTTATTATTGATACTTTTACTTTTATTATTTATTTGATCATTTCAGTTAATCGGGCTTTACTGTTTCTTCCAACCTTCTGAGATGATTTGAGAGTCTGGATAAGGTACAACAGATTATAAAGTGGTGCAGTTTTAAGGATGTGTGAGATTACTTGGATTCACTTAAAGCAACTTTCACTACATCTTCTCTAATAAAATGGTAATATGCAAATTAACCATCACTCCGCTACATGAGCCACGCCCACCAGCCAAGCCACGCCCACCAGCCAATCAGGGCGAGTATGCAAATTAACCCCAATCCAAGATGGCTACAGCCACAGAGAGCAAGGTTTCCCAGGTAACAGAGCAAGCCAAGCTTTCCATAGCCCTTGCAGGCCTAAGCCTCCACTCAAGCTACAAAGTTTCAATTATAGAAGGTAAACAAATTCAAACAAATGGCGGCAGAATGGAGCTTGAGAGAGCAGGCCAGGGTTGCCGGCGGCAACAGGGGAAGCAAAGCTTTAAAGCACACCCTGGCCGGGCCCACCAGCTTAACGCAACAAAGTTTCAACTGTAGAAGGTGAATTAACTGCCACAGAGATGGCTGCCGCCCCGGAGGGAACAGCAGGCTTGGCTCCGCTCCAGGCTACAAAGTTTCAATTGTAGAAGGAAAATAAATTCCAGATACCAGGGCCTCCGCTTAGGTTGCCAGGGGGTGTGGCCCACCTGCAAACCACCACAGGCCCCTGGCTCAGGCCACCCCACGCCCCAAGGGAACCCCACCCTGATCTGGGACACCCTTCAGGGCTAACCAGCTGGCCCCCACCCGTGCACCAGGCCTCTATCTTATCTAATAAAAGAGTAATATACAGATTGATCATCACTGCAACACACATTATAGCTGCCCCCATGTGGTCAAAGATCCTGCCCCCATGTGGACACAAGATGGCCACTACAAGATGGCCAGCAGGGGAGGGCAGTTGGGAGGCACCCGGCCTGCAAGGGAGGGCAGTTGAGAGGGACCAGGCTTGCAAGGGAGGGCAATTGGAGGTGATCAACCCTGCAGGAGAGGGCAGTTAGGGGTGACCAGGCTGGCAGAGGAGGGAAGTTGGGGGCAAACAGGCTGGCAGGGGAGCAGTTAGGCATCAACCAGGCTGGCAGCGGAGTGGTTAGGGGGTGATCAGGCTGGCAAGCAGAAGCGGTTAGGGGCAATCAGGAAGGCAGGCAGGCAAGCAGTTGGGAGCCAGCAGTCCTGGATTGTGAGAGGGATGTCCGACTGCCCGTTTAGTCGGACAGTCGGACATCCCTCCAGGAGTCCCAGATTGGAGAGGGTACAGGCTGGGCTGAGGGACAACCCCCCGCTGTGCACGAATTTCATGCACCGGGCTTCTAGTTCATAAATAAACATTGAAAATCCTCCAAATGTTTCCATATGAAACAAATAGGTGTCTGGATACTTGGTGGATACTGCAATCCGGTGCTCTCTTCTTCCTCTTTCAACTATTCCGAAAGTAGCTGCTCCAAAAAGCAAGCGTCTCTGAGTGGGCGCAGATTCAGGAATACTTCCAGGGAAGTTTCTCACTGACATTAGTATTTTTTACTGGGAATTAGGGCAGGATGGTAACCCATATTGATTGAACCTAATGTACAAATTTCAAGTTTTTGCAAGTGCACAGCAATATATTCTTGTTGCATAATACTTGCAAACTCACTACTTTCATAATTTTATTTGACATTTTACTTCCACAGGCCTTGTTATGGTCTATTACAGAAGGATGCTGGGGAGAAGTTAATTATAGGCCTGTGCTTAAGAGAAGTCTTTAAGTATAAACAAGCCAAAGATATGTGGTCTATTTTGGGGTTTCTTGGGGCCTGATTACTCATAAGTGTACAGAATATGCTATTTGTCCTTGTGATCTCCCAGGTAGCTCATACTTTTATGGTCTTTTCTTAATAGGGAAGAAGTAATAGAAATTCTTCCTATTTTGGCACCTTGAGAATAGGACTTTGTCTTTTTTTCCTACTTTTAAATTTTAATTTTCTGTATCTATCATCTATCTATCTATCTATCTATCTATCTATCTATCTATCTATCTATCATCTGTCTATGTATATATGTATCTATCTATTTATCTATCAATATCTATCTATCTATTTTCCTAATCACTAGTCTGAAAAATAAACAGTACTTTGACTTTTAGTACAGTCACTTCCTTGCAAAATTATATGAAAAGAGGTAGATTATGGCTTCTTCTTATTGTCAAAGTGATATGTATCCCCAAAAAGTTAACTAACATTTCTCTGGAAGTATAATCATTATGATACTATGGCAAAGAAGAATATGAAAACAAGCCTCATCTAGAGCCACTTAATTTTAACTCACATGCTATTTGGTTCTGCATACTATGGCAATGTAGCAAGCAGGAAGAAGGGGAGCTAGAGAAACAAGATGTACTGGTACCTTCTGTATTTCAGGCATTATATTTGTGTCATTTCTAGTTTAGTGATCAACCAATAATTCACAAAAGGAATTTACTAAAATTATGCATTTTCAAATTTAATGGAGTTTTTTCCTGATCCATCTGAGAAGTGGCAGCTGTTGTTATTTTGATGCATTTTAGATTGAGATTGCCAAGACAGTATTTTTAAGACACTATGGAAGGGAGATAGCAATTGGGGTATCTGGATTGCCCTGGGCATGACCCAAACCTTTTTACTTGTCCCCTCTTTAATGAGAGTAATAATATCCAACCCTGACCGCCTAGGTATGAACTTTGCCAAGAACAGTAACAAAATTACAAAGTGTTAATTTTGTATCTTTTTACAATTGAAATTCATTACTGATGTTGAAATTCCTTTACTGTCTATTTCTGCAATGTGCTGAGAACTTGTTTTAGAAGATGGACTTACTGTCTATAGGATTCTTCAATCTGAGTTCTTCCAACTTAGGTTCATTGACTTTGAGAATACCTATAAATGAATGGACCAGTGGTTCCGTACTCACTTCTTGCTTTTGTTTATAATTTAACTAACTAAGCATGTGTCCCTAAACACTCTTGTTCAGTGTCTCCTGCTTTCTTTTTGTACTTTACATGAATGTAATCAGTCAGCATGTATTATTGTTTGTGTCTGGCTTGATATTATATTGTAAGATTCTTCCATATTGTCAATCTTTTAAAATTCATACATTCAGGTGAGTGCTTAGTAGTACCTCATAATTCTAATTAGCATTCCCTTGAATTATTTTGAATTTGAACAGTCTTTATTGAAAAGCTGTTGTTTAATAAAAGAAAGGAAAGAAAATAGGCAGAATGAAAAAAGGAAAATAAAGGGAATAGAGAAAAGATAACTCTTTTATTCATTCACTAGAGGCCCAGTGCACGGATTCGTGCACCGGTGGGGTCCCTCAGCCTGGCTGCGAGGCTGGGGCTGGGCAGGAACCCTGGGAGGGCTCCAGGGCGTGTCCAGCCTCTTTTGCCCAGTCCCGATTGGCCGGACCCCAGCAGCAAGCTAACCTACCAGTGGGAGCGTCTTCCCCCTGGTGGTCAGTGTGCGTCATAGCGACTGGTCGAATGGTGGAACCAACGGGTTGGACACTTAGCATATTAGGCTTTTATTATATACTAGAGGCCCAGTGCATGATTAAATCATGCACGTGTAGGGTCCCCTAGGCCTAACTGCCATCCAGGCCATATCCACTGCCCCGCAAAGCCTAGCACGCTCCGTGGACACTGCTAGCAGCCTGCTCCCCGCTTTTGATGGCAGGGTTCCGCTGGTGCCGGAGCGGACACACAGCTCCCCGCTTTTGATTGCGGGGGAGCTGGGTGTCCACTGGTGCACCAGGCCTTTCAAAAGCCTCCGGAGGAGGCTTTTGGCCTGGTGCCGGAGCGGATAGACATCCAGCTCCCCCGCTTTCGCTTTCGATTGCGGGGGAGCTGGGTGGCTGCCCGCTGGTGCTGGAGCAGACACCCAGTTCCCTGCTTTTGATGGTCGGCAGCGGGATGTGGGCTCGCTGCCCCAGAGGCCCCTTCTGTGCCGCAGCACAGCCATGGTGCAGAAGCTGAGCTCGCGCCGCTGCTGGCGATGCGTGCTCAGCGTCCCGCCGGCCCAATCAGCCACCCTGGCCACCCCGAGTCCCGCCCCCCCGTGCCTCCTGGCCAATCGTGGGCATAGCGAAGGTACGGTCAATTTGCATATTACTCTATTATTAGGTAGGAGGATTGTAATTGATCATTTTTAGTTAGTGGCTCTCCTCCACGGATTCTCCACTCTAGAATTTAAGCTGGTGAAGAAGCCCCTTTCTGGACATTGATAGTCTCATGCCCAGTGAAAAGAAGAACATGGCAGGTACACCCATGGCTTAAAGCTTTAGTTTAGGACCTAAACTAAAGTGGTCGGCAAACTCATTAGTCAACAGAGACACATATCAACAGTACAATGATTGAAATTTCTTTTGAGGGCCAAATTTTTTAAATTTAAACTTCTTCTAACGCCACTTCTTCAAAATAGACTTGCCCAGGCCGTGGTATTTTGTGGAAGAGCCACACTCAAGGGGCCAAAGAGCCGCATGTGGCTCACGAGCCGCAGTTTGCCGACCACGGGTTTAGGTGGTACATGTCACTTTCACTCATATTTCATTGGTCAAAGCAATTTGCGTGGTGAATCCTTTTATAAATGGGGCATAGGAGAGTGTGAAAATTTTGAACAATAATACAATCTATCAAATCCTCTTTTGTGAGGTGTCAGTTAAAATCACTTTTCCATTTTTCTCCTTCATCAGTTTACCCATCAACCTCATGTGTTAGTGCTTTTACCTTGGTTTTGTTGATCTTCCTCTATTTTATTTATTTCTATTTTATTAATTACCTTTATCTTTATATTTATTATAATAATATGTTCTTCTTATATTGATTTCTTGTGATGCATGCTTAGCTTATTGATTATCAGCATTCTCTTTTTTAATATACATTTAATGGTATACATTTCCCTCTAAATTAAGTTGTATCATACAAGTTCTAATTGTGCTATTTTTATTAACATTCATTTAAAATTGTTCTTAAAAATTTACATAATCATATTTTAAAGCACACTGATATTTTCTAATCATCATTTTCTCATTTATTTCTAGCTTAATTGTGATCATATAAATACTTCATATGATTTTCATCTTTTCAACTTCATTCCCAATCATAGGTAAGTCATAATAAATGTTCTCTATGTAGTAAAAGGCATATTATAGTTAGTACTAAGGGACAATGGCCTGTAGATACTTATTAGATCAATTTGCTGATCTTTTTGGTCTAGTCTGATACATCAAGTAGTATGGAAAAACTCAAATTGACTTCCCTAAGCCTATTGTGCCCATGTTTTCCAAAATCAGGATCAGTGATACCATGTTGGGAGTTTGAAATAATCTATGGTGGCAAAGTTTATACCACAGAAATCAGTAAATACTACAAATCAGGGCTTTATATTCTTGAGGGCCTGTTATTAAACATTTGCCAGCACTCTATTGGCTATATCTCTATGTGTATGTATATGCATACACACTACCAGTCTCTAAGAATGGGTTATGTTAAGACTTCTCACCAAGATTATGTATATTTCTATTTATTCCTGGATGCGTTGTCAAGTTTGTATTGTATATTTTGAAGCCTAATCATTCTAACCTAAGAATTGTTACATCTTATTGCTGAATTGAATATTTCATAATAATGAACTGCCCCTGCTTATCTGTAGTGAAGCATTTGGCCTTATAGACTACTTTGAATTTAACACCAATATCAGGGCTGTTTTTTGTTAGAGTTTCTGAGGAATATATTTCTCAATCTTTTGCTTTCCCTCCTCCTGAATACTTACGTTTAGCTATGTCTCTTATAAACAGAATATAATTGAAGGTTCTTTTTTTTATCCAATCTGACAGCCTTGTCTTATAAATGGAATACTTAGTTGATTTACATTTAATATTGTTACTCACATGTTTCTGTTTAAATCTCCCATTTTATTAAGTGAGTTCTCTTTGCTTCATCTGTGCTATGTCTTGCCTTTTTTGGAAGTGATTTTGTGCATTTTATTGTTTATTTTTCATTTTCTTTCAACTTATATTCTTTAAAATTTACTTTCAAGTGAATATGTGTTAAAAACAGATATTGAGAAGATACTGTGTGTAGCTAAATTAATGTTAACAGAGAGAGATTTATAATATCTAGGAAACATTTAATTTTAAGCTAATAAAAAGAAAAAAAGCAATAAAATGTGCATAATCATTCCCAAAAGAGACAAGAGGGGAGAAGAAAAAAACAGCACAAAAGAAGAAAAGTCACTTAAAAATGGTAATTTAAAGCCAAAACATTTGAGTAACAATAGTAAATGTAAGTAAACAAAATATTCCATTTCTAAAATAAGATTATGATGTTGGATTAAAAAAAGAAACTCACCACAAAAACTCAATTATATTCTGTTTACAAAAGAAGTCTTTACAGTTTTTTTTTTTTAAGTCTGTAACTAATAACACCAATATCTGTAAGGCCTATAAGCATTTTTCTATGTTCTGTGGTTTCTCTGGGTTTTGTTAATTTGTCTCATTTACCTGAGTTTCCAATTATTTTCATATTCATTGAGTTTGCAGTATTATCTATAGAAATATTGTAATGCCTAGCATAATACTATTCTTCTAAGGACTACTTGCACTTGTTTCTGCCAGTGAGCTGCAGGAAGTAACCGCCCTGTCACAGCACCCGCAGGCACTGAGCTGATTAGAAGATGAGTTGAAGTCTTTAGTGGCAGTCTCTCCTTTTTTGTTCGGACTTATGCCGAAATTGCTGTCTTTTGGTAGCTCAAACTAAATTAAGAAAGTTCATCAAGGACTTTTAAAGGGTCCTTTGATTCCAGCCCTATATATCCTAAGCGTGCTAGTCTATTAAATTATCCCTGAGCGTCTCAGCTGTCTCTCTCTTCAATTTGCAGGGGTAATGGAGCTCCCATTTCGTGGCTTACTTCTCTGGGCCTCTTTCTCCTTATCAGTTCTTACTAATTCTTCACCTGATGAGTTTTTGTGTGTTTTCTTATCTTACATGTGAGAATTTAAAAATACTTTTCTAGCAGAATAGTTGATCTGGTTTAAGTAGTCTACCATTATTGAAAAGTAAAGTCCTTAATATCATGGGCATTTACATCAAATTTTTTCAAAACAAAATTATATAATTTTTCAATTTCTTTTTCTTTAAACAAGTTGTTTCGGTGTTTATCTGTATTAAATCCCTTTCAAGAGTAGGAAAAGGAATTATCTCCATTTTATACATGAAATCTTTAAAACACAGGATCTGAGGCATAAAATGTTTGTGGACAACTGGGGGTGGAGTTTGAGTACTTCTTTCTAAAATTTCATTAATGCTCAGGACACATCAATATTGTAAACTTTAAACAATGATAGTTAATTAGACTTTAGATTTTCCATGTTTATTACTATATAGCCAAGTGAAATGTTACAACTAACATTGAAAATATGGCAACTAATCACAAAATTGTTTCAGTTCTTACTAACTTGCTAACAATTGTTTAGGTTCGACATCTCAATATATCCACCTTGCTGTATTTTCATTTTGTTTTTACATTTTAAATAAGTAGTTACACATGTGAAGAATCAGAACAAACATCAATACCTTTTCATAATATAATTATAGTAAATGACAGTAATCTTTCTATAAACATTCTTTGATAACTAACAATTTAAAAATCATTTTTGTAAATGAGAAAAAAAAAAACAGAGTATAAAGTTTTCTAGAAGATCCAACTACCTATTTAAGGAGCAGTTCCTGTTCTCAAATATGTTTACAATCTAGTAGGAAACATACGTATGTATTATGAAATGAAGCTACTGAACTGGAGGTGAGCATGGTATGAGCAAAAGTGGGAATAGTGCTCATTGTGGGGTGAATAAAAATCTATGTCATCTCAAAATTTGGTAATATCAATCAGAGTGACTATTTCTCTTTATTCCATTTAACTAGTTTCAATCATGATATAGGATCTTGGCTACAAGTAAAGTAGGAGAAATGGCATATTAAAATTTCTCCTTTTTATTCTACCCACCAAATGGTTGACCTTAAGAATAATATACCTTCCCTAGGCATATGTCTTATTTTGGGGAAAAGTGTTTGTCATATAGTAAATTCTCAACAAACATTTGTTAAAATGGATGTGAATCAGTTGCAGTAGATCTCATTATTTAAAAAAGCATAAAGAACCTATATCCTTTCTAGCATTGTTCTATTGAAACTGAAATCTTTTAATATATTTTTTATTTTCCATTTTGCACACTAATGATGTTTCATAATATCATAGTCTATAAAAAACAGTTGGATTTCTGGTTACATAAAATATGATACTTTCCATGTGGAACATAAAAATATGAAATCATCTGCATATCCATTTATCTGTGGCAATACATTTCACTTGGGTATATGAGACAAAGAATGACATTTTAATATGGTTGAGGTCAAGATTTATTTTGAAAGAGTAAGAAAAGACATTTCACAATTGTATAACCTACCCAAAGAATCCTATTTGATATACGGTACCCACCATAGGGCTTCACGCTTTATAGCTGGCAATCTCAGGGCTGTAGAATGGGCAGCACTCATGTCTACAGACAGTGTTGTACAGATTCAGTTGGATGAAATCAGGAGAGAATTTATTTTTGAAAATTACCTAGTAACTAAACCTAATTTATGGAATATACAACTTCTTTATGTCCACTAGGTTTGGTAAAATAACATGAAAACCTGTAATAAAGTGATCAACATAAGAATTATTATACACTAGAGGCCCAGTGCATGGATTCGTGCACCAGTGGGGTCTCTCAGCCTGGCCTGAACCCTCTCGCAATCCAGGACCCCTTGGGGGATGTTGGAAAACTGGTTTCGGCCCGATCCCCACAGGCCAGGCTGAGGGACCCCACCAGTACAGGAATCTGTGCACCGGGCCTCTAGTATGCATATAAGATCTTTAGTTAATCTCTTCCCACCCTTCCCACTCCCCTCTTCCTTCTGAGGTTCATCAGTCTGTCCCATGTTTCCATGCCTGTGTTTTTCACTCCTGCGTTGAGCATCTGCCCCCTGGTGGTCAGTGAGTATCATAGCTACCGGATGGTCAGCTGGTCAGCCAGTTGGCTGGTTGCTTGCTTAGGCTTTTATATATATAGATGATTATACCCATCAGGAGGGAACAGGATATATAAAAACAGATCCATGCTCTAGTTCTCCCTGAGAGTCATCCATCTTCCAGAGCATTGCAAATTATTGGTAATGTGATTGGTGGTGACATAAGTTCACATGAGATTTTTCTGTAATATTACATTTAACAAAATTATATAATAAAACTAGTCCAGAAAATATTGTAAGATAAATGAGAAGTCATCTTATCATTTGTTTCTCTTATCCTCTGATATGTCCTCCCTTTTCTTAAAGGGAATATGACAGGGTTGTTAAGATGATATAAAAATTATAAGGAGTGATCCAACAGGAAGGGAACCATAATACTTTATTATTTATGTAGTGTGAATGAAGCAAGGAATATTGTTACTTTTTGATCAAATTCCATAAAGGAAGGTAATGGCTACTTCCGTGTGTTGTGCGATTATAGAAATGTCAGTACAGTTTTAATATTTTATATAGCCCAGGGGTTTTCAACTTAAATTGGATTCAGCAAGAATAGAACAGATTTAAGGAGAGCCAGGAAACAGTCATTTACTATGGTAATCAAGCAGAATTCTTCCAAAACTAGAAGTAGTGTGAATAATATGAAAAATATTTATGACATTCCCAGTTTAGTGACTAACCAATAATTTACAAAAGGAACTTACTAAAATTAGATATTTTCCAAATTTTATGGAGGTTTTTCTGAATAATCTGATAGATAGTGGCTTTTACTGTTCACACTACATTTTAGATTCCCAAGGCAGTAATTTAGGGATTTTTATGGGAAGAAGAAAGCAATTAGGGACATCTGGATTGCTCCAGGCATGACCCACACATTTTTTACTTGTTACTTTCTTTTTAATGAGAGTAATGATATTAACCCTGACTGCCTAGGTAAAAACTTTGTCAAGAACAGTAATACAATTACAAAGCATCTTTTTGCAATTAAAATTTAATATCACTATTTATGCTACATATGAGAATTTAGAAAATGGACTTATTGGCTTATAATAACCTTATAATTTCTTTCGGTATAGAATTCCTTAATCAGGGTCCATGGTCTTTGAGGGGACCCACAGTTGGATGGACCTCAGGAACCATAAGCACAATTTTCTGGATTCCATGGCTTTTACAAATTCTCAAAGGAATTTGGTTCCCCAAAAGGTAACACTCCATTAGGAGTGTGATCCTTATATTACTACATAACATTTTGAAAGAAAGGGGGGTGGTAAAGAAGAGTCATATCCTAAAATTACATAACTTAAACGCTCATAAAATACTTTGTATAGTTTTTAGAACACTTAAATGCATATTATTAAAGCATAACAAACAGGAAGGAAAAGTTCTAAATAAACATAATGCATTGATTGCCGACTATAAGTCAGGCATTATGTCATGTCCACCATAAAATTTTATTTATTTTTGTTGAATAAATTTTATACATATATATAGCTGAAACATAATGATTATTTGGGATAAAAAGAGTTTTTAATATCAGTATTAATTATACTTTAATAAAAATCCCTGGATTTGGCTAAAGTTAATGATATGTGGTCCCCAGCATTTGTTCCATATTATAATCTCCCTGGGAATTTTTAATATATATATTTTTATATATATTTTATTGATTTTTTACAGAGAGGAAGGGAGAGGGATAGAGAGCTAGAAACATCGACCAGCCGCCTCCTGCACACCCCCCACCGGGGATGTGCCCGCAACCAATGTACATGCCCTTGACCGGAATCGAACCTGGGACCCTTCAGTCCGCAGGCCGACGCTCTATCCACTGAGCCAAACCGGTTTCGGCTCCCTGGGAATTTTTAAAGCACTCCAGAATATGGGCCCCTTCCCAGATCAAGAATTGAATCAAGAATTCTAGGGGGAGGCCTGGGGATTGGTATTCCAAAAAATATCTTCAGGTGATTCCATTGTGTAAAGAGTGTCGAGAACCACCATTCAACTATTTAAGTGAACAATACCTAATTATATCTAAGCAGTAAGTGCATTTAAGAACAATTTTTGCTTAATTTGTCCTGACAAATTCACATTTCATTTATTTATTGTTTATTAGATATACATTTATAGAATGCCTGCTGAAGATGAATTGTAATGTGTTGACAATGAAAAGTTACATAAATAGTTATGAGAGAAAAGCAGTTTTTAAAATGTCTTTGTGGTTTTGCTATATTCAGGTTTTTCAAATAGTCTTCAGACATTTTAAAATATAATTTTCATTGTTCATTTCATCAAATTGTCAAAAATTTAACCAGTTTTATAGTACTTCCTACACAGTGCACTGAAATCAAACAGAGTATAGCAATTTACCTTGCTAACTTTCTTTTTTACCTCTAATGCATTTCAAAATGTTATTTAAGCACTCACTAGAGTTCAGCAATTCTACTATATTTCCCATAAACCATGTTTGAAAATGCTCTTACAAGTTAGAGTTAAAAAAAGAGCTCAGCCATGTTACAAGTTCAAAAATAAATATGCAAAAATTATTTATATTCTATGCACTAGCAATAATCAATATGAAATGAAATTAAGAAAACAATTCCATTTAAAATAGCAACAAAACAAATAAAGTACTTAGGTATAAATTTAACAAATACGTGCAAAACTCACACTCTGATAAGTACAAAAATATCTTAAAATTAAAAAAGACTCAAATAAATGAAAAGATATCACATATTTTTGGATCTGAACAATAAATGTTGTTAAGATGCCATTACTCACCAATAATTGCAGAATTAAATTCCACATATAGCGCTATAGATTCAACACAATCCCTATCAAATCCCAGCTTGTTTCTTTGTGAAAATTAATAAAGTTATCATAAAATTTGTATAGAAATATAAAGGAACAAGAATGGTCAAACAAAATTTTAAAAAGAAGAACAAAGTTGGACTCACAGATTTTAATTTCAGAACACACTGTAAAAGACAATTCAATAGGAAAAGAGTAGTCTTTTCAACAAATGGTACTGAGACAATTGGATGTTCACTTGCAAAAAATGAAGTTTAATCTCTTCCTCACACCATACATGAAAATTTACTTGAAGCAGATCAGAGACCAAAATGTCAGAGCTAAGATTATAAACTCTTAGAAGAAATTAAGGAATAAACCCATGGCCTTGGATTAAAGCCTTTTTAGATATGATTCCCTAAACCACAAGTGACAAAAGAAAAAATAAATACCATTTGGACATTATCCAAATTAAGAACTTTTTGTTGCAAAGGATGCCATCAGGAAAGTGAAAAACAACCAACAGGATGGAAAAAAATATTTACAAATAATGTATCTTATAAAGTATCATGTATCCACAGTATATAAATAACTCCTACAATTCAACAAAAAGACAAACAACACAAGTTAGAAATGGGCAAAAGACTTGAATAAACATTTATACAAAGACAATATACAATTGGTTAATAAGCACATGAAAAAATGCTCAATATCACTGGTCACTAGGGAAATACAAATCAAAATCACAATGAATTATTTTTAAAAAGCAGAAAATAGCAGGTGTTGGTGAGTATGTGGAGAAATTAGATTGCTCATACATTGCTGGTGAGAATGTAAAAAGGTGCAGCCACAGTGGGAAACATGTTTGGCAGTTTCTCAAAAGATGAAGCACAGCCTCTCCTTGATATATTCCCAAGAAAAATAAAAACATATGCATACAAAAACTTGTATGTGAATGTTTACAGCAGTGTTATTTACAATAATAAAAAAATAGCAACAGCCCAAATACCCATCAATTGACAACAAATAAAATGTGGCAAACTTATATGTGGGATTTAATTCAGCAATAATAAGGAATGAAGAAGAATTGATAACATTTGACAACATAGATGAAAATATAAAATATGGTAAATCAAAGAAGCCAGTCATAAAACACCACATATTATATTATTCTACTTATATGAAACTCCAGAACAAATAAAAATCCATGGAGACAGAAAGAAAGTATATTAGTATTTGCCTAAGGCTGGAGTTGGGATGGGATGGGATGGGCTTGGGTTTCCCTGACTTCTTCATATTGGAGTATTCTAGGTTTAGTCCATGGAGCACTCTGTATACCAAATTCCTAGATAATCATAACCAGGCCATGGCATCTAATGCTTTCTGTATACTAATGACTTCCAAGCATATTTCTAGCTTCTTGCTCAGCCTAAACTTTTTCTTATATATGCATAGGTACTTCAGTAGGAAGGCCACATCGGTGATTATATTCAGAAGTCATTTAATACAGAAGTTTATTAAAACTAAGGCATCTTATATTTTCTATTCCTAAAGTTCTTCCTATTTCAGTTAGATCATAAAAAGTATGTATGTATGTGCCATACATAATATTTTCTTTCAAAAATAATACTTTAATTTTTATATTTCTTATATGTCTTGATGTAAGAGATATTGATTTGATAACAGTTCCTGTGGCTTTGGCAAACTATTTGATAAATATATTGGTAAACATAATGAATCTACTGTACAGTAAACTACTATAACAGAGGGCCATGATATTTAATAGGGTTTCAAGAGTGATCTTTTCCTGATCTTAGAATGTTATTCATTAGCTGTGTATTGTCTACATAAATCAGAAAAGTTCTGATTTATGTAAACATGCTGTAAACCAAAGAGCTCATTTTCTTAGTTAAGTTGTGTAAACTATTTCACCTCCTCTTTTTCCAGTTAGAAACTGGAAATACATAGCAGAATTGTAAGCATATAGCAATATATATGTTCCTAACTTCTAGGCAATGTACATAACTCCACAAAAAATAATCTTAGAACTAATAAATAAATTCAGTAGAGTTGCAGGATGCATTCAATATATAAAAACATGTTTATAAACATATACCATGTTCATGGATTGGAAAAATTAACATAATTAAAGTGTCCAGACTACTGAAAGCAATCTACAGCTTCAGTGCAATTCCTATTAAATGCCAATGGCATATTTCTTAGAACTAGAACAAATATTCCAAAAACGTATATGGAACCAAAAACACCCTGAATAGTCTCAGCAATCTTGAGAAAAAAAAGAACAAAGTTGGAGGAGGTCACAATACAAGATATCAAACTATACTATAAGGCCATTGTAATTGAAACAGCCTGGTGCTGGCACAAGAACAGGCATATAGATCTTTGGAACAGAACAGAGAGCCCAGAAATCAACCCAAGACTTTACAGAAAATTAATATTTGACCAAGGAGAAAAGAGCATATAGTGGTATACAATGGAGTAAAAAGAGTCTCTTTAATAAATGGTGTTGGGAAAATTGGACAGGTACATGCAAAAAAACGAAACTAGACCACCAACTTACACCATACACAAGAATAAACTCAAATGAATAAAAATACTTAAATGTAAGTCACAAAACCATGATAATTCTAGAAGAAAACATAGGCAATAAAACCTCAGACATCTTGAGTAGCAATATTTTTACTGATATATCTCCTGGGGCAAGGAAAACAAAGGAAAAAATAAACAAATGAAACTATGTCACACTTAAAAGCTTTTGCATAGCAAAAAACAAACAATAACAACAACAAAAATCAACAAAATGAAAAGGGAACCCACTGTTCAAGAAAATATATTTACCAGTGATACATCTGATAAGGGGTTAATTTCCAAATTATATAAAGAATTTATACAACTCAACACCAGGAAGACAAAGAATCTAATTGAAAATTGGTAGAGGACCAAAATAGACAATTCTCTGAAGAAGACGTACAGATAGCCAATAGACATATGAAAAAAATGCTCAAATTCACTAAACATCAGAGAGATGCAAATTAAGACTACAATGAGGTATCACCTCACACCTGCCAGAATGGTTACCATCAACAAATCAACAAACAACAAGTGCTGGTGAGGATGCAGAGAAAAGGAAGCCCTGCATTGTTAGTAAAAATGCAGACTGGTGCAGCCACTGTGGAAAACAGCCAGTATGGAGTTTCCTCAAAAAGTTAAAAATGGAACTGCCCTTTGACCCAGTGATCCCACTTCTAAGAATTCCTAAACACCAATCAGAAAGAATATATACACCCCTATATTCATAGCAGCATCACTTGCATTATCCAAGATCTGGAAACAGCCCAAGTGCCCATCAGTAGATGAGTGAATAAAGAAGCTGTGGTACATTTACACCATGGAATACTGCTGGGCAGTAAAAAAGAAGGAAATCTTACACTTCGCAATGGCATGGATGGATCTGGAGGTTATTATGCTAAGCGAAATAAGCCAGAGAGAGAGGCAAATAACATATGATCTCATATGTAGAATCTGATGAACAAAATAAACTGACAAAATAGAAAACACCTTTCCATACACTAATAATGAACTATCTGAAATATAAATAAAAAATAATGACATTTGCAATAATATTAAAATCAATAAAATACTTAAGAATAAATTTAACCAAGTAGATGAAATATCTGTACACTGAAAGATATAAGACACTAATGAAAGAAATTGAGGAATACAAAATTAAAATGAAAGATACTGTTATATTATGAATGGTCATCAAAACATTATGGTACCGGCACTTAAGAGAGACCTGTGGACAAATAGAACAGAATTGAGAGCTTAGAAATAAATCTTCACATATTCAATCAATTAATATTTGACAAGGGATCCAAGAATATGCAATGCAGGAAAGGATAGCCTCTTCAATAAAGAGGTGGGATAACTGGATATTCACATACAAAAGAAGTGAACTGAACTGTTACTTTAAGCTACTCACAAAATTACCTTGAAATGGATTTAATGTGTAAACATACCTGAAATCATAAAACTCCTAGAAAAGACATAGGGAAAATTGCCTTGACATTAGTCAACAAAAGCTCAACAAAAGCACAAATAAACAAGGGGGACTGCATCAAGCTACTACCTACTTCAACTACCACTTATATACAGATTACTTCCATACTAGAGGCCTGATGCATGAAATTTGTGCGAGGGGCTCGGCCCCCGCCTGCCTCGGCTGCCTCCTCTG
Organism: Cnephaeus nilssonii; assembly: GCF_951640355.1. Taxonomy (NCBI): domain Eukaryota; kingdom Metazoa; phylum Chordata; class Mammalia; order Chiroptera; family Vespertilionidae; genus Cnephaeus; species Cnephaeus nilssonii. Next base: position 72,882,810 of record NC_137079.1, on the reverse strand, counting down.
CCTCAGCCCCCATGGCTGCCTCCTCGGCCTTGGTCCCTGCCCACTGCGGCAGCCACCTCGGCCCTTGCAGCTCCAGCTTCACCAGAAGATCATCTGGAAGGACATCCAGTCTAATTAGCATATTATACTTTTATTATTATAGATATGTATTTCTAGCCCAATTTTTAGATTGCATTACTGACCCAAGTTTTGGCCTATCTTATTATGCACTTAAAACATATTTAAAAAATATACTCACTTTTTTCCCCTCCAACTTTCAACCTCTTGTATTTCTGCTCTTTTGAGATGTATTATCATTCAAGTGCTTCTGCACAACAAAGGAAGCCATCAACAAAAGGAAAACCACAATGAGCTATCACCTCACATCTGTTATAACGGCTATTATAAAAAATATAAGAGGATGTGATCAAAAATGAATCCTTTTGCAATGTTGATAGGAATGTAAATTAGTATAGGTACTATGGAAAACAGTATGGAGACTCCTCAGAAAATTAAAAATAGAACTACTATATGATCCAGCAATCCCACTGCTGGTATAGATCCAAAGAAAATGAAATCACTATCTTGGAAAGATAATTCACATCACCATATTCATTGCAGCATTATTCACTACAGCCAAAATATGGCAACAACCTATGTGTCTATCAACTTATGTGTCTGTATATATAAATTTAGTCATAAAAAAGATGGAAATCCTTCCTTTGCTTCAGCATGTATGGGACTTGAGGGCATTATGCTAAGTAAAATATGTCAGACAGAGAACGTCAAATACTGTGTGATATCACTTGTATGTGGAATTTTAAAAAGCCCAATTCTATATAAAATAGAGTGTACAATTGTGGTATATGTGGACTTTTAAAAAGCCCAACTCAGAAGTAGAGTGTAGAATGTCTGAAGGAATAGGAGAAATTTGGAGATGTTATCAAAGTGTATAGACACCCCTTACCAAATAAGTAAGTTCTAGATATCTAATACACATTATGGTGCCTATAATTAGCAACAGTGTATTATACACTCCAATGTAAGTTAGTAGATCTCAAATGTTCTCATCTCTCTCTCACATACACACGGTAATTATATGAGGTGATATATTTGTTAACTAATCATATTTTGGTAATCATTTCACAATATATATATGCATATCAAATTATCACCTTATGCACCTTAAACTTATACAACGTTGTAAGTCACTTATATTTTGATAAAACTGGAAAAAAACAGTATGTGTTTGTTCTAAAAGTAACTTAGATTTTTTTTAAAGCAATTTAAAGTGTGAAGAAATAAGCCTCAAGTCCATTAAGTCATAGTACCTTGTAGAAAAAAGTAAAGCTATAAGGTCAATTTTAGAAGTTATTACAAAAATGAAGCCATCAAAAGAGTAAAATGTTGACATTATGTAAAGAGATAGAAGAGAGACTATTATAAATGATTACTGACACTATCAGAGCTGAATACAGTTCTGTGATACAAGCATCTGCTATAAGACTCAAAGATACAGGTCCTAGGGCTTAATATTTTAAATATGCTTACTCTTTATCTCTTACAGATAAACCCAAATATGAACAGCTAAAAATGATTCAGAGAATAAATATTCTAATCATTAAAATACTAGAAAAACCTTTAAAATATCAATTTCCTACCTCTCTTCCTAAGTTCAGTAGAAGGTCCTTTTATTAAAAGCCAAAGTAGCCCTAACCGGTTTGGCTCAGTGGATAGAGCATTGGCCTGTGGACTGAAGGGTCCCAGGTTCAATTCCAGTCAAGGGTATGTACCTTGGTTGCGGGCATATCCCTAGTAGGGGATGTGCAGGAGGCAGCTGATTGATGTTTCTAACTCTCTTTCCCTCTCCCTTCCTCTCTGTAAAAAATCAATAAAATATATATTTTAAAAAAAAAGCCAAAGTAAGTGAGCTTGAGGGTGACTGACATTAAAATAATTAAAAGTTAGATTTCTAAAGTGATATCTTATATAATAAAAGGCTAATATGCAAATGACCAAATGGCAGAACAACCGGTTGCTATGATGCATACTGATCACCACGGGGCAGCCGCTCAATGCAGGAGCTGCCCCCTGGTGGTCAATGTGCTCCCACAGTGGACGCACCCCTCAGCCAGAAGCCGGCTCTTGGCTGGCGAGTGCCCTGTCGGTGAGGGGAGCCTCTCCCACCTCGTAGCAGCTCTAAGGATGTCTGACTGACGGCTTAGGTCCACTTAAGCCTTCAGTCAGATGTCCCTTGAGGGCTCCCAGACTGCGTGAGGGCACAGGCAAGACTGAGGGACCCCCTTCCACCCACAAGTGCATGAATCTCGTGCACCAGGTCTCTAGTTATTAAATATTAAGCATCTTTATAATAATAGTTTAATAAAAAGGAACGAATTCTATTTCATGTAAAATTAGAAAAATGATTTATTTTTGATGAATTAAAAAGTAAGAAGGAACAATATTTTATTTTAGATCTCAAATACATTGCCATTTATTTAACCTATGACTATAGAATAATTATAGACACATTAAAATGATCTTTTGTATAAAATGTTCCTGCTCATGAAAAGACAGAAACTCAAGTGACTGTAAATAGTGTGCAGTATATGCTGTTTAAGAGACATATGATGAAATGCACATTTACTTTTGAGTGCTCTAAATTCAATTGCAAAGAGACTGACAGACTTTTGTGGAAGTGAGAACAAACTCAGCTCATGTAGAGACTCACCACTGGGGCCCATTTGTGTCAAAAAGGCATCAGATTCTCCATCAGTATGTCAGTACAGTCTCTATTCTGGCTCAAATGGAGGCTAGATCTCCCAGTTGGTCACCTGCCACTGCCAATACATCTTCATCTGTGTGCGGATTGTGTGTGTGTATGTGCATGTTCTATATAACATCTTCTTTTAATCCAGACTGAGGACTACTGAGAAAACTTATGTTAGAGAATCACATCCATCTTTCACAGAACACATCCTACCTTCTATGTTGCCGTAATACTGAACAAGCATAGGTTTCCTCCAAAATACAAGAAAACAGAAAGCATATCCCTACAAAGCATGCTGCATTAAAATGCACATGGCAACCGCGTCTCTGGAGAGCCAGAGACGCTGCCTTCCTTCAAAATAGGTTTAAACTTACAAACAGGAGACACTGTGAGTTCTGCTCTCCATGTGAGCGAAGAGGACATTGTGCTTATAAATAGAGTATCTAGGGAGCAGTTCTAGAAATGGTTTGCATATTTTTACTTTATTTTATTTTAATAAACGCTTTTATAGCAGTTATTTTGTGCCAAGGCCTTTTTTTTTTGTAGTCATGCACTGTTTAATCCTGAGAACAAATCTAGAAATAAGTTTTTATTTTCATTCTATTTTACAGATGAAGTATATAGAGTAATTTTTTTTTAAATGGATAGAGTGGTCATGATTTTGCACTTGCTGCTACAGAAAGTGTAATTGAACAAGGATCCTAGTTGCTGGGCTTTGAAATCCATCACCATGTTTATTGGAGAGATACTAACAAGTGTTTGATAGACATGTGACTCCTAGATGCAGACTTTGGCCAAACGTTTCTTAGACTGTTTGTTCCCTAAACTAAAGCATGAGATGCATCCACTCAACCTTTTATAAGTTCAATCCTATCTAACTGTTCCAAAGCATAAAATACATGCAATGTTTTATTTCATAATTTTAGCATGTCCTGGAATTTGTGAAATATTTAAAAGAAACAGTAAAAGAAAAAAACAAACCTTAAAAAATATAAAAGGAGAAATTAATCTGTATTGTATACTAGAGGCCCAATGCACGAAATTTGTGCAAGGGGCTCAGCCCTCGCAGCCCCGGCTTTGTCCAGAAGGTCGTCAGAAGGTTGTCCAGATGGTCTTTCTGCTGTTCAGCTGTTCGGTCAATTTGCATATTATGCTTTTATTATTATAGATGATCTTACTTATGGATGTAAGTGCAGAATCCTAATCAATACACCTGTAAATCAACACCATATTCAAGAAAAATAAAAAAGTGTATTGATAGATTTTTAAAAATATGGTGCCAAAACATATTTGCTAATATTCAAAATATATTCTAGAAAAATAGACATTAAGTTGGAAATGTGATGTTACTTCTTAAAATGATAAAATAAAACTATCTCATACTATAGTAGGATTTAGTGTTTTCCTTCTAAGTTTGTAAATGAGACCACTTTTCACAGATCCTTTAGAAATGACTATTAAAATCGCCAGACTAATAAGATTTGTAAAATTAATGTAAAAACTGAAGGAAAACAAGTTTTTAAAGTTTTAATGCAAAGGTATTAAATACTAGTTTAATTTTCTAATTGAAGAAAACATTTCTAGATAGTATTTAGGGGGCAAAAAATGTACCCATGAGTCATCTAAATTGTTTTCTTTTTATTTTCTAAATTTTACTTACTCATTTGCTTTTATTTATTGTTAACACTATTATAAATGTCCCCTATTCATCTCCCCCCGCTTTTCTCACCTCCACCCAGGCTCCACGCCCCTCCCTTTGGCTGGCACCACACTGTTGTCTGTGTCCATGGGCTATGCATGTATGTGCTTTGGTTAATTTCTTTACCTTCCTTCACCCATCAAGGCATCTAACATTCTCTGATGAGTTTCTACAAATTTGAAGTGCTTTTCTTTTCTGTTAAGAAGGGGGGGAAAAAAAGAAAATCTTTTGAAATTAAAACAAAAATCTGGATTTATTAAATAAATAAAAAATCATAATTCAATTGAAAATTCAAAATACAAAAAGTTATTAAATTTTATTGTATCATTACAGTTATATCAGAGTTTATAATGTAAAATATACAAATAAGAACATTATTTTGTCATCTTATGCTGTTATAAAAGTTTACAAAATTTTAGAAAACAGGTGATATATAGTGCTAATAATAGAAAATAGGCTTAAGGCATATATTATTGCATTTATTATGAATAAGATGTTAAAGCAGTCAAGGTCTTGTGAATGAGTCAATTTACTCTGACTATAGCTGCATTCCCAACTGCATAATCACTTTTTGCAAACACATTCTGTTCAATTGTGTCTTTATACTATGTTATAGATGGTTTGAGTACAAGATCCAAGCTTATTCACTCTTGTATTTCACTAGGAAGGGCACCAGATATGAAACTGTCATTTCTTCAGTGAAAATCTGTATAATACATATTGTATTTTACTGAAACGTGGATGTCACTGATTATAACATGCAGCACTAAGACAGCAAAAACAATGTCCATTGCAAGTGTAAACTTCATTTTTATTTCAGAGATGGTACATATGCAATTTTGCATCTTAGAATTCATGAAATATGTTACTACTACCTCTATAATCAACCTCTGGATTCTCCATGAAGTTTTAAAATTAAATACCTGTGCTTTTGAGCCTTTTCCTTTCCTTTAAGCTTTTTAATTCAGCCAAACCATATTTAGTGCCTTGCAGAGGGACTAGAGTAATAATATCCACAGACTTTGGTCTCTTGTACAGCTTACTCAACCTACAAGTGAATCCTTACTGTCCCGAGTACCTCCCTCTCCCAAATTTCCACCTCCCATTCTCTGTGGGGCCATCAGGAGTTATATTTCACCTTAAATCCACCACTCCATATTTTCCTCGTCTACATTTAAGATTGATACCTCTTCAGTCATCTATTCAGCCCATATTGTCCTTTCTTTTGAGCCAGTTTCCCATCTAACTAGTATTTGGCTTGCTTGATCCAAACTCCTGTCTGTAGTAGGTACATATTTTACTATTTATATACTCAAAGTGTGCAAAAATCTTACCTAATAATAGACAAACATGTAAATTGACCATACCTCCACTACACCATCAGACAATCAGGAGTGATATGCAAATTAACCCAACAAAGATGGCGGTTAATTTGCGTACACAGGTGCCAAGTGAAGGGAGCAGGATGCTTGCGTTGTCACCATGGCGACGATGCAGGCGTTCTGCCCCACCCCTGGTCTCTCACAGCCTCTGGGCAGCGTGGAAGGCGGGGCCGGAGCAGAAAGAGGCGGCTCCAGAGTGGAAAGAGGCAGCTCTGGGGCCTGAGCAGTGGAAAGGGGCTGGGCCAGAGTGGAAAGGCGGTGCCAGCAGCCAGGGAAAGGAAAGCCCATTCTAGCATGAATCTTCGTGCATCGGGCTTCTAGTATAACAATATTTTTCTATATCTTAATTCTTATTGTAAACCTCATTCCACTATGTAATGGAAAACTTAATCTTGCCAATTCAAAGTAAATTCAAGCAAATTTGTTGTTTCTATTTAATAGGGGTTTATAATTCGACCATTCAGGATTTAAATGTATTTCTGAAGTTTTTCTCCTGGCCCTTCCAGAATGAAGTTAATTAGATTATAGGCTCCTCCAGTTGCACCTGTTACTAGAAGGTCATTGTGGAGATAGGAATCTCTAGATTCTTCAGAATACAAAACATCTGAAGTCTTATGCATGGGCTTGAGTGGAATGAAATTAAAGTATATGATTTCATTCCCACTTGCCTTGTATTGCCAATGATCCACTAATACGTCAGTTATATTTTTACAAGATTTCCGGTGGAGAGGCCCAGATTGTATTGTGAAAACCATCTCAGGGCAGGCCCCACAGGTTTCTCTCAAAGAGAGCTTTCAGACACCACTCCACTCTACAGACTCTGCACGAGTGATCTGGAGGCATCACACGCCTTCGAGTGCCACACATCTCCAAACTGACTTCTACGCTTCAGCACCAGGCTTTTTGCTTCTGCCTCTGCTGAACCCAGGAGTAGAAGTACAGGTTATATCTACTCTTGGACTCCAAACTTTAAGGTGGATTCCAGACTGGGAAGTGGAGGCAGTGAATGCACATCACCATTACTCCTCCACAACCTCCCACCACATACACAAATAACTTCTAACACATAACCTCTTCTTTCCAAAACTCTCTCTTTCCTTACAAATCTAAAAGTGTTCTAGTTCAGAGATTTCAGGGAAAAACCACTTTGGCCTGTACATGTGGACTTTCTGCCTCACAGCTAAAGCCTAGGCTTTTGCACCTAGAAAAGGAAAATGTGGTGTCTTTTCTCCCTGGCTTCTATCCAACTATTTCTATCTGCAGTGAATGGTAGTCCTGGGCTGTGCACTCTGAAATTCAGTGGTTATGGGCTAGCAGAAAAACGGTTGTACGATTAATGTCTTAGGTTATTATTCTGCCACACTCAGCTAACATCTTCACACACTTCTTTGACTCTTGTTTTCATTTCCTGAACAAAGCAGAAAAATGGATCTTTCCAGAGGGCATTGCTGCCCCAAAGCCCAGTTAATTCTCTAATTTCCCATGCCTCGTGGCTCAAGGTCAAGAGATACCAAGTGGCCTCTTTATAATGCTGGCAATAACTGTCATTCCTCCAATCTCCTGTGGAAATGCCTGCTACTTAAAGATTCAGGGCATTCACATAATAGAATTTTAAAGTGGACATTGATATAATGAGATAAAATTGATATCACTTTTCAAACTGTGATAACAAAGGCAGGGATTTTCAAACAATTTAGATAAACACCCATTCAACTTAAGGGTACAGAAGAGTTGAAACTAAGATTAATGAAAAAAGATTTTGGTTTGAATGAGTTTTGATATTAAGAATTGACAAAAGATTTATTTTTATTTTATTTATTTTTAATCCTCACCCAAGGATATTTTTTTCATTTATTTATTTATTCATTATTATTTTTTAGACAGAGTGTAAGGGAGGGAGGAGAGAGAGAGAGAGAGAGAGAGAGAGAGAGAGAGAGAGAGAGATGAGAGACACATCAATTGGTTACCTCCCGGGGCCAGTGATCAAACCTGGTACTGAGGTACATGCCCTTGATTGGGAATCAAACCCAAGACTCTTTGGTCTGCAGGCCAAAGCTCTAACCACTGAGCAAAAAAAATGGCCAGGGTAGACTTTTTTAAAAAATTAATTTAAGATTCACCAGAAAAATTATAGGCCTGTGTGATTTTTTCATTTGGGGCAGTGAGTATATGAATAAATATTAAGAAACAGTGGGGATTTTTTTTGGTAAGTTTTATTTTTCCATGCCACAAGTAGTGTTTTAGAATGAAACATCTGCATTCTGCTGTATTCTTCTTTGTCACTGTCAACCTCAAAGTAACTCATTCTTCCCACTTATTTACCGAAGATATGGTATAGTCCTTGTATTCTTATCTATTTCCTCAAGCCCTGTCACTCTGTGGGTTACTTTATCATCCATGTACATAATCTAGCAAATACTCTAATATTTCATCCCTTATGTCCAGTGACCCTCTCACCTCCACTGTTTAAACCTCCCTCCCGTGGTCACACTTTGAACAAGGCAGCCAGCCAGAACTGTTCCACTTCTAAAATAATTAAAGAATTATTTTGTCTGACCATAATCTTCTGTCCTACTCATTTTATTTAAATAAATTTCTATACCTAATTATATATGTGTTTTAAACCTATGCAATTCTTTAATTTATCCATAGCAGCTCTCTCTCTCCATCAAAATTATTTTATGTCTTCCCTAAATTTCAATGTTTTACCCACTTCAACCCCATATTTCTATTATCTTCATCTCCTTTGACCTGTTTTCTTTACTCCTATCTGGCAAGATCTCAGTGTTGGTTGGGATTCATGACGACTTTCTCAATGCGTGACTCTGTGCATATATGCAGTGATTTAGAAGATCATGAAATCATGCAAATCCATGGTCAAAGCACCCATTAGTGTCCTTTCTATAATCAGCTTCTTTACCCTTTTCTTGAAAGTAGTTATTTTAGACATCATCCACTATCAGCAAATTTCTAACTCTCCTACCTCCCTTTAATTCTCAACAGATGAATTCATCTTTCTATTTCTTTTTATTTCACAGAGAGAAGGGGTTATTATTCCCTTAAATTCCTTCAACCAACTCTATAATTTTATCCATCTATAATTGCAGCCATCTTTGGTCACTTCCTTATTACATGAAACATCTTTCATCCTGACTATGGCCAGTACCTCTCCCTCTTCTTCGAATAACATCTTCTCCTGATTTATATTAGACTTGAGCTATTGATTCCTTTCTTTTTCCTCCCTCCAAATCTCCTTTCCTATTGATTCCACTGTGTACAATATTCTTCACAGGAGGCAGGAGGAAAGAAAACTTGCTCCAACAACAGATCCTTCTTCAACTTTTCCTTATATATATTTCTGTTTTCTCAAAGTCAAATTTATTTAAGGAAATGGTCTTCCATTATTCAATTTCTATTAACTCCCAATTCTACAGCAACTTTGCCTTTCCACCCACCTCTCCACTGAAACTCCTTTTGTTGAGGCCACAGTGACTTCCCGGCTGCTAGATCAATCTGGCATTTTAGAAAATACAAATCATTTCTACCCACCTTCTTTTCTTTTAGTATTATTTCAACCTTGTATTGTTACCTACTTTTTATGAACAGGAAACTGATATGCTGAAAGCTAATTTGGTCAAGATCATAATACTGATAGCTATAGATGGCAAAAGACAATTTTGAATCAAGGGTTTCTGACTCAAGATTCTGAATTTTTCTACAGTTAAATAAAAGGGATAAATTATATTCTCATATTCATCATTCCATGGATATTTGCAATTTATTTTTTACTTAGTATTACATATTGCCATGGTCTACATTGATAGCAGAGGCCACAGCATCTGAAGTTATTAATAATTTAAGCTGACTAATAAATTCCTGGGCAAAGAAGAAGCTAATGAGAAAAGTTTCACCTCATGGATTTCTGAGCAAAAATATGGACATGCAACATGTTAGACACAGATGATTCCTCCTATAGAATATAAATTGAATCAAATAAAAGTATAAAGAGGATCATTGAAAGAGTAAAATCTCATCCGTTGTTAGGAACTAGCTTCATTGGTCTAGAAAGCCAAATATTGAATGATCACTCTCTGATCTATCTCTTAACAGATTTGGAAAAAAGAACTCCAAAATTTCCCCCTTTCTTTCATAATGCTTTCCAATAAGGAGCTTATATTTTGTTAATAAGAAAATTATGCAGAAGAATAGTTATAATCCACAAGGATTTTCGGTTCATTACTATGTGTATAGATAATGCAAAATGCCCCGGAAGTCAAATAAAATGAGCTCTTGAGGGCAGGCTTTCCAGAAGAAATGACACTTGAGCTAATACTTAATGGACTGTAGATGCTTTCCAGGTGGATAAGGGAGGAAAGGGCATGTTAGTGGAAATACCAGCATGTGCCCAGTGCAGAAACAGAGATAGATATCTTGGTATGTTTAGAGAACTACAACCAGTTGTTGCAATAAAGCATTAGTCAAGACTTTGAAAATATAATTGTCAGGGTGACGATTTAAAATGGTTTGAAGGGAAAAGAAAACACAGAAGAGTGGATTTATTTTTCACACAATGGAAAATCTCCAGTTTCAAGCACAGATAGATGGGAGGATTTTAAAGGTGCCAGGAGTGATCTGTTCTTTTTTTTTCCTTCCTTCCTTCCTTCCTTCCTTCCTTCCTTCCTTCCTTCCTTCCTTCCTTCCTTTCTCCCTCCTTTTACTCCTCCTCCCTCCCCTTTCCCTCTTTTCTCTTTTTTCTGTTAGCCTGATCCTCAGACAGGCTGTTACCACAGAGAAATCAAAATACATAGCCACCAAGAGTGCTAAACTAAAGCATCCTCATATTCTGGATCACAGAATGCATGTTCATTTTATGACTAAACTGTGGATGACTGTAAATGTCTTCATAATGTGTCCCCTCTAATACCCTTTCCCACTTTACTTTCTATTTTCTATACATATTTTAGATATGCACATACCAGCTTAAGAAACCTGCTCTGAATGAATGGGGGACCTTTGTCAGGATTGTAATGAATTAATGCAGAGAAAAAAAAAACAAGGTAACTCTAGTAATTTTAGGAATAACATAGGGAGACAAAAATTTGTTATGGTTTTTATGATGACAGACATATACTATCTAGGCTCTCCTATGTTTGTCATAATTTATTTAACCAATTATTTATTAACTAGAGGCCCAGTGCACGAAATTCGTGCACGGAGGGGGGTTGTCCCTCAGCCCAGCCTGTACCCTCTCCAATACGGGACCCCTCAAGGGATGTTTGACTGCCCATTTAGGCCCGATCCCGGAAACGGACAGTCGGACATCCCTCTCACAATCCAGGACTGCTGGCTCCCAACTGCTTGCCTGCCTGCCTTCCTGATTGCCCCTAACCGCTTCTGCCTGCCAGCCTGATCACCCCCTAACCACTCCCATGCCAGCCTGTTTGCCCCCAACTTCCCTCCTCTGCCGGCCTGGTCACCCCTAACTGCCCTCTCCTGCAAGGTTGATCACCTCCAACTGCCCTCACTTGCAGGCCTGGTCCTTCTCAACTGCCCTCCCTTGCAGGCCGGGTGCCTCCCAACTGCCCTCTTCTGCTGGCCATCTTGTGGTGGCCATCCTGTGTCCACATGGGGGCAGGATCTTTGACCACATGGGGGCAGCTATATTGTGTGTTGCAGTGATGATCAATCAGCATATTACTCTTTTATTAGATAGGATAGAGGCCTGGTGCATGGGTGGGGGCCAGCTGGTTTGCCCTGATGGGTGTCCCGGATCAGGTGGGGGTTCCCTTGGAGCGTGGCGCGGCCTAAGCAAGGGGCCTGTGGTGGTTTGCAGGCCGGCCATGCCCCCTGGCAACCCAAGTGGAGACCCTGGTATCTGGAATTTATTTACCTTCTACAATTGTAACTTTGTAGCCTGGAGTGGAGCCAAGCCTGGGGCTCCCTCCGAGGCCAGCAGACATTTCTGTTGGGGTTATAATTGAAACTTTGTTGCCGTAAGCAGGTGGGGCCAGCCAGGGTGTGCTGAAAGCTTTGCTTCCCCTGTTGCCAGGGGCAACCCTGGCCTGCTCTCTCAAGCTCCATTCTGCCGCCATTTGTTTGAATTTGTTTACCTTCTATAATTGAAACTTTGTAGCTTGAGTGGAGGCTTAGGCCTGGCAAGGGCAGGTGGAAAGCTTGGCTTCCTCTGTTACCTAGGAAACCTTGCTCTCTGTGGCTGTAGCCATCTTGGTTTGGGTTAATTTGCATGCTCGCTCTGATTGGATGGTGGGCGTGGCTTGTTGGGCATGGCTTGTGGGTGTGTTGGAGGTATGGTCAATTTGCATATTTGTCTATTATTAGGTAGGATGTAGAAGTAGTTGGGATATTTTACCATTGCTATTAAACTCTGCAGCAAGTATGCTTGCACACACTTTTGAAGCTATTTTTTTTAAAGTCTTTTCTTTATTGATTTCAAAGAGGAAGGGAGAAGGAGAGAGAGATAGAAACATCAATGATGAGAGAGAATCATTGATCAGCTGCCTCCCGCATGGCCCCTACTGGGGATTGAGCCTGCAACCCAGGCATGTGCCCTTGGCCAGAATGGTTTGAAGGGAAAAGATAGAGCATCAGCCAGTCCATAGGCTGATGCTCTATCCACTGAGCCAAACCAGCTAGGGCAGTTTGAAGCTATTTTCTTTGGTTATCTCGCTCTCTATAAAACCCTAATATATAAATAAACCAAACAGTGGAACAACAAAACAACTGAACAACCAGCTGCTATGACGTGCGCTGACCACCAGGGGGCGCGTGCGGAATACGACAGGAGTGGGCAGCAGGCGGCAGAGTGCGAAACATGGTGGGTGTAGGCTGCAGCGGGACGGTGGAACAGGTGAGAAAGGGCACCAGACCAAGGCAGGGTGCTGGTCGCTGTCACTGGGACAAGCTTCTGGTGGTTACTGAAAATTCTTTGCTCCTGCACACCACAGCCCTGCCTGGTGCTCGCACCTGCTCCAGCAATCAGTGGGTGCAAGCCCCAATTGCCCCTCAGGGCTTCTCCATCTCCTTCTGATACTGAGGGGTGATTGGGGATGGCAACTACCTCTCGCACCTGCTGCCAGCGACGATCGCTCGGCCATCAGTGGGTGTGAGTGGCGGCTGCTGGCCCAGATTGCCCCTGAGAGCTTTCCCACCTCCCTCTGCTCCTGAGGGGCAATCAGGGCAGCAATCAGGGCAGCAGCCACTGCTCGCACCTGTTGATGGCGCCGGCCCCAATAGCTCCACGCCGTCAGTGGGTGCGAGTGGGGAGGCGCTTTCAGTGCTTGGGAGTGGCGGTGGTGGGGTGATGAAGCAGGCAGACAGAGAGTGGTTAGGGGCAATGAGGCAGGCAGGCAAGTGGTTAGGGGCCATCAGAGAGTAAGGCAGGAGAGCAGTTAGGAGTGGTCCCAGATTGTGAGAGGGATGTCCGACTGCCAGTGATCGGGCCTAAACTGCAGTTGGACATCCCCCAAGGGGTCCTGGGTGCAGGCCAGGCTGAGGCACTCCCCTCCCCCTGCACAAGTGCATGAATTTTGTGCACCAATCCTCTAGTTTTAAAATATATACAAATTGGCCAATAGCCCTCATATTTCTCAGTTTGTACTTGAATCAACAATCTACTTGTTTTTATTTTCTAGGAGCTTAGACTCCCTGAAATTATATATCCTTGTAATTGTCAATATAATACAATTCTATTGAAAGATAATTTCTTTGTATATATTTTCACAAAGCAGGCTCTAGCTATAGTCTTCTGTGTCCATTCCTGGTTTTGGTTAGTAAAGGGTGATTGTCTCAGCACATTTACTATATTGTGACAATTTCTAATCTTAAAATATATCAGTGTGTCTACCTCAAGCAATATGACAGGTAGGAGAGATAATTGACAAATCCTACATTTTTATAAAAACAATAGGGTTAGCAGGTTAGAAAGAAAGGAACCAAATAAAGGTGGTATTTATTACTGGAATTCTGTCTCTGTTGTAAGGGACAGGAAAATGAATGAGAGAACCATTTGGATATATTAGGAAGCAGAAGGCAGGGAAAAGAAAGAAAAACTCTGTAAACTAAGGAACAGATGATGCCTCTATAGCCCAAACTCCCCTAATCTTCCAGCTTGCCTTTCCTGCTTGTTCTGTTGTAACAATATGTGTGGATGCACTGAAACGTACTCAGCCTTGAGATTATTAATAATTTTGAAAATGAAACCAGCTGCATACAAAAGAATGTAAACCAAATGCTTGAATTGATTCACTTGGCTTTATTCATCCCCAATTAAGACATTTATCCCACTAAATTGCACTTTTATTTTTAGTGTCCTTAGCTAAACTCTGAGCTACAAAGACTATTTCCAATTGCACATTTTAAAAAATATCTCTGTACATTCTACATAGTAGATGCTTAATGAGAATTTTTAATAGGTTAATTTATGAATCAATTTTCATATGTCTGCATAGGTTTCCCTCCTGCCCCCACTCAAAAGAACTGAAATCCAAAATAATACCCACTACCTTTATCTGTTCACTCAACAAACATTTATTGCGAGGCTCTGATGACACAGAAATTGGTCCCAGAAATTTTTATGTCCTTGATGTATCATGCTTTAAATAATGTGGAGAAGACAAAAGGGAAGTGAGAATAAAACTTATATTTGAATTATTGGCTACCAAGCATAAGGCGTAGTGCTACCCACTCTACTAACCTGATCTTTATTTCTCAGAACAACCCTAGGGTTATTTCCTGTGTATTTCTGGGGAAATGTGACTTATAGATATTTATGAAGTTTCCCCAAGATTTTAACACCAGTAATCGGAAGATCCAGGATATTAATATGGTGTCATTTTGTTTGTTTGTTTCTAGCTTGTTGGATGTTGTTAGTCCTTTTTTACTTCATCCAAGTAGGCGGTATTTTACTGTTTCTTTTCAGTCATATAAAATGGGAGGATAAGTAGTACCATTCTCATCAGCACATCTTTCATTCCCAACAATTAAAATTGCTAGCAATTTCATTTTTGTTTACTTCAAATTCTCATGTCTTAAATATGCTTTTCTATATTTTTTCCTTTTATATTTTATAATCTTCCTCCTTACTAAACAACTTTCAAATTGGTAGTTGGAACAGGGTTTACAGAGCCTGAAAAAAAAAAGCCTCATGAAAAATTACATCTTTTGCTCCAGTGGCCATGATATGTTATACGTCTGCTACTCACTCCCTCATATGTGCCCTCTTAGGCATGTCCTTCTCTACCAGAGCACTAAGGGCATGTGAGAGGATGGGGCAGATCAAACCTGTGCTCCTGCACACCCTCCTCAGAGAACTATTCCCAGGCTCCGTTCCAGCTCCGCCTCCGCTATGTTGCTCTACTAATATATAGTCATGATATAATAGTTTTCTTCTGAAGTACATACTACTCTAATTTATGTGCTAAGACTCCCTGCCTTTCATGCATGCTTCTATTTATTAATTGAGCAAACAATTTTATCAAGTCTCTGCTATATACCAGACATTATTCTAGGTTCTAGAACTGAGAGAGAGAGAGAGAGAGAGAGAGAGAGAGAGAGAGAGAGAGAGAATGGCTGTGCTCATTAGGCTTATATTCCAGCACCTGTCCTAGACTAAAACTTCCAAAAGGTAGACATGCTAGTATCATTCTAATTACTTTGCATGCTTTTGGTGAGGAGGACAATATTCTCATGATGATGGGCTTAAAAACTACCTGATTGATACTAATTTATGAGTTCAGTCTTCAGGTGGGGTTGGAAATAGTGTCCTATTTGAGAGCAATTTGGGAGGAGAATGCCAGCGATAAAACAAATCCCCAATTAGCTGCGTGTCAGAGTACCAAGTTAACATGGCAAGTTATAGGAATAACGGAACTCGAAACTGGTGATTCTAAAACTCTGCTGCACATTCAAATTACCTGGGGTAGTTCATAAAGATCCTGACTCCCATCCTATATTCCACATCAATTAAGTTAGGGAGAGGAACCTGTTTTAACTCTGCAGGTTATTTCAACATGCAGGCAAGCTTGAGAGGCAATGCTCCAAACACATCTTTATCAACTTTTAATTTACAAACAAATCGATTTGGGATCTTATTAAATACAGATTCTGGTTTAATAGACCTGGGTTGGGCCCTAGATTCTTCACGTCTAACAAGCAACCAGATGTTGCTGCTATCTTTCTGCCGACCACACATTGAGTAGCAAGGCTCTAAACCACACTTGTCACCTTATCAGGACTGTAACATTGTGTATCCCTTTTGTGAGCAGTGGTGATCTCAAACCCCATTCAGGATAGTGAAGGCATGCCCGTGTTCCACGCAACTGGAACTACCAAAAGAAGCATCCAGGGAAGAAACCCCCCGATGTTGTAGGTTTTTCTGACAAAACTGAAAAACTCCCTATCCCAACCCAAACATGAGAGCGACTGCTTGGACATACACCTGGAGATGCTGATCTCCTTCACGGTCTTCAGAAAGTACCATAATCAGTACTTGCCTCATGTTTAACCAACAACTAAACCTGAAAGAGGGGGAAAGAAAATGAGCTTTGTCTGAATTTGAAACTTCAGTTTTTTAGCTTCTCTGTGTCTGAAATGAGCTTCATGTGAGTAACCTGAGTACAAATCATTTCACAGTCAAGTGGGTGATTAGACAAAGGATGGGAAAGGCATGTTCATTTTGTGAAAGCATAGCTTACAATTGGACAACATTTAGAAAGGAGAGAGCTTGTTCCATGAGTGATCATCCCAGTAGCTTTCTAAAATGTGCTCTATGACTGGCTGGTGTGGCTCAGTGGTTGAGCATCATCATATGAACCAGGAGGTCAGGGTTTAATTCCTGGTCAGAGTCAGGGCACATGCCCCGGTTGCAAACTCAATCCCCAGTGTGGGGAATGTGATTCTCTCTCATTATTGATGTTTCTATCTCTCCCTCTCCCTTCCTCTCTGAAATCAATAAAAAATATATTTAAAAATGTGCTGTAAATAATCACTGACAATCCCATAGCTCTCTATCTCAATTCTTTCTTGATTAACTATAAGAAAGTTTTATTCTTGGACTATGTTTTTTTCTGTTTGGATTTTAAGTTTATTTGAACCAGTGCTTCCAATTTTCATTTTTTATTAATTAGCATTTAGGACAAAAGCTGTATAATTGTCAAAAATGACTGACATACAATGTGAAAAAGCAATGTACACATTTAAGAAAGAAACTTATTTTTTTTTAAATGAATAAAAACATGACTTTCATATTAACCTTTCAGTCACATGAGTTCTGATATAAATCCAAATATTTTACTGAATTTGCAAAATTATATAATTTTAACAGAACAAAATGTATTCTATAATATACTCCTATGTGTTATGTATTGGGTATGTCAATAGTAGATGCCCAATAAAAAGTCAGTGCATACTAAACCAGTGATTCTAATGAGCTTCATCCTCTACTGTGAATTTATTGTATAGAGCCGTGGTCGGCAAACTGTGACTCGTGAGCCACATGCAGCTCTTTGGCCCCTTGAGTGTGGCTCTTCCACAAAATACCACGGCCTGGGCGAGTCTATTTTGAAGAAGTGGCATTAGAAGAAGGTTAAGTTTAAAAAATTTGGCTCTCAAAAGAAATTTCAATCGTTGTACTGTTGATATTTGGCTCTGTTGACTAATGAGTTTGCTGACCACTCGTATAGAGTAAAGCAGATTTGAATAGGAGATAGAATTGGTAGGAAAGTTGAATATAAAATAACAACAACTCCCCAAAGTGCTTGTTTTCAGAGAATTAAGAGATTACAGGTCACTTCAAATAGTCCATCAATTGCAGAAACTCCTTCATTGAAAAGGCAATTTTGTCTGCAATAACAAAAACATGCATCTTTTTCTTATCAGAGCAACCTTTTACATATGCAACTGTAGCACATGCATCCACCATAGTATACCTCCATTACAAATATCAGTTATTCAGTTCATTTCATCCCAAATTTGGTCTAAGATGAATTCACCAATTCAGCACTATTCATTCCAGCTCAAGTCACCTGAGGGATTTCTTTATGTAAATAAAAACACCTCTAGTTTTCTGTGACTTAGTAAAAGTAAAATGAACATACCGTCTAAGTGGCAGAGTCACACTGCCTGGAATGCAATTGGCTCACAATACATGGTTTTATTTTTCCATCCTATATAATAAAAGACTAATATGCAAATTGCTCGACTGGGAATTCGACCACTTGCTATTACATGTGCTGACCACCAGGGGGAGGTGCAGAACATGGCGGGTGGCAGCGGAGGCACTGCTGGTCCTTATGGACCCCAACAAGAGCGGGACCATGGCGGGATGGTGGAGTAAGTGAGTGGGCAGCACCAGGCCAAGGCGGGTGCAAGCAGGGGCCAGATTGCCCCGCTGATTGCCCCACAGATGGGGCGGTGGCAGGGGGCGGGGCCGCCACCTGGCTCCCAGGTGCTGAGGGAGCTGGGCAGGGGACCCGGCCCGGATCGATCACCCCGCAGGTGGGATGGTGGAGCAGGTGAGGGGGTGGAGCCAGGCCACAGCATGGTGCCAGGCGGGACTGCAGGGCTGTGAGGCTGGGGTCATGAGCTGGGGCCCGATCCCCACAGGCCACCCCAAGGGATCCCACCCATGCACAAATTCATGCACCGGGCCTCTAGTTATGTTTGTATTATTTTAAGACTTGATTTTTCTTACTTAGCAAATTCTAATTAGATACATACTTAACACCCTTGTGTTGTAAAAAAAAAAAAAAGATTCAAGCATCTATTATAAAAATTATTCAAAATAAAACAATGTTTTATTAAAATGAATAAACTAAACTTGGCCTTTAATGGACATATATTGTATTTTTCAGGATACTATTATGGTTTTCTATTACTGCTTTAACAAATTACCTCAAAATTAGCAGCCTAAAATAATACTCATTTCTTCACTCCCTGTCCTGAGTCAGAAGTCTGGGAATAGTGGCTCAGTCGCCCTCTGCTTGATGTTTCACAAGCAGAAATCAAGGTATCAGCAGGCTGCATGGATTTCTGGAAGCTCTGTGGATGACTCCACTTCCATTCTCACTCAGGTTGTTGGTGAACACAGTTCCATGTGGTTATAGGACTGAAATCCCCGTTTCCTTGCTGATTGTGAATTAGGAGCCTTTCTAGTTCCTAAGACTGGATATCTTCCTACTTTAAGGTTCATAATGTCAATTACTTTTACAAGGACTTTCTTGTCATGTAACATAATGCATTCATAGGTTCCATGCATTAAGTCATAAACATCTTTGGGGGGCTATTCTGCAACCACAGATAGGCTAACAAATGGATCCTGAAAAATATTGAACTTCCCTGATGAAAGACCAATAGGATGATCAAAGATGCTCAAAGGGGAAGAAAATAATGATGTCTGAAGATTCTTGCTGGCTCAGTGAGACAGCTGTTTTGTGAGTTTTGCTTTTCTTTTATGGTATGTACATTTATTGCTAAGGTCTTTTAGAAATCATTTTCAATTGGGCTAAATGACATTCCCCACCAAACAGTTTGATTGGGAATGTTGGTCATGGCACGTCAGTGCATCCTAAATCAAGCATAAGGCACAAAAATGAGTTAATTTTATTCACTTAAGTTTTATTAAATCTCTTAGTTTGAAAAATCTTATAAGCCAACTTATACTCACTTGTTCTTCACTGAAATCTGTACATTCATTTCCAAATTTGTCTATAAATGAGGCAGGGAAATGGTTTATTCTAGAGTGTTTTTTGTAGGGAAAAAATCATTTGTGGGACTAGATTGAGAAATCAAACCAATGCAGGATAGTTGGCTTTGCTAAATTTGAATGTTTGGATGATTCAATGTAAGTATGTTAAAGATAAGCATATACCTATATTGAAATTATTCTCTTTGCAAATGGATTTTAATGGTTACTTCTAAGAAAAATTTTAAATCAAGTACAACTTTTTACTGTTGAAAATTATTAAAAGGGTCATAAATGGAAGCTGTCTCAACATAAAGCAATAATGTTTTTTAATGCCCAGTGTATGGTTAGCATTGTCACACTCATTTGACTTTGAAAATGCTTAGAATTTTACAATTTAGTTACAAAAATGTGAAGGAAACTCACTTCCCAATCTCATAAGGTAGTGGGGTAGTGAGGAAAGAATTTGGATGGAAGAAGGTCTTCAAAAGGAAAAAGAAAAACAACCCACAAATTATTTCATGTTTTTAGAATTTTAAAGTTGTTAAGTATGTTTTTTCTTTGCCCATTTCACTCTACCTTTAAAGTACAAAGTTTTTTATTATTGTTGTTTTTCTGATGAATTTTCTAGAGTTACCTTCTCTAGAATATTTTTTCTTTGTAATGAAATGGAGGATTCAGAATGTATGTGTAGTAATTTATATACAAAAATGTTTTCTTTTCATACATTTCACCAGATCTCATAACTTTGAAAAAATATTGTTAACCAGTATTATTTAAAAGATTTACATAACAATTCCCAAAGTACATTTTACAATTCATTCCATCTAACCCTCACATTGTCAAGAAAGTACCTTAAGAAAATTTATTAACACAAAATTATAAATTTGAAATTATATAAAGTACATTTGCAAAATAGAAATCAGTGATTTTTAAAAATACAGTGGCAGCATTACTTGTACATATGTAGAGTGAATGAATATTATAATTACACTAGGGCCCCAGTCCATGAATTCGTGCATCTTAAAAATGTTGAATTTTGTGCCAAAAAAAATGAGCATTTGTGGGAAGTTTTAACTCATTACTTTATTTTGAAGAAAAAGTTATCGTATACTTTGGGAAGCTTATGGTGAACATGCTCCATCTCAAGATACTTGTGAACGCTGGTTTAAATGCTTTAAAAGTGATGATTTCGATGTGAAAGACAAAGAACATCCAGGTCAACGGAAAAAGTTTGAAGACCAACAATTACAAACATTATTGGATGACAATGCATGTCAAACTCAAAAACAACTTGCAGAAAGATTAAACGTTGCTCAGTAATTTCTGATTGTTTGCAGGCAATGGGAAAGATTTTAAAGGGAGGAAAATGGCCCTAACCAGTTTGGCTCAGTGGATAGAGCATCAGCCTTCGGACTAAGGGGTCCCAGGTTCGATTCCAGTCAAGGGCATGTACCTTGGTTGCAGGCACATCCCTAGTAGGGGGTGTGCAGGAGGCAGCTAATTGATGTTTCTCTCTCTGATGTTTCTAACTCTCTATCCCTCTCCCTTCTTCTCTGTAAAAAAATCAATAAAATATATTTTTTTTAAAATAAGGAAGGAAAATGTGTGCCACATCAACTGAATGAAAGACAAATGGAAAACCAAAACGTCATCAGTAAAATGTTGCTTCAATTGCACGGAAGATAGTCTTTTTTGCATCGAATTGTGACTGGTGATGAAAAGTGGATTTGAGAATCCCAAATGCACAAAATCCTGGGTTGATCCAGGTCAACCATCAACATCAACTGCAAGGCCAAATCACTTTGGAAAGAAGACAATGCTCTGCGTTTGGTGGGATTAGGAGGGTGTGGTGTATTATGAGCTTCTAAAACCAGGTGAAACAGTTAATACTGATCGATACTGACAACAAATAATCAATTTAGACCATGCTTTGATTGTTAAATGACCAGAATGGGCCAGAAGACACAGCAAAGTAATTTTGCTTCATGATGACGCACCATCACACACTTCAAAACCAGTTAAAGACAAGTTAAAAGATCTTGCCTAGGAAGTATTAACACACCCGCCGTATTCACAAGACCTTGCTCCTTCAGATTACCACTTGTTCTCATGGATGGCACAAGCACTTTCTGAGCAGCACTTCAAAACGTACGAAGTGGAAAATTGGGTCTCTGAATGGTCTGCCTCAAAACAAGAAAAGTTCTTTTGGGACGGTATCAACAAATTACCTGAAAGATGGAGGAAATGTGTAGCTAGCGATGGGCATTACTTTGAATAAAGCGCTTTTGATGTTTCTCTTAAAATTATCGTGTTTTCTTTGATTACAAAATCCACCATTATTAACCGGTACACCTAGTACATCATATACATTGTAAAGATTATATTTCTCCAATAATTTTGATGTTCTCTTTAGTAGCTTCCAATATGTAGTACATATCTCTAGGCAGCACTTTCATCTGCCGTCATGACCCTATTTCTCTCTAGTAGATGTGCACATGTCAGAGACATTTATTTCTATGGATGTGTCATTTCATTAGTTTTCCCAATCGGGAAAATAATCTTCTGGAGAATGGAACAAAACCTACCCTTGTGCTTAGCTCAATGTCTTGATTGTAAGAGGTATAGGTTAAGAGTAAATATATTTACTAGTAGTAAGTAAATAGTTGGTAATAATAGTTTTTTTATTTTTGTTAAAGCTTCAGAGCACTGTGTTCCTAAAATTTAGTGTGTTCCTAAAATTCAGTCATTCTTGATTTATCTTCATTTACCTTACTACACATGAGTCTGTTCATCTTCATTTTCGAATCAATCATATCCCTTGTATCCACATTTGAACCTGCTTTTTATTTTTCATTTTATTTTTAAAAAATATATTTTTATTCATTTCAGAGAGGAAGGGAAGAGGGAGAGAGAGAAACATCAATGATGAGAATCCTTGCTCAGCTGCCTCCTGCACGCCCCCTAACTGGGGATTGAGCCCGCAACCAAGGCATATGGCCTCGTCACCCCCAACTGCCCTCCCCTACAGGCATGGTCACCCCCAACTGCCCTCCCCTGTAGACCTGGTCCCCCCAACTGCTCTCCCCTGCTGGCCTGGTTGCCCCAACTGCCCTCCCCTGCAGGCCTGGTTGCCCCCAACTGCCCTTCCCTACTGGCCTGGTCACCCCTAACTTCCCTCCTTTGCCAGCCTGGTCGCCCCAAACTGCCCTACCCTGCTGGTCCGATTGTCCCTAACTGCCCTCCCCTGCTGGCCTGGTCGCTCCTAACTGCCCTCCCCTGCTGGCCTGGTTGTCCCTAACTGCCCTACTCTGCCGACCCAATTTTCCCTAACTTCCCACCCTTGCCAGCCTGGTCGCTTCTAACTGCCCTCCCCTGCAGGTTCAGTCACCCCTAACTGCCCTCCCCTGCCAGCCTGGTTCCCCCCAACTGCAGGCCTGGTCCCCCCCAACTGCACTCCTCTGCAGGCCTGGTCGCCCCCAACTGCCCTCCTCTGCTGGCCCAATCACCCCTAACTGCCCTCCCCTGCAGGCCTGATCGCCCCCAACTGCCCTCCCTTGCAGGCCTGGTCCCTCCCAACTGCCCTCCCCTGCTGGCCTGATCGCCCACAACTGCCCTCCCCTGCCGGCCATCTTGTGTTCACATGGGGGCGACCATCTTGTGTATTGGAGTGATGGTCAATTTGCATATTATCTCTTTATTATATTGGATATGTTTATTTAGCCTAGGTTTGAAACTTCCACCAGTGGGTGATTAAACAAAGGATGGGAAAGGCATGTTTGTTTTATGAAAGTATAGCTTAAAATTGGGCAACATTTAGAAATGAGATAGCTTGCTCCATGAGTGATTGTCCCAATGTCTTCCTGAAATGTGCTCTAAATGACCACTGACCATCCCCAGCTCTCTACCCCAATTCTTTCTTTATTAACTATAAGAGAATTTTATTCTTGGACTATGCTTTTCTTGTTTTGATTTTAAATTTATTTGAACAGTGTTTCCAATTTTCATTTTTTTCTTAGATTAGCATTTAGAAAAAAAACTACAAACATAAAAAAATGAATGATATACAAAGTGAAAAAGCTATGTACACATTTAAGAAAAAAACCTGTCTTTTTGCAAAATGAGCCATAAAATATAATAAATGACTTTTTAAAACTAAAAGTGATATTTAATCTCAAGGCCTATATACTTCTTTGCCCTAGCTACCCATATTTCCTGAATCTTGCTTAGAATTACCTGCACAGATATATCATTCTTTCTTGATAGTCACACACCACGTGAAATTATATTTACACCTTATGTTGTACACTTGATATTTTATTATATTTTTTCTTCAATTTTCAACATGACTCATCTGCAGGTAGAATTTTTTAGTGCAACTACAAGCAATAAATACCTTAGATATAATATTCTTGATGCGGTCAACCTCATGTTGGAATATCTACCACATGAGCCCACAGTAATGTTTATTAAATTGAGTAGAATTGACAGTCATAAGTATGAAATAAACTGGGTGAATTAATGTCTTTGAAATTCCATCTGTATCATAAAACCCAACATTAAAAAGGGAGTTATGGCTCCTATGCTTTCATTGCTGATGTAATGTTGGGTAAATGAGTCTCCTGCCCTTTTCAAATTTGTAAAATAGGCTTGAAAGGAAATTATGAAAATTATACATTTTCTGGTTTATCACATGTGGTTTAACTCTATTAATATACAAAGTTTATCAGTTATGAAATATTTACCCACTATATTCCATACTATAATCCATCACTTTCATATTCCCTGATTTAAGGCTCCATCTTTCACTTAAATTGTCACTACTGCCTTCTAACAAGTCTCCAGATACTTCTTCAACACAAACTCTACACATAGCCAAAGTGATTAAAAAAAAACATTCCAGATCAAAATCCTTAAAATTTCCATCACCTGTGGGATAAAACTGCAAACTCCAAGTATGACATGAATCCCTTTATCATTTGCAGTACACTTGCATCTCCAAGCTCTGTCAACACTATCTTTCATTCTGTTTATCCCATCAACTAAGACTAATAATATTTGTGGTTCTTCTATCATGATACTTTTACACAAACCTTGCACACTATTTTCTCTTCCTTACTCTCTCTTCTACTCAGTTTAAACATTACCTCCTCTGAGAGGGCCCAACTTAGAAATTACCTCCTTTGGAAAGCTTTCTCCAACACTTCCCAGGGCTGGGTTAGGTCCTTCTCACAATGCATCCTGGCAATAGGTATTTATCTCACACAATGTTTTGAAATAAGAAGGTTTTCTCATCGACCTTTTACACCATAATCTAAATTCATCAAGGGATTCTGTCTTCTTCTCAGTCACATCCCTGGTAATTAGAGTACTAAAATAAACATGTATAGAATGAATGACTAAATTATTTCGTTTTTAATCATCGCAGTATTCTTACTTCTTGACATTAGTGGGTTAAGTCTTTAAAATTCATCCAGCCCTGGCTATTGTTGCTCAGTTGGTTGAGTGTTGTCCCATGCACCAAGAGGTGCTGGTTCAATTCCCAGTCAGGGCACAAGCCCAGGTTGTGGGCTTGGTCCCTGGTAGGGGGCATGCAGGAAGCAGCCTATCGATGTTTCTCTCCCTTTCCCTTCCTCTCTCTCTCTCAAATCGATGAAAACATATTTAAAATTATTTTTAAATTTTATCCATTTTTGTTTTATGCCTCAAAGGAATACATTCCCAGTTTAGGAGTTTATCAAAGAAAAACATGCTACCATTTTTAAAGCAATTATAAACAACTAAAGGCTTGGTGCACGAATTTGAGCACAGGTGGTGTCTGGTGGGCCCGCCCCGATCAGGCCAATCGGGCCGGGCCAGCTCAGGGGAGGGGCAGTGGGCGGTTGGCTGGCTGGCCCTGTCCCGTGGTCAAACTCCTAGTTGAACTCCCGGTGGAGGGGACAATTTGCATATTAGGCTTTTATTATATAGGACGAGTGTCATTTAAAAAATGATTATAGACTGTATGTATTTATGTATACAGCATCTGAAATATAAAGTTTAAAAATCAGGAATAGAAATAACTAAAAAATACATGATGGGTCTTTTTTCTCTGGAACTACCAACTTTCCTTTTTAACATTTTTTTATTGATTTCAGAGAGGAAGGGAGAGGGAGAGAGAGATAGAAACATCAATGATGAGAGGGAATCACTGATCTGCTGCCTCCTGCATGTCCCCCACTGCGGATCAAGCCCACAACCCGGGCATGTGCCCTCGACTGGAATCGAACCCTGACCTCCTGGTTCATAGGTCGACGCTCAACCACTGAGCCATGCTGGCCAGGTGGAACTACCAACTTTTTAATTGATTTTTTTTTTCTGCTTTACATAAATGAATGAAAGACAGTAAGTCTCTTTCAATAAATACTTATTGATCTCCCACATTATTAAGGCATATTGATAGGCAGAAATTACACAAATCAGCAAAATAATTGTGAGCAATTGACTGCTTTCCTACAGTGAGCAAATCTACAGAAAAGAAAATGCTCAGGTGTGTAGGTCTCTGGCTTCCACAAGCAGATGCTGCCCAGTGGAACTGGAGAGCCCCGTGTGCTCAGGCTGTCCTTTCATTATATTCTTCATTGTCTGTCAAAGGTCAGGACCCCACGGAGTCCTCACCCCTCACCGCACCGAGGAGAGATTGGACCTGAGTCCCCAGAGGATAGGCTGCTTAATTTCTCCTTGAACAGTAGTCAACTGCTGAGATATTTTCTAGGAGCACAAATTAGAATCTTTATGAGAAATTTTACTATCATCAAGCCAACTTCATACGCCATCCCTAAAACTGCTTCAGTGATGTCATTTCATAACAAGATCATATATGGTGTTTCTATACAACACAGGCAGAGCTCCCAAAACACGAAGGATTTGGATTTTTAAAAAATATACCAATACTATGAAACTATTTTAAAAGAAGCATTTATTTTTCTTTTCCTTTTAAACCACCACTGATAGAAGTATAACTGACAACACACACACACACACACACACACACACACACACACACACCAAAAACATCTTTTAATTTAAAAAAGGGGGGGAATCAAGGAATCTACCCTAAAGAGTCAAATAATGTAAATTGTTTTTCCCCTGGAGTTGAAATTACTGTGTTGGTTTTAAATTTCCCAACGCAAATTAATGAACAATTTTCTCTATGGTATAAGAATGCATTTGGCAGTGCAAAGATCAGAGCAATCTCTTCTTCATCAAATTGGGCAAAGAGGATTCCTGGTTCTCAAACTGTTAAATGGGTATTAGGTTTTTTAATGAATGGAACGTTTATTTTCGTGCCAGCTCAACTAACAACATTGACACGATTAGCATACATTTTGGCAACTGTTCTCGCACAAGGTATTAGTAAAAAGAAGCTATTATCTCTGAGCTTAATTTACTTTAACTTCCC
The DNA here is from genome assembly GCF_951640355.1 of Cnephaeus nilssonii. Lineage (NCBI taxonomy): Eukaryota > Metazoa > Chordata > Mammalia > Chiroptera > Vespertilionidae > Cnephaeus > Cnephaeus nilssonii. The sequence continues at coordinate 72,855,840 of NC_137079.1, read as the reverse complement.
TTGTTATAAATGTTTTTAATGTGAATGAGATGTTTTTGTAAAGGAAATCTGGGCACAACGAGTTATTCAGAAATACATCTTTTTATTAAGTTACAGGCATTTCTCGTGCTAGAGATGCAAGTCCATACCCCAAAACATACGAACCTTCTCCAAATTTAGATATGAAAAAAATATCTTGGTTTTTTGTTTGTTTGCTTTTTACTGATGGTTAAATCATTGCACTTATGGAGATTTTTTAAAAAATTAATGGTGGTGCTTGTTTCATATGTAGCTCCTTCCTTTTTTTTTTTTTTTTAAAAAAAGAGAGAAATAAGATAAAAAGAAGAAAGAAAGAAAAAAAAAGACTGGTAGAGAATGGTTTCCTCAATGGTTATACATCAATTATAAATGAAAAGTTTTAGGGATGAATGTTCTTAGTTTCTTAGTTCATGTGTCTCTTATACAAAATAAGTTTCTAATAAAAATATACTTCCTTTTTATAACAAACATTACTGCCCCATATGCTTACATTTTATTCACATTGTAAAACTGAAGAAAACAAGAAAAATGAGGTTGATACAAATTAGAAAGGTTTTAGGTGTTTGCATTCAAATTATTTTTTGCAATATATTTTTATTTTAAAATTTATTGAAAACTATTGTAATAAAGCTAACAGGATTGCTATAAGTATGTAGTAAAATGAATGTTTATAATTGATACTAACTCAATAAATTAATATGTATTTGCACATACTTGGGTGTAAATCAGCATATGAAATTCTAGCAAACATATAGGCATATTCTCTTTCTATCTTTATATATATATGTATATATGTCTATTACTACACACATACTTAATAATTTACCCAATGTTTAATTGAGTAATGAATTAGTTTAATGTAAACTTAAGCATAACAGAATATTTACAGTATACCAACATTTACCTCTAGAAGCAAACAAATGCCAATAACAGGCACATCAGTGAAAGAACAAGCCAAATAGAAAATGGTAAAAATGAGAAAGAAATTATGAAAATATATACTTTTAATTTGCAGACATATAAACACTTTTGGTACAGTACAGACATGGGATGCCAAAAAGCAAGATGATCCAGTTTAAGCTAACACATTACTTATTTATACAGATAATTTTGTTATAGCTCTCATAGAAAATAAAATTTCCAGCTCACACAATGAAAGTGATCAATTCCTGATGAATCAGTTTGCTTCACTGCAAAGGATTCAGCAAAAGGTACATTATCAAAGAATTCTGCTGCTGGGCTTACAAATACTCTTGGACTTAATCCAAAGGCAAAGAAAGGAAGCCAGAAATGGTAGTCAACAAACCTAAACAACAACAAAAAGAGAAGTCTAACTTTCATATAAAAGGCCCAACTACAACCAGTAGTCTACACCAGCTTCTAGAATAATTCTGTTTTAATATGATTTTTTTAAGTTTCTTACGTGATGGATGAGTTTAAGCATATAAATACTTAATACATAACCCAAGTATGAAGTACTGCTCACAAGTTTTGAAAGCACCAAAATATGGTGAACACCTATGAAGCAACTAAGGATTGAAATATTTCTTGCTCTGGCTGTTTTTCTTGGACACAATTTCTAGTTATATTTTCTGTAAGGAAGGACATATGTATCTTTCCCACTGTAATAATAGCAAGTTCGGTGGTAAAGCAAACAGATAGCAGTTTGAGTACACAGAAAGTGAAATAGTCTTCAGCAGGTCAAATCTTTAATAACATATGGCAATGTTTTTATCCTAGCTAAAAAAATTGCACTTCTTTGTAATGCCTTCTCTTTCAAACGACGCATGACATACTTGTAAGGTAAATGTTCTGATTACAAATACATTTCTTTTCTTATCATACATTTAAGTGGGGGTGAAATTCAACTTATTTTAATTTTGTATTTGTTATATATTATAAACAAATATATTTAAAATATACTCTTTCATTAATTTGATGTACAACAACTGTCATGAATAATAACCCAAAACAGTTCTCTGCAAAGGAGCAGCTGTTGCCCTCTTGTGGTTAAAAGATTTTTTAGACAAAAAAATGCAATGTGTCATTTTCTTACCTTACTCCCAGATTTTATCAATCATTTGCTTGGTGTATGAAACCTGCAAGTCATATCCAATATTTTTTATAATATTTCTATAGCGGTTAGTACTAATTTTCATTAAAAATGCTGTACACATTTTATAACCTCTGATTTTGAATTTAAAAACCTGTAAACCACTATTTACAATATAGTACAAGTTATAAATTAGTAGTCCTTCATTGGAACTCATCCACACCACCTTGTTTGGGTGGTGAAGACTATCCAACGTCTATTAAAACATCTCTGTGTTATTCCACAATGAAGTATCAAATATTAGAAATATCCATCGGTTTCCTCTCTCTCATGTGCAAGTCAATTTTTCCCTTTAGTGGAATTTGTACTTCCAAACTTTCATCTTCCCTGGGATGCTTTTTCCCTCTCCGTAAGCAGATGTATATGCCCATCCCTGTTACCAGCGTGATAGAACCCAAGCTTATTACAGACAGGGCTACTAAAGTGGGCATACAGGACACAGATTCGACTTTCCTATGGGTGGGTTCTATCGAGATCTGTGGCTCTTTCTCCTCTATATTAATGTCCGGTTCCTTTCTTAAAAGACTCTCAATGTAGCTCTCATTACTGACAGTGTCATTAACAAATAGGTTCACCATGACCGTGGAATAGAGAGGCTCAGGGTAACCATGATCACTCACTTTCACCAGTAAACGATGGAGTCCATAATCTGTCTGCAGGAGTGCCTCCTCCAAAGTAATGTTGCCAGTTTTAGGGTCAATCCTAAAGGACTCGGGCCTAGGCCCTCTTCTCCCTATGATGCTGTAGGCTATGACAGCATTCATGCCCGTGTCTTTGTCAACAGCATAGACCTCTGTCACTGGGGAACCCGGGAGAGTAGAAGGTAGTACCAACAGATAAGACATATTAGACTGAGGAAATAGAACAAGCGGAGGGTTGTCATTGATATCAAGGAGGAGAATTGTGATTTTTGCGGTAGAGGAGAGGGCGGGCTCACCTCCATCAACAGCTTCCACCCACAAAGTATAGGAGCTTTGCTGCTCCCTGTCCAAAGAGACTTTAGCTCTCAGCATGCCCTTTCCTGTGTCTATGACAAATATATCACTCTGGTTCAGCACGGACAGGGCAACCCATCCATTTCGCCCAGCATCAGCATCCGTCACGCTAATTACTCCAATTTCACCATATCCTGGAAAGTTTTCTGGCACAAAAAAGCTGAAGTCCTTGTTGATGAACCTAGGGCTGTTGTCATTTTTATCCAACACTGTGAGAGCCACAGTGGCTACTGATTCCCTGGGTGGCTTCCCACAGTCAACGGCTCTGACTGTGTACCGGTACTTTTCTTTCTCTTCTCGGTCCAGCTGCGTAGAAACTGTCAGAATTCCTGTGACACTGTCCAAGGAAAAATATGAGGGAGCATCATGTCCCAGAAAATACGAAACCTGGCCTCTCTCACCACTGTCAGCGTCTGTAGCATGCAGCTTAGTCAAGAAGGCATGGGGTGCATTGTTTTCTTCTATGGTTAGTTCTATCAAGGGTTGAAGGAAAACAGGAGCATTGTCATTGTCATCTAACAGTTGAACCTTAATAATTTTTTTGACGTGAAATCCCTCAGAATTCCAGGCCACCACAGCTATTTCATAGAACTGCTGCAGCTCATAATCCATAGGCTTTGTGGTTTCTAGCAAATACTCGTTATTGTATGGTTTGTAGGGCGATAACCTAAATGGCCCTTCGCCATCCAGATAGCAGTTCACCTGGTATTTACCTTCGGGATCTCTTATGGTGAAGAAAGCAATCGGAGTGTTAACAGGTTCCAGTTCTTTCAGGTACACGACGCCGTCTATCTCGTTTGCTATGTAACGAGGGACGATTTCCGGGGGTCTGAAAACGACTTTGATAATGGACACCAGGGCAGTGATCACAGCAGGGATGCAGCCTGGCCCGTTAGCCAGGATGGTGAGCTTGTGCGTCTGCAGAACGCTCCCCCCGATCTTGCTGGAAAGTTTGATGACGCCAGTGGCTTCATCCAGGTGGAATAAATCCTTGGATGCTTGTGGAACTTTCTGGCTGTAAGAGTAGGTGATCTGAGCGTTGGTCCCCAAGTCTCTGTCCACAGCCTGGACAGCTGCAATCGGTGTGCCCACCGTAGCGTTCCCGTACACCGTGACATTGATCTGTGAGTCTGCGAACAGAGGGCAATTGTCGTTAATGTCACTTATGCCGATGGTGAGGGTGGCACTGCCCAACAGGGGTGGAGACCCGCCATCCTCCGCTATGATGATGCTCACATACTGGTCTTGGGCCTCCCTGTCCAGCAGGCCCATGACGATTAGGTAGGGCGTGCGCTCCCCATTCTCATTCTCCTCCACGTCCAGGGTGAACACGCGGTGGTAGTCCAGTAGGCGGTAGGTCTGCACCCCGTTGGTGCCTATATCTGGGTCCATGGCAGGATGCTCGATGGCCAGTCGGGTGTTTACAGGTGCATTTTCTGGGACCCACACTGAGATCTGGGAAACGGGGAACTGCGGGGCATTGTCATTGATGTCCCGGATGGCGATCTTCACCTTCACGAACCGAAAGTATTCCTGAGGCAGGACCAGCACATCCAGAAGCAAAAGGCAGGAGTCAGAAGAAGGGGAGGAGGAGATGGCAATGCTGTCACCCCAGGCAGCCCCTGCACCTCCTTCAAGACACAGGGCCTCGCGGTCGATCTCCTGGGCAGAGGTGTGCAGCTCCCCAGAGCGGTTGTCTAGGGTCACGTACTGGCCACTCAGTCCCCGGGAGGCCAGGCTGAAGGAGAGAGGAGGGCTGGGCTCGGCGCGGGCGCGCTCCGGAGGCTGCGGCTGCGGCTGCGGGTCCAGCCGGCCCGCGGCGCGGGGCGCCAGGCGCAGGTCCTCGGCCAGGCTGCCGATGAGCACCCCCGCGGGCAGGCCCTCGTTCAGGCTGTACAGCAGCTCCGTGGCCCGGCTGTAACTCGCGAGGCAGTGGAAGGGTCCCACGAAGAGGAAAAACAGAAACAGGGGCTGAAAGTGGGGGAAGGAGAGAAGCCTCATTACACACTGGCCGCCCGCACCGCGAGGGGCGTTAGAAGCCAGCGCCCGGGCCAGGCTGCCCTCGCCCCCCTTCCCACGGGCAAACCCTCTCCTGTCCGAGCGGGCTGGAGAGGAAACTTGCTGCAAAGAAGAGATCTACGGGGCAACACTGTTTCCCAAACTTATTATTATTTTTTTTTTCCTGTTTACTTTCTACCCCCGCTCCCCATCACCACTCTCACGCAGTGGACGTTCGGGGTCCCTAACGCAGAGCATCCCTGGGAACACACCGGCGTGGAGAGGACTCTTGCTCTGGGACTGCGCAACGCGACAGGGAAACCACCCGGGTAGGCGAGGGACAGGGAGGGGGCTGTTGGTGGAGAGGGCTGAGAGGTGGGCACTTTATCAGTTTATCTCACTGAAATATTCCTACCGCTAAAACCCCCGGAACGCGAAATGTGTTACATCCTTTATGATGAAATCAACAGCAGCAATAACACTCATCATTAATGATAATAATATGGAAAATATAGTAACGCTTTCGGCTGGGACACCCCTCCCCCCCCCGCATTAAATAAACACTTTACGTCAGAAGAAGTAATTTTCATTTTAGCAAGCATCTAAAATTAAATCCCCAAGATCTGGATCCCCATCACGTAGGAAGCCCTGACTAATCCCCCTCCCCGAGAGGAAAAGAAGTAAACGCGGAAAATGATTATGCGAAAACAGTGTGTCAATTGCAGGAGACACAGCCAGATGCCGGCGGCGGGAAAGATCTCCGAACCCCCTTATCTAAAGCGGATCGAGCCCCCACCCCCCAGCCCCTCCACCCCAGGCGCCTACATTTCGGCCTCAGAAACTTCCTCTCCCGACCCAAGGTCTAGCCTATTCCTTGCTAAAATGAAGATGCATAATCCCAAACTCCCTCTCCCTCCGCCCAACCTTCCCGCGAAGTTTGGATTAAGGGAAAAGGTTTGAAAACCCTCCAGGAGTGGGAACTGCCCACGGCACTGCAACTTGTCGCGGGGCCTCCGCGCCCCATCCCCTTAGCCCCTTACCGGCAGGTTTCTCTGGCTGGTGCTGCAGCTGCTGGGACGACTTAGCCGCCCCATATCCAGGCGCGGGTGCCAGGTCGCCGGGCGCCAGCTCACTGCCAGGGCCCGCGAGCGGCGCGCACCCCCTCGGCCGCGCATTCCCAGGGAGGCTGCGGTCGGCGCGCTCCTGGCGGGCGGGCGGCGGAAGACACTCCCTCTCTGTTCATGCAAATCGCTGGGGAACTTCAGCCAATAGTCACTGGCTGGTCGATCAGGACGGGAGCTAAAGGGGTGCAGAAAGGCGAGGGGCCGAAGGGCACAGTCATGGTTTCCTGCCCGGGGCGTCGGTCAATCCTGACCCCACCAGAGGAGCCAGAATGGGGGGACTTGCCTCTGAAGACTGCGACGAGGCGTCACCTGGTCGGGCATCGGAGCTCGAGCCCACCGCTCCCTCCTCGCTGCACGGGTCAGACCCCCCAGTGCACAGGTTGCGAGCGTGGGAGAGAGAATTAGAATAAATAAACAAGCCTGTGTTTATAGCAGAGTTAGTGGAGAGGGCAATTCGGCGCTACCGAGCAGTCACAGGCGCGATCCCCAAACGCCTGCTTTGCCACCAGTTCTAACAAGAAAGGCTTGGATCCAGTGGTGTTTGCAGAGTGGGGGGGGGGGGGGGGGGGAAATCCACTTTTCTTTGCGGAGGGAAGGACTTTCAAACTCTGAACGGCGGTCTGAACTGGAAAAGCAAATAGATGAATTCGGTGAAGGTTTCCACATGCTCTAATGTTGAATCTTCGCAGTTGGTGGTGGGAGAGCTTCTGCTAGTTTCCTGGTCTGGGGCGCAAGTGTCTCCTCTGGGCGTCCGCCTTGTGGCGTTACTTCAGAGGCAGCCGCCGCTGCTGGCCCAGGGAAGGGACCAAGGGGGGAAGTGGAAACAATTGTGGGGGAACACAAGTGCACAAGTGGTTCTGTCTGCAAGCAGTTTCTCTAAAGGGTGCTTTTTTTTTTTTTTTTTTTTTTTTTTGAGGGCGCTCACTGAAGCCTAGGTGGAAGGAAGGAAGGAAGGAAGGAAGGAAGGAAGGAAGGAAGGAAGGAAGGAAGGGAGGGAGGGAGGGAGGGAGGGAGGGAGGGAGGGAGGGAGGGAGGGAGGAAGGAAGGAAGGAAGGAAGGAAGGAAGGAAGGAAGGAAGGAAGGAAGGAAGGAAGGAAGGAAGGAAGGGAAAGAAAGTTACTTTTCAAATTATTGCCTTTAAAATTTTTTTTTTCCTTCTTGTAATGCTTACTGGGAAGCTGGCCATTTAGAAAGGAATCCTGAAGGAGTGTGGTGCAAAATGCTTGGATAGCCTCTCTGGCTATGACTAACTAGCATAGGACCTGTTTCCTCATTTATAAGATCGGGACTGGAGAGAGTTCCGTCATTAGGTCAATGAAACACTTTGATCTTCAGGGAGTCATATAAGTTATGGAAAAGACCATTGGCCTCCCTGAGTAGACATTTCCCTTCGTCACTAGGTTTCCAGATATCCTGTGTGCTGCCCTGAACATAAGACCCTCCCCTGAATGCTTAGTGACTGAGCCTAGAACAGAAAAACGTCTTCCTCTCGGGTCATAGGAAGATCTGGCATTCCTTGCCATAGGAACCACTTTAATTTTCTTTCTAATTCCACCTTGTGCTAACTAGAATATAAGTTACTTGCCTGAGCTAAATGTTTTTCTTCTGAGCCTTCCTGTTTTCTCATCACCACTAATCCTAAAGACACAGAGTCCTAAATATTGATAACACACTCCATCAAAACACCTGGTGTGTGTAACATCCTCTTATTGTCCAAACGGAATTCACAAACGAAACTCCCTATAATACAAATCTGGCAAATGATATGAATCATCTTATAAAATTAGCTCCTTTAAGCTCTTTAAAGTGAAACTGGAGTGCTGATGAAGTAAGCACAGGACCAAGAACCTGCTCACGTGAGTGCAATAGGTCATTACACAACCTGTAAGCAAAACACAGCCAGGAAGTATGATTTGCCTCTCCTTGCTTCCTCAGCTGCTGGTTCTGCCCTACAATTGAACTTTTACCACGACTGCTAAATATTTACTTTGGGCTCTGTAGTTGAAACATATTGGCCTCCAAAGATCAGTACCAGGCTGCATCTGAAATGTGTTCAACTTGTGTTTTCCCCACAATACCCACCGCTTCTGGAAGTTTGGGGCACATGGCCAGATTAGGCCAATCGGTCATCGGTCAGAGTACGTGCAGGCTAGGCCCACAAGCTGAATTCATTCTACATCTATGCAGGTAACAACAGCGGTGGACTGTATATCCCCTCACAGCTCATGCTGCTCCAACAAGTCAAGATCACTTGCCTTTTATTTTGGGGGAAAATATAGGAATCTCTTCCTTTAGTTTATGGGGACATTATATAAGAACTATCATTTGTGATGATAGCTCAATTGAAGTGACATCACTTCTTTGTAATTATTTTCCCAACTGTCTTTCATTTTCCCTGAAATATTTGGCTCTGTTTGCTTTGCAGTGGGTGCTTTGGGCACAGGTACCCCTTTTCAAGTGTCCTCATCCCCCATCCCAGAGGAATCTTGGTCTTCTGGCCATATCCTCCAGCTGCCCTCTTCAGAAAGGGTTATTTCTTCTCCCCTTTGCTAAGTTGGCAAGAAATTAAACATACATATTCAGCAATAACTTTTCAGAGTGTTTCTAAAAAACACAAATGTGAAATATAATGTAAGTTGAAATAAAGGAATTAAACACATCCTGGAGATGTGTGGAATGGCAGCAATAACCGCCTCTGCTTTAAGTTACTGTGGTGATTGGAAAGTCTCTGCATGGAAGTTGGCATCAAGACCGGGAGACATTGGCACAATTTTGGGTAATATCTTACCTATCACATTCCAAACTGTTCACTGAGCTACTTGCTATTATCTTTCCTCTTTGAAGATCTAAGCAGGTGTTTCATGCAGGTTTACACTGTAATTGGGCCTAAAAAAAAAAAAAAAAAAAAGAACCAATACCTTCCTTTCTTCTCCTGTACCTTCTCTCCGGGTGCGGTGAAAGCATTCCCAAATCTCTGTTCCTTATGATGCCAGCCCTGTGACCTACCATCTGGTGTCACATATTTCTTTCTAAAGATGACTTAGAGAGCTTCTATGCTATTAATCCCTTGAAAACAATACTTACAAACTTCTCAGATGTCTCAATTGCTCTGGGCCTGCTTCCCAGGTGTTTTGTAAAAATCGATCCAGAAGAATAGTTAGATTATATGTCTCCCAGGCCTCTTTTTTTCTATAGCCAAGGAAAACAACTTGATGCAATAGATGATACACTGAGCCGAGCCAGGGGATTTGGATTCCGTTCTCATGGTCATGGCTACGTTCCTGTGTGACTTTAGATTTAGATAAGTCATCATACCTCTCTGTTTCAATTTTCTGTAGAAACTCACATACATGCCCCATGGACATATGAAAAGGCTGACTTAGTATCTGTCATTAACAGACACCCCATGATGGCAAATAAGTTAATTTCATTATTATTTATTGCAGTATATCACTGACAGAAAGTAATATATATTTTTTCATTTACTGCAAGCCTTCTCACCTGATAGTTTCTGTCTTTATGAAGTTGTGAGGATTCTTAGAAGTGTCTGTGAGGATACCATCTGCAAACTTTGTACATTTAGCAAACATAACCTAAAACTTAAAAATTTTTTGATGTTTTCGAGGTAGCTTTTATTTCCAATTAATTATAATTGTATCATCTAAAGTATTTTAATAGTAGTATGGTATCTACAGTTTTATATAATTAATATATGCATAGATATTTCAACATATTTTGAACCACAGTCCTATAAGCATCCTGATTAATTCAAGATTGCAAATAAATATAATTTAGAATATGACTTATTTTAGGACTATGCCATTTTTTGCTTGCAAATATAATACATGAAATTAGGAGTTCCTTGAGCTGACAGAATATATTTATGTGTGCATATATTTAATGTATATATTATATTTATGTAAATGTAAACAGTATAAAATATATGACATGTAATATAAATATGATATGTAATAATTATTAATACATAACATCCTATATAATAAAGAGGTAATATGCCAATTGACCCTCACGCTCTTGCACAAGATGGCTGCCCCATGTGGTCAAAGATGGCCGCCACAAGATGGCCAACAAAGGGTGGGGGGAGTTGTAGGTGATCAGGCCAGCAGGGGAGGGCAGTTGAGGTCGACCAGGCCTGCAGGGTAGGGCAGTTAGGGGTGACCAGGCTGGTAGGGTAGGGCAGTTAGGGAGTGATCAGACTGGCAGGCAGGCAAGTGGTTGGGAGCCAGTATTCCCAGATTGAGAGAGGGATGTCTGACTGCTGGTTTAGGCCTGATCCCTGTGGGGTCCCAGATTGGAGACGGTGCAGGCTGGGCTGAGGGTCATCCCCCACCAGGCCTCTAGTATATTTATATAACAAAATTTAAAGACTATATTTTAAAATATATAATTTATATATTATACTTATGAATATAAAATGTATATATATTCTTTTTCTGTGCCAATAGTCAAGGGAAGGTATGATCCCATTGGTATAACCAATATAAGATTTGAGAAATGATAAAATCAACCATTAATTGAGTGTCAATTATGTTCTGAGTATGCTACTGGATGCTTACATGTTTAGTTACTTAAACTCATGACAGTGTTTAAATAAATATTCTTATATCAATTTTACATCTGTAAATTATATTTGTCAGTATCTATAGCAACAGGACTCCAATCTGTGGTTCCCATATATGTATATTTGTGTGTATATGTGAGAGTTTTGCAAAATTTTAAGTAATTTCATAGTTAGCCTTCATTTTATATATTAGTTGAGAGCATAGCTAATTCTCAAAATACTCCTATTTCCTAGAACGGTAGTAGATTTTAGCCTCAGGATTGTCTCAGATATTAGAGGATTACTTAGAAAAACACCATTTTTTTTTTTTACTACCTTTTATTTACAAAAGCCTTGATCTTTAACGTTGTCATAAGTACTGGTTACTTATTTTATTTTATTAATTTCTCAACTTCACAAGAAACAGTACTATTTTAAGAAACAGTACTAATTTGGGTAAATTGTTGTTTGAGTATGACAGACAAATTTTTTAAAGCCTCTTGCTTTTTCCCTGCACAACTCAGATATTAATCTTGAGACTAATAGGAAATCAGCATATTGGTTCTTTTAAATATTTAAACATTTTAATATTGGTTCTGCTAAAAAAGAAGCTAGATGGTTAGTTTACTAAATAAATATAAATGTACACTACTTGTATGAAAAGGATGCAAATAAGCTAATTTCCTATAATATAATTTTGTATTCTAAAACATTTACCACTGTACTGTGCAACTTATAGATGTGACTTTTGTAGGCACTAGTCTATCTCAACTAGTACTTTCTTTTTGTTTTAGAAAAGTTTGTGTAAATAGATTTTACATTTCTCCTCTTTCTCCCATATTCCAGAAGGAAGGGCTATGACAGGGTTGACTAGGCCTTTGATTTCGGAACTCAATTAGCATCACTTTAACAGGGATAAGTATAGCTAGGTGAAATCATCAGAAAAATCCTAGGCTTAATTTTAGCTCATATTTTTTTACTTTCTCTCCTTATCCTCAAAATAAATTTTAGAAGTCATTTTCACTCATTTAAATTTCACATTCCTCCTTCTCACTTCTGGTAGAGGTGATAATGAGCAGTGAAATCATCAAAAGAAAGGTAGTAGGATTGGGGAGGAGATGAAATGAAGGGCATGGAAAATCCACAAAGTGGATCAGCAGTCCCTGCATAATGAACAGTTAACTGAGTGCAGTTTACTGATGTTATATATGACTCCCTGGAGTCAGTCCCTGAGAGACTTTGAAAGAAGGGGGAGGTATGGGCCATGCAGAGAATAAAGCAATCATAAACCCTATAAATTAGCATAAAAATTAGGTCAGGGGCAAAACAAATTCTTCCAAGGAGAGAAATCATTTAAAATTGTGTTTTAGGGCACTGACCCTGGGCCTTGTATCCTTCACATACCTGTTCTTCACTCTCACAAACTGTAGTGTTACATTTGGGAAGCTTAAGGAAAATTTGTGTTCAGGTAACGTTTTTACCCAGATAGACAGATCTTTTGCCTGGCTTTATAAAAACCTCTTTCTATCTGATTCTTTGAACCGGAGGTGGGATTGTTAAAAACCGCATGAGTGTTCTGATCTCAGTGTGTGTGACATATGAAAGCACTGCGCTAGCATCGCAGGGTGGATGAAAGGCTCTGTCTGTCAATGACGTAAAAAGTCAACATTTTCGTGGTGGTACAGCTATGATCACTAGCTGCTTCTTTCTGTGTGTCTTTTGAGGAAGGAGGGTGGAGGTTGCTGACCTCAGTTTCTGCCAACAGACCAATTGCTGAGCACCTAACTTTTGCCAGGTGCTGTGGTGAGTGAGCATTATGTTCACAAGTTCCCTGCAAGTTAAGGATGACCCCCTATTAAAGATGAGGAATCTGAGACTTTCAGAGGGCTAGAGCTTGCCCGAGGTCACACAGCTGGGAAGTGGCCAAGTGAGCAGTGAACAAGGAAAATTGGAGCTAGTTTTATTTCATGCCAGGGAACCTTTGTTCTCTGTATTGGGGATATTCTAATATTCACTGAAGTAAGCACATATGTTGAATATTGAATATGTGCACATTAGAAACAGCAGCAAATCTGACAGCAATAGGATCATTTCAAGAAATATCAAACTTGTGGAAAAGTAGAATTATGGATTTAAAGTGGAAACGTCATATTTATGAAATAACAAATATATTTTATTTAGATGGTCAAGAAAAGGAAGTGGATTTTATAAGTGAATTTTTGTTAATGGTGTGGCATTAGATGACAATAAATCATTTATTTGGTGACAGTAATGTTTTCTTGATAATTAAATCATAAATATTGTAAAGGCCCACAAATTCTTAATTGGATATAATATTTAAATCTGATCAATATCAACTTATTTGGAATACAGTAATTATTACAATTTTTTTGTGGATTTCTTCTCTCTATGGATATATTCTTCATTAACTAGATTTAAGTGAGCTATCCATAATAGCAATTGGCTTTTATTTGTATTACTAACTTTATTTTAAATGCTCTTTCAGGATTTCAAATAACACAAAAATGTAGATAAGATGAACATTACTAGACTAATATTTGTCATTGCCCAGAATTTAAACTTTGTGTGATTTAAAACTCACCTAGACAAAGGAGAAAAAGAAAGCTAGAAAGAAAAAGGAGATGGAGAGATCAGTGTAGAAAGCAAATATTTTTATGGTCTCTTTCTCTAAATGAAAAGGATTAGAAATTCCTTGACTGTGCCATGAGCATAATATATATTCTCTATTGAAGCAATTTATCTTATTTTAAATGTGGATATATATGCTTTCTTGGAAAAAAAAAAAAGCATTAAAACACAGCTATTGCCACATCCATATTCCAATACCTCTTTTTAAAAACCCTGAGTAAAGCCATTGCCCAGAGTTTCTGTCTCATATGTGCACAGTCCAATGCAGCATCAGGCTAGCTTAGTTTGCATAGCTAGCTGTAGTACCTTGTGTGCGGGGTTTGCCTGGGAGTGGGACATGCTGCTTCTAGGAACACAGGTGAATGCGAGGAAGCAGGAGCAAAACTAAAGGAACAAGAGAGCGAAAAGAGTGTGAGAATTCCTTTGGGGATTTTAACCTTCTAAGATTTCATGCACTTGCAGTGGCTCTGCCATCCTCCCCAGCCCCCCAGGCAATGATCTCTGTTTCCAGGTTAGACTGACAGGTACCTTCCCTATGTCACTCCCTACTTCACTGCACGTGTGTCCATCTGCTTTTCATTGGACCCCTTCTCCCAGTGATTTGCAGGGAACGGACCAGTGGTTCCCTGGGGAGTGTCAAGTTGCAGGTTCCCACATAGTTGCGCTCATAATGTCTGGCCTTCCCTTTTGCATCTTCCCATTAATAATTAGTAGCTAATTATAATGGTATCAAATCTGTTAGAGTCCTGCCAGAGCTTGTTAAACTATTCAGTAATGATTGTAAAAGGCTTTTACACACAACGCACACTAGTCATAAAGCTGAGAAACCTCACATATCCTTGCTAGCTGGGAGTGTGAATATTTTAGCATTTCTGAGGGACTTCTGGATCAAGATTGATTCTAGGTGCCATCTCCACATATCCATGTAATATTTAAGAGACGCTCTCTAGGCGAGACATGGGTCCTTTGAATCTGCATCACTGCCAAAGGCTCTCTGAGGTGTTACACCACAGCCTACAGTTAATCTCCTTAATATCATAATCAAAGCAGCAGTGACCTTTTGTGGCAAAAGGACAAGATTTCACTCACTACTTACCGTTTATCAAAAAGTATTGGAAATCTTGAGTCACCTTTGTATTTTGGCAAGTGAATAGCATATTCCTTAGAAGTTATCAGACTGAGGAATGGTAAAAACAACATAGAAGGTGCTAGGCTCTTATTGCTATTGCTGTTGCATGTTTATGGTCACTTTCCCTGACCTCTATGACACCACATTTAATTGTGTTCCGTACCTTATATCTCTGGCCTATTTTGTCTCTCCTGGGTTTTCTTCCTCTTCTTCTCACTCTTTAACTTTAGGTTTCTCCAAAGACCTCTTCTGTTTCCTTATAATTACTCAGTGGGGAGCCCTTTCTTTATAATTCTAGTCACCCATTTCTATATTTAGGCCTGCCAGTTCCACTTGTAAAGTCATCAAATTCTACACATCCAGAATATTTCCTGTCACTAGGAGAAGTCATCTGGAGCTGGAAAATGCCTTTCTCCCAGGTGACACTTAAAAGTCCTCCCTCTAAGGATACTTGCTCCTTCTTATTCAAGTGGCCTGGTCTAGGCCAAATAATCTAACATATGACAATTCTTCTAGCATAAAACAGCAATGTCCGCCCTAAACGGTTTGGCTCAGTGGATAAAGAGTCGGCCTGCGGACGGAAAGGTCCCAGATTTGATTCTGGTCAAGGGCATGTACCTTGGTTGTGTGCACATCCCCAGTAGGACGTGTGCAGGAGGCAGCTGATTGATGTTTCTCTCTTACTGATGTTTCTAACTCTCTATCCCTCTCCCTTCCTCTCTGTAAAAAAATCAATAAAATATATTTTTTAAAAAACAGCAATGTTTATATACATACTAGTGACCCAGTACACAAAATTCACGCACATTAAAAGGGGATTAATTAGAGGAAATAATTTAATATTGCTATTTGCCCTTTCTCTAAAGTGTCAGAGATGAAAGAAAATTAGTAAAATGTATATGAAAACCTTCCTCCTGTCAGAGTTTGGGGCTCACCCTGGGACCCAGAGTCAAGTCACCTCCCACCCACATGCACCTCAAAATCACCTGAGACCCAGACCCGGCTGTGCCCCCCAATTGGGCGAAATCCAGACCCAGCCAGTCCCACCCTTGTCAAGCCCCACCAGCAGGGGGGCACAGACTCAGGTCCCCCGTCAAGCCCCACTGGGTAGGGGGTATGGCGTGAGGTCCCCTGTCAAGCCCCACGGGGTGAGGGTTGAGGTCTGAGTTCCCCCGGCCTGGTGCTGGGGTGGGGTGGCGTGACCTGAGTTCCCCCGACCCAGCACTGGGGGTGCACGTTGAGGTCCCCTGTCAAGCCCCGCTGGGTGGGGGCATGGCCTGAGGTCCCCCATCAAGCCCCGCCGGGCAGGGGGTGCGGTTTGAGGTCCCCCAGCCTGGTGCCAGGGTGGGGGGCATGGCCTGAAGTCCCCTGTCAAGCCCCACCTGGTGGGGGATGTGGCCTGAGATCCCCCGGCCTGGCGCTGGGGCGGGGGGAGCAGCCTGAGGTCCCCTTGCCCAGCACCAGGACAGAAAGCGCACCTTGAGGTCCCCCGTCAAGCCCCCCCCAGGAGGGGTGTGTGGCCTGAAGTACCCTGTCAAGCCCAATGGGGGTGGGGGAGGGCATAGCCTCAGGTCCCTGCTTATTGCTCCTTAAGGCTCCTTATGGGAACTTGGCCTGAGCTGTGGGTGCAGCCATCTTTGTGATGGAGTGATGATGGTCAATTATCATATTCCCTCTTTATTAGATAGGATTGACTATTGAAAAGTAGTTCATAAATATTATGAAACCCATAACTACTATTGCTATCATTGGAGGAAGGCTAAACTGAGGTATATAGTTTTGTTTTTTCCCCCCACCATTTTAATACAAAGAAGACTGGCTGTTCCTGGAAAGTAGTGATAATAAAAGTTTAAAGGAATCACATAGCAGTACAGAGCACTGTTGCTTGAGAAAAGTCAGCAGCCTGCCTCATAACAGGCTTCAGAGAGTTGGATTAGAGTTGTGAAAAAATAACAGTTACCAGTTTTTGAGCATTCACTGGACTAAGATATATATGCATACATATATATTCACATATATGGACACACATATACAAACAAATTTGTGTATGTACCTGGTATGTACATACATGTGTGTTGTATATATAAATTCTCACAATAGCTCTATCAGATAGAAATTATTATTTCCAATTTAAAAATGTGGAAATTATGCCTTTGCCAGTGTGGCTTAGTTGGTTGGAACATCATCCTGTACACTGAAAGTTTGCTGGTTCGATTCCCCATCAGGGCACATACCTAGATTACAGGTTCAATCCCCATTTAGGGTATGAACAGGAAGACAACTGATCACTGTTTCTCACATTGATGTTTCTCTCTCTCTCTCTCTTTTTCTCTCTCTCTGTCTCTCTCTTTCTCCCTTCCCCCCTTCTCCTCTCTCTAAAATCAATGTGCTCGGTTGCGGATTTAAAAAAAATAGCTTAAAGCATTATATACATTATCTAAGATCACACAGCCATAATTTAGAGCCTTTTAAGCATTACCTTAATTCAGGCACTGTATTCCTGAATATAGTAGGCTATACAGCCATACAGGCTTAAAAATGCAATTTTGGGAAGGAAGAGAGATAGAGTATTTTAAAATCTCAAACCATAACTCATATTGACTTAGTCTGACTGACTATATGTCTCAATTTCCCCATGTCATTCTGTTTTTAAACTGTTGTCCCCAGGCATTTATGGTGCCTTCTTTCACTCTTCAAAAAACATGCTCTTTAGGCAATGAAATCTAAGGCTAAGTTAAGTTAACCGCATTTATAAGATTGGTGCAGAAAATCCATGAGCAGTGAAAATGTAACTGTTAGAAAGACTTTCAGACTCCTGTGATATGGTCAGTGCCTTCTTTTCTGAAGACAGATCTAAAAGGAAAGCAAAAAAAATCAAATTGTAAAATGAATCAAATGTTTATTCACAGCAGGCTGAGCCTGCGACTGTCCAGCCAATGGAAATGGAAACACAGCCATTTGGCTTTGATTCCTGCTTCACTGCTCAGAGCTTTGATGTGCACTTCCTTTGGGGTGCTCCTCTTTTTATTGTTTTGTTTTCTGTTTTTTGTATCCAAAGCTGGCCAGGCTCTCTGCTGATGAACGCATGGTTTCTTTAAAAATAGAGATAGTTTTCTCAGGGTATGGGAAAGCCTGAGGTCTTGGCACTGTTCTCTTTCACTTACGAGCACTTTCCTGCTTCTGCTCTGTATATGCATCAAATCAAGAGAGAGGGTGTTTGCCTTTAGTGCCAAGGTATGGGAGGGCATTTCTCTCCAGACGGTGGGTATGGGCTAGGGAACAGCATTATGCTTAGGAGCCTAGGCCTCGTGGTCAGAGAGATCTTATTTCAGTTGCCTGTTCCGCAAGTTGCCAGTGGTGTTACCTTGAGCTTTACTTAGAATTTTGAAGCCTTGATTTTTTTAATTTAATAAAAATAGCTTAAAATTTTCAGCACTCATCATGTGCCAGGCACTGACATAAGAGCATTGTCCATATTAAATAACTTAATCTTCATAGCAATTATACGAGCTAGATACTGTTACTATTAGTATTTCATGTGGGGCATGAAGAGGCTTGGTCGCTTGGCCCGGGCCACATAGCCCGTTGTGGATGGGCTGAGACAGGAAATGAGGCAGGTGCCTCCAGAACCTGCACCCCCCTCCCCTGTACTTTGTCCTGTAAAAGCAGGATTAAGGGCACTTACCTACCTCCTGGAATAGTGGTATTAAATATGAGAATGCTCTTATGGTGTTTATCCCAGCTCTTGGCATTCTGTCCTTTCCTTCTTCTTCCCATCATTCAATTTTAATCAAATTAGAACATAGTTTTTGTTTTTTGTTTTCTATTTGCAGCACACTATATAATTATTGCTATTTCTATACCTTTGCCAATACACTTTTCTTCAATTATAAATTCATTCATTGTCTATTTAGCTTTTTCAAACATGCTTCTTCACACTCCAACATATGTGACTTTCTTCATTCCACCTTTTTGGTGCCTTTATTTATATCAATTTGATTCCTATGAGTTTTTATTGAACTTAGAGATTTTTTTTCAAATGATTTCACTTATTATTTCTAGTAAGTTATGATCATCTGGCATGTCTTTACATATTCTTCTGTATCATGTTGGACAGAATACAATTTACTCATATAGGTATGCCATCCTATATAATAAAAGGCTAATATGCAAATAGACTGAACAGAGGAATGACCAGTCACTATGATGCACACTGACCACCAGGGGGCAAATGCTCAATGCAGGAGCTGCCCCCTGGTGGTCAGTGCACTGCCACAGAGGGAGGGCCGCTCAGCCAAAAGCCTTGAGCCGAGCTCATGACTGGAGAGTGCAGTGGCAGTGGTGGGAGCCTTTCCTGCCTCCATGGCAGTCAGACATCCTCTGAGGGCTCCCGGACTGCAAGAGGATTCAGGCCGGGCTGAGGGACACCCTCCCCCTGAGTGCACAAATTTTGTGCACCAGGCCTCTAGTATGGATATAAACATTTTACTTATTTCAGTATTTTTCACATAAATATATTTTCCGTGAAGCTTACTCTATCCAATCTTTACAAACCTTCGTGATTATTTAGTATGTTACTAAATGCTGAATATCTTTTTTAAATGGGAAGTAAAAATGTAAGGTTTCCTGATATGTTTTAATAAATATATTTCGAGAATTTTCAGTAATTTATAATAGCACTTGCAGTGTGTAAGCATTCTTATTTTCTATATTGATTTCATTACTAGTTAAAATACATTTTTTTATTTCCAACATAATAGGCCCAAATAGCACTTATTATTGTTTTTTTTGTGTTTTTTTTGGTTAGTAATAATTATGGAAAATGAAAAAAAAATTATTTTTTTTAATTTTTGGTGGGAGTTGATAGTTTTCCTTATTGCTTTATAATGTTCATTATATAATAAGGTTGGAGTGTCATCTTTTTTCTTTCAAATGTTTGGTAAATTTCTTAATTATTTGCTCTATCCTGATATCCAAATATCTAACAGGAACATTATGGATAATGGTTAACACAAATTGGGTACATAGTCATTATCCAATTATAATTTTAAAAAAAATGTTGACAGTATTATAAATGTTTACCATTTTCTCCCTTTTAGCCCCCCTCCACCCAACTCCCACCCCACCAATAGCTTTTTCCACACTGTTGTCTGTGTCCATGGGTTATGCATATATGCATGTATGTTCTTTGTTTAATCTCTTCCTGTCCCCTCTTCCTCCCACCCCCATTGAGATCTATTATTCTGTTCCATGCATCCATACCTCTGGACCTATTTTGTTTATCAGTTTACTTTGTTCATTAGACTATTTTAAATGGTTGAAAGTACTACTCTCTTAGATTCTAATTTTTAACCCTTTGCACTCGCTTGCTTTTTTCTCGATTCCTTTATTCTAATGCTAACCGTGTCGAGTCACACTCAACATCTGAGTGCAAAAGCTTAAAAATATTCTACAATGACTTTATGTTTCATGAGTGGCATAGAGGACATATTTCTGGATAAAGGAGACTCTGCCTGTTTATTTTATTTATAAAATACTATTTATGTAGTAATCACCATAACACTATTTATTTATATTTGATTTTTTTGAGAGAGAAAAGGAGAGAAAGAGAGAGAGAGAGAGAGAGAGAGAGAGAGAGAGAGGAAACCTTGATTTGTTGTTCTACTTATTTCTACTTATTTATGCATTCATTGGTTGATTTTTGCATGTGCCCTGACTGGAGATTGAAACCCACAACCTTGGTGTATGGGGATGATACTCTAAACAACTAATCTACTTGGCCACTGCTATTTATTTATTTTTAATGCATATAATGTTTTAGCATAAATTTACTTTGACTATAATATATGTTATATAGTTCTCTAATGTGAACATAAGCAATTTAATTAATATTTATTTACCAGAGTTAAAATGTAATGTGTTTATACCAGGCTGGTGTAGCTCAGTGGTTAAGCATCAACCCATTACCAGGAGGTCATGATTTGATTCCTGGTCAGGTCAGGACATATGCTTGGGATGCAGGCTCGATCCCCAGTGGGGGGCATGCAGGAGGCCGCCAATCAATGATTTTCTCTTATCATTGACTAGAGGCTCAGTGCATGAAATTCGTGCACTGGTAGGGTCCCTATCAGCTGCTGGCTGCCAGCCGGGGCCTCCCTTCATTCTGAGCCACCCCCTGGTGGTCAGCACATGTATAGCAATCGATCGAACTCCCGGTTAGTCAAACTCCTGAGGGAACACTGTATACTAGGCTTTTATGTATATAGATGTTTCTATCCCTCTCTCCCTCTCCCTTCCTCTCTCTGAAATCAATTAAACAATATGAAAAATGTAATGTGGCTAACTTTATTTATTGAAGAAATATGAAATTATTTTTCTTCAAATCAAATATGTTGGAAATATCACATTCTCATTTTTATCTCTGCTAGGTGGACTTCCTAGCATCCAGAGACTGTTGGTCCCACAAGATCAGTTAATCCATTCATTTCTTTCATTGATCAATAAATTCTTCCCTAGTGCCAGAAGCCAATTCCAGCATGTCATAATTGCAAGAGTTCCATCAAAAGGTTGATGGAACTTGGGGACTCAACAAGGGCTGAGTCACATAAGTTATCGCCTTCTGGAATGGCTTAAAGGCATTTCCCCAAACCTGAAAGGGATGCATTAAATTGACTGTTTGCTGCCGGACAGCTCAGGGCATCTTAATCTACATGTTATTGCCTCCTACTGGCCAAATACCTGAACAGCCATAGGCTATTCCCCAATCTGACAATGCTTCTGTATGAAACCCTACCCTTTGAAGTGTATATCTCCACCTTGCCTTAGAACAATTTGTGTTAATAAAAAGCAAGAGGTCCTGAGACAAGGAGAACTTAGCTCCTTTAGCTAAAGCTACTCTGACCCCCAATGTCTGTCAAAATTATCTTTCGTCTCTGGACACTTATTTAATCTACGCACAGCCTTCTCCAGATTCCAGAACTCTTCTAGATGCCAGATCAAATGTCGCCCAACACCTAGCATTACCCTAGAGTTCTGCAAAATGATAATAATGAAAAAATACTTTGCTTCTCCAGGGGAAATGTTTCTTTATTCTGTGCGTGTTGAGAAACTGTTCTTTTCATTCTGGGCTCTAGTTTACAACATGAGAGAGAGCAATACATGAACAACTGAATGGAAATGGACACCTTAAACTCACTTTTCCTATAGAGTAAATGCCTTTGGGTAAGGAGTAATTCTCTTATTCTTCCTATGGTCTATGGTATGTTTTTCTTATCTGCAAAGTACAGGAAATAATACCTTTCTCTGATGTTATGTGAATTGAGTAAAAAGTGTATCTATAAAGAGCTTACATTTCTGAAGCAAAAAAAAAAAAAAAGTTATTATTTCACTTCTGGAATTGGAGATGAATTCAAGTGGTTTTCAATTCCAAAGCTCGATAGATAAAGCTATATTCAGAACATGAGAAGAATCCTGCAGTAATCTTTTATACTCCAATGTATACCACTTTTCACCATTGTCTCTTTCTACCCTTTCTTTCTGTTACCTAGTTAATGTTTCTTTCTATATAATAGAAAAAAAGCATTGATTCTAAAAGTCAAAAATATAATTAATAAGTCAGCAACTAAAATATTCCTGTCAACATTATTAAAACTATTTTATATTAAACCATAATTTGAGACATGGTTTTTTAAAATTGAGATGGTAGACATTGCAGAAAAGAGAGCTCACTGCTGGTCAAAGTTTTATGGCAGGTAGAATGTTATACAATTTAAAATATTTTAAGTGAAGGGGTATAGATATACTACTATTAAGAGGAATTTTAAGACTATTGATATATTGCTCTATTACATTTTGCTGACAACCATAAAAGTAATGAGGCACTGTTAATATCCCCATTTCAAATTAATTTTAAGCCCTCAGCAACTTAACTCAACTGATGTTTATTTCTTGCCTATGTTACATGTCCATTATTGGTCTCTATGTACTCCCACTCAAGGTCCAAGTTGATGGAGTTTCTAGCATTTGTGACTTCTCTATACCATCTCTTAGCTTTCAGGGTCACTATTGTGAGAAGCAGAAAACATGAACTCATATCAATCGATCTTGGACCAGCTGACACACATCTTTTCTGCTGATAGTTCATTGACCAGAACGTACCACATCTCTTGCCAGTCTGTAAGAGAAAGAGAAATATGGTTCCCCCTTGTGCTTAGGGAAGAGAGGGGAATGAAATTTAAACACTTAGAATTACTTCAACAGAAAGTAGCTTGTCCAAGGTACCATAGCTGGTAAATTGTGGAATTGGGATTTATATCCTGACAAAACAGCATTCCTACCTTAATATCTGATAAGGTAACACCTGATATCATTTTATTGTTCCTCCATTTCTTGTTCCAAATTTAACTTATTAATGGATTTTGAAATTGTTTATTCCAAATACCCATTTCATTAGCACTCAACAAAGAAATTACTTCTTTAAAAATTCATAGCTTTGCCCTGGCCAGTATGATCCAGTGGTTAGAGTGAAGGCCAGCACACTGAAGCATGGCAGGTTTCATTCCCTGTCAAGGGAACGTGCCTGGGTTGCAGGTTTGATTCCTGGCCCTGTGGGGGTATTTGTGGGGGGCAAGCAATCAATGTGTCTCTCTCACATGGATGTTTCTCTTCCTCTCTCTCTCCTCTCCCTCCCTCCTTTCTACTCTCTCTAAAATCAATGGAAAAATATCCTTGGGTGAGGATTAACAAAAACAAATCACAGCTTTATTCTCATCTAATACACATCCATAAGTGGAATACACCTATTGAACATGTCCTTCATAAATATCTGTATATATATAAAATCCTAATATGCAAATAGATCGAATGGCAGAACAACCAAACAACTAAACAACTGGTTGCTATGACATGTGCTGACCACCAGGGGGTACACATGGAACATGGCAGTCATTGGCTGTGGTGGAATGGTGGAGCAGATGAGTGGGGGCGCCAAACCAAGGCGGCACTCCGGTCGCTGTCATTGGGTTGAGCCTCTGGTACTTACTAAAAATTCTTTGCTTCCACATGCTGCAGTCCCACTGGTCCCGCTTGCACCCGCTGCTGGCGCCCAGCACCAGCGCTGATCACTCAGTGCCGTCAGTGGGTGTGAGCGACGGCTACTGGCCCTGATCACCCCTCAGGGCTTTTCCATCTCCTCCTGCTCCTGAGGGGGTGACCGGGGCCAGCAGCCGCCTCTTGCACCTGCTGCTGGCACTGACCCCAATCGTTTCTCACCATCAGTGGGTGTGAGCGGGGCCAATGTTGTCAGCGCATGGGAGTGGCAGTGGCAGGAGCAGTGCTGCCGGGAGACATGGGACTGGAGGGCCATGGTGGGAGGGGCTAGGTGGGGGTGCAGAGAATGGGCCGAGAACTGCCCCTGTGCCCACTGCAGCCTTGTGACCCACAGTTCCTTTCAAGGTGCATGAATTCGTGCACTGGGCCCCTATCCTATATAATAAAAGGCTAATATGCAAATTGACCAGTTGCTATGATGCACACTGACCACCAGGGGGCAGACGCTCAACACAGGAGCTGCCCCCTGGTGGTCAGTGCGCTCTCACACGGGGAGCACTGCTTAGCCAGAAGCTGGGCTCACGGCTGGTGAGCATAGTGGCGGTGGTGGGAGCCTTTCCTGGACTGCGAGAGGGCGCAGGCCGGGCTGAGGGACCTCCCCCCACCCCTGGAGTGCATGCATGGATTCCGTGCACCGGGCCTCTAGTTTTATATATATATATAATTACAAACAGAATTACAGAACTGAGACTGTTCTACTGTTTGTCCGGTTTACCTGATTTTTAAAATCAGTGCACCTTAATTGCTCATTTTCTTCAGATTCATGAATGTCACAGTATAACTGTTACTTTATAAGGTTGTTAATCATGAAAGAGGACAAAGCATTCAGGATATTCTACCCACATCTTGGAGCAATAGAAATTATTATTCTTCAGCCTACAAAGGAAACTTAATATTTTAGTAACTCTAAGCATAGGCAAACTCTTTAGTGTCCTAAGTAAATAGTAGAGGGATTTCAGGAGTTTTTTGTTTTTTTTTTTGTATTAAAATTTATATACACTCTGTAAAAGCTATAAATGCAGAAGTTTGATTTTCCTATCCATACTTTAGTCTATTCAGGGAAAAAAAGTCTTAAAACACACATTAGAGTTCAGAATATCTTCCTGTTATTGCCTGCTCAATAGCAAATAATGGGAGGACCATAAAGTCTTGAAGAAGAAGCTGAATTTTGGGGGGGAATGAATAGAAGTGTTCTCTGGTGCATTAAACTCACTTCAGAGAGTGTTCATTGGGGAAAGAAAGACATTTTGTTGCCAAAGGAATTTCAGGTGTACATAAGGTTACAAATGTGTATGGACCTGCTATGAGAAATATATGCAACAATGAAATAAATAGGATATTGAGGTGTTCTTTTTGCTACTGCTGTTGTTTTCTGTGCTTAGAGATTGGTATTTTGTTTGTTTGTTTTTTATTTGGGTTAAATGTTAGCTCATTTTTATCAATTATTTTATTACACTGTCAGAAAACTATTATAACCCTTGACAACAATATAATGCCATATATAAAGAGTTTAATAAATCCCTTAAAGGGTACAAAGTAGAATTGATTTACGTAAACCTAGATTTCGTTCGCTTGTACAATTTGTAAAGTTAGAATTATCTATTAGATTTATACACATTCAGAGTAATAAGATGCCTTAGGGTCCAATTGATGTTATAAACCTCTCATTTTATAAATGGGGAAACTAGGCTTAGAGAGATAAAGGCTATGCCACTAAAAATCTCACTAATGGAAAGGAATGACAAGTAATCCTATTTATGGTTATCTTATACAGTTACATAATTATTTTTTATGTTTCATCAAATTACATTTCTGATAAATTTTCAAACTTGGATATAATGATCTGTTTATAATTTTAGATGAAGATGCCTACTAGAACTGCCTTAAATTTTATAGAATAAGAAACAACAGCATTAAAGCAACACAAAAGTAAAATACAGAGGCATATAATTAATTAGGCACTTTGTTTGGCTCAGTGGATAGAGCATCAGCCTGCAGACCGAAGGGTCCCTGGTTCGATTCTAGTCAAGGTTATGTACCTCGGTTACAGGCTCCTCCCCAGTCCAGGCCCTGGTAGGGCACATGCAGGAGGCAACCAATGGGTGTGTTTCTCTCACATTGCAGTTGCTCTCTGTCTTTTCCTTTTTCTTCCACTCTCTCTAAAAATCAGTGGAAAACTGCCCTGATTGGTTTGGCTCAGTGGATAGAGCATCGGCCTTTGGACTCAAGGGTCCCAGGTTCGATTCCGGTCAGGGGCATGTGCCTTGGTTGTGGGCATGTCCCCAGTGGGGGGTGTGCAGGGGGCAGCTGGTCGATGTTTCTCTCTCATTAATGTTTCTAACTCTTTGTTCCTCTCTGTAAAAAAATCAATAAAATATATTAAAAAAAATCAGTGGAAAACTGTCCTCGGGTGAAAAATAATAAATTAAATAAAATAGATAGTTTAAAAAATTTTTCTTTTTGTGTACAATCTACGAGATTATACATAAACAATTATGTGAAATGGCTATTTATTGCAAAATATATTGTAATTGCAAGCTTGTCATTTTTGTACAAAATGATTTTATATTTTAATCCTCACCCAAGGATTATTTTTTTAATTGAGTTTTATAGAGAAAGGGAGAGAAAGAAACATCTATCTTTTGCTTCCTGTACACGCCAGACTCAGGATAAAACTAGCAATCTAAGTATGTTCTCTGACTGGGAATCAAACCCCCAACCTTTTGGTGCATGGGACAATGTTCCAACCAACTGAGCCACCTGACCAGGGCACAAAGCAATTTTTAAAAATATATATTTTTAGTGATTTCAGAGAGGGAGAGAGAGATAGAAACATCAATGATGAGAATCATTGATCAGCTGCCTCCTGCACACCTCCCACTGGGGATCCAGCCTGCAACCACTGGGCATGTGCCCTTGACCAGAATCAAACCTAGGACCCTCAGTCCACAGGCTGATGCTCTATCCACTGAGCCAAATCGGCTAGGGCCACAAGCAATTTTAATAGCAAATGTGGAGTGTTTTTTTTTTTCTTTCTCATTTTTATTTAATTTTTTCCATTACCATTTATCCCCTCTATGCCCTCTTCCACCTCCACCCACCTTCTACCCCCCCCCCCCCAACCCACAGTCACCACACTGTTGTCCATGCTCATGAGTTCTCTCTCTCTCTCTCTTTCTCTCTCTCTCTCTCTCTTATTTTATGCTCAATTCCTCCAACTGAGTTTTTTGTTTTAATTTATCCCAGTATTTGCTAGTACTATATTTCTTCTCATAAATTATTACTATTGTTCCAAAGGAATTTCCGGAGAGGTGAGAAAAAATATCAGCTTAAAAGTGGCAGATGAAATTATAGACTTGGTAAAATCATCCAAGGATAATGGTTAGAGGATTGAGAGAAGAATCAAAGGCAGCGCTGGCCACTGTGGCTCAGTTAGTTGAGCATCATTCCTTGCACCAAAAGGTCACCTGTTTGATTCCAGGTCAGGGCACATACCCAGGTTACGGGTTCCATCCCCAGTTGGGGTGCATGCAGAAGGCAACTGATCGATGTTTCCTCTCTCACACTGATGTTTCTCTCACCCTCCCTGTCCCTTCTTATTTCTCTAAAAAATCAATAAAAACATATTAAAATTTATTTTTAAAAGGCAGAAAGCTAGATGATAATAATAAAGAGACAGCCATAGAGACTGAGAAAGAGAAATCAGAGACGTAGGGCTTTACAACCAGGAGAGAGAAGACAAAGGGAGTAATCATTTCAGTGGGGAATAAAGGTACCTTTAATACAGTGCTTAGGTGTTATACGTTGTGCTGAGTTATTTACATAGTTTATCTCCTGTCATCCTTCCCACAGTCTTATGAAGCAATATGTTCCTGTTTTCAAATGAGGTGACTGAAGAACAGTTAAATTTGCTTAATGTCATACATACCTACTAAATTTTAAAGATGAAGTTCAAACTCTGGTCTGTCTGACTTAAGCTCACACTCTTAAATGCCTCTCTGTCCCAGAATAGAGCAAGAGTTGATCATGCCCAAAGCCAGAAAGTAATCAAATGGAAATTAATGAGAAACCAACATTGAAAAGGTGCGATTAGATTTGCAGTTAGTAAAAAAAAAGAAAATGTTTGGTGTATTAGAATAAGGAATCTTGGGGTATTTACAGAAAATATTTTAATGTAACTTGAAACTAAGAAGGTTACAAATAAATGTATAAGGCAGCACTAGCTGGTTTGGCTCAGTGGATAGAGTGTTATTGGCTTGTGGACTGAAGGGTCCAAGGTTTGATCCCAGTTAAGGGCACATGCCTAGGTTGCGAGCTCAATCCCGAGTAGGGGGTGTGCAAGAGGCAGCCAATCAATGATTCTCTCTCTTCATTGATGTTTCTATCTCTATCTCTCCCTTCCTCTCTGAAATCAATAAAAATATATTTAAAAATTATAAGGCAGATATGATAAATAGCAATGATATGTATTGCTAGACAAATGGTATAGAAAAGTTACTTAATATTTCAATATCAGTTCTCCTCTCTGAAATGTAAATAATCCTCAAATTATTTTGAATGGATAAATTAAGTAATATACAGAAAATCTTCTGTCACCATGAGTAGGATATCATAAAGGCAACATAAGAATAATATTTGCTGTCACTTAATGTGTGGGTTTGCCCATTTCAACTTTGAGGACTGAGAAAAATAGAAACCAGACAGCAAATGCTGAAGAGTAGATAAGAAATATGGTAGTAGAGATAATAAATGTAGCATACTTTTTAAAAATTTGACAGGGGAAAGAATTGCACTAGGGGGTGTAGTTAAATGGGGTGATGAGGATTAAAGGAGGAAAATATTTATGGAATATAGAGATAACTAAAGATGGAAAAGTAATGAGAAATACCTTAAAGGAGACCTGATATGATAAAGTTGAATCACATCCATGAAAAAATATTGAATTAGAGTGATTCCCCTGATAATTTTTTTTTTTCATTTCTTTTCAAACCCTTTGAATAACAGGTATTGGGTCACCTTGTAGTATAAATACCATATGGATTTTCAGAATATCTGAGCCAGGGTCCCCTCCTTCTGCCACTAACTAGCAGATCGACTTTGGACAAATCACTCAGTGTATGCTGCAGACTAAATGATCCTGTCTCCTCCAAGTTCATATGTTGATGGTATTTGAAGGTGGGACCTTTGGGAGGAAATTAGAGAGGAGGTCATGAGAGCGGGGCCTTTATAGAAAGAGGAGGAGACATGGGATTGCTCTGTCTCTGCATGCACACATTAAGGCAAGCCATGTGAGGACACAGACAAGAACTGTGAGGACACAGCTAAGAAGAGAGCCCTAAGAACCTGACCATATTGGCACCTTCATCTCAGACGTTTAGCCTCCAGAACCACAAGCAATACCTCTTTGTTGTTTAAGCCACGGTATTTCATTACAGTAGTTCGAACTGACTGAAACAGTGTGCCAGGACGTAGTTTACCCATTTGTATAATGAGGCAGTTTGACTAGAAAATCTCTGAAATCCTTTCCTGTAACTTTAGTTCTGACATTGTCTAAAACAGGTTCTTCTAGAATTTGTTATTCATCATCTTTTTCTTTGTTCTTAACCCAACACTAATCCCCAACCTTAAAAACAAATAAATACATCAAAGAATGCAGCCTGAGGGTTTGTGAAAGCTGTTGGGCAGGGGGGAGGCGGTACAGGGGTGGGGTGGGGGGCTTTCAATACCTTGCTTAGGTAAGCCAGATGTCTATGGACCATTGTGTATGTATCAGGATCAGAACTTTTATTCTCCTCTTCCTCCCTTTTTCTCTGTCCCCTCAATTTCTTTGTTTCCTTTCTCTGTTGGGGAGCACATGAGACTTGATTGGAAAGTTTGTAAGGAGGACATTCGGAGAAAAGGGAAGTGTGCGAAAGATTGCCTACCCTGTTTATTGGAATTCTGACTTAGGGGAGTCTTAAGGGAATGCCAAAGGTGGTGCCTCTAATTATTCCTTGACCTTTCCAAACAAGTCTGTGCACATGCAGACCCCTGGATGTTTACTGGGATCCTTATAGTTAATCTTTGGGTGTCCTTGCTTAAAGGACACTACAAACACATGTGTCGTCCCAAGATTACTTAGCCTACTGATTGTATCTTAAAGATAAATTTTATCTCAAACTGCTGTTACAATAAAAGCAGGTGATCGAGGCTGTCTGGTTCCTTTAGCCAGGCAGTCCCTTAGCCCTCTCTTTCACAGCAAATGTTGTGCCAGAGTAATCCATTAATCTGCCGCTCAGGGTCTGCTTGTCAGCCCCAGCATTTCTCCCCCACTCTTTCCCTCCTTCTCTTCCTCCTTTCCTTCTTTCTTATTCCTGCTTCAGTGACTTTCCACTTTCTTTCAAACCAGCAAGAAAAGCTATTTCCTTTGCACCTCTTTTGTTCTTTCTATTACTCACTGCTTAAATGGGAACTTGATGCAGATACAAATAGCATAGAAATTTTTTCAGATAGTAAACAATGAAGATAAGAAATGTAAACAACATTGAATGAATGTTTAATAAATGATAAAATAAAGAGTAATACAATTTTTCTAAAAAAAATATTTCCAAAGAACACTGTAAACCAAATGTTTTCAGATGTATTTTGATGTGGGAAACAGTTTTAACAATACAGATTTTTTATGCTAAGTGAAATAAACCAGTCAGAGAAAGGTAAGTATCACATGATCTTACTTATAAGTGGAATTTAAAGAACAAAATAAACTGATGAACAAAATAGATTCAGAGCCATAGAAACATGGAACAGACTGTGGAATCTCAGAGGGAAATGGGTGGGTAGGAAGAGATTAACCAAAGAATTTGCATGCATATATGCATAAGCCATGGACACAGACAATAGGGTGGTGAAGGCCTGGGGCAGGAGATGGGTGTGGGCTAGAAGGGGTCAATGGGGAAAAAGTGGGACCTCTGTAATACTTTCAACAGTAAAGGTTAAAAAAAAAAATAAGGTGATGATAAGACACACACACACTCACCAAAAAAGGAAAAAGAGATTCACATTTTTTTATAGAAGAAAGTTGAACTCACAAAGCATTTTAGATCTCATATCCCATCAGGTCTTTTTCCAATTATTTCTTAGAAAAAACATCTTAACATAGTGATTTCTGTATTGTGCTGGGGAAAAGGAAGGTCTATGATACAGTGCTAATATGCTACAGCTGAAATGCTTAATACCATCAGCCTTTCAGACCATTTCTTATCACTTTAACACAGGGACAGCATCCCTCTCCTGGCCAGCTTGGTTTCCACAATGCTTGCAACTATTAGAGATTCATGAATATTTAAAAGTTGTAAAACTAAGCTCTTATTGACTCTGTGTTATACCTCAAGAGCTGAGATTGGTCTTCTTCTTCTTCTTCTTCTTTTTTTTTTTTTTTTTTCCCAGAAGGAAGATTCTATCACCTGCAGTGAAGCACAGCACCTGAGAGAAAGGGGTAGGCTTTGCCAGGTAATTCTCAGAACACAGGAGTGAGGATTCTCTGATATTTTTCTGTATCATCCAGTTGACTACACAGGGCCAATGGGCTGCAGCCAGCAATTCCACTTTCATTATGTTGGTAGCAAAAGGAGAGGTATGTATATTCAGAGTTTTCTGTTTCTTCATTGCTAAGCTTCTTGTTGACTTTCTTGCAGTGGTGGATGTAACAATTTAACAGTTTACTCTTGATCCTCCTAAAGCTGATTGTTTTGCATAAATGCTTTGCATAAGCACTAGACCATTTCATGTATTTGCCTGTGTGATTCTGTATTATACTATACTAGTAGCTCGCTGCCGCCCTCCAGTAGCTCTCTGCCCGCTGCCCCTCCCTCCTGTAGCTCCCCCGGTCCCCCCCCCCCCCCCCCCCCGCCATAGCTTGCTGCCCTGTCCCCTCCTGTAGCTCTCCGCTGCCTGCTTGTAGCTCACTGTCCCACCCTCCTGCTGATCCATGTCTGGCCATTACTCGGTCGGTCATTACGACCATTTACATATTACATTTTTATTATATAGGATTATACCTAATTCTTTTTCACACACACACACACAAAATCAAACTTTAGCAGTGAGTGAACCTTGAATCTATTGTGACTTCTAATTTGTAAATTTTTCTTTTTGCAAAGTGGATAGGTATGAGATACATTTAATATATGTAAAATGCTGATAGTTATCTAATAGTAAAGATATATTTCTTAGGAAAATGTGTTTTCTTTTTGAATAATCTCTTTGTGTTTTAGTATAATTTAGATAAAAGTATTATGTATTTGGTGTAGGTGGATTCACATTTACTCAGTGATCACAGGCTCTGGACACTGTCTTAAGCACCAAACACAACAAAATCAAAGTTTAAACTTTCTTAATTTATTTATCCCCATTTTGGATATATAAACACATACATGCTATCCTTACTTGAAAAAACTAAAGCTTTGATATAATGTTTTCCCCATAATTTTCACAGCTTGTATCTCTAGTCCTCACGTATGTGGGAATTAAGACATGTATATCTATATGCACCAGGTAAAAGCTAAGTGGTAAAATCTAAAAATTCCTGAGCTTGGGTTTTTAGGGGAAGATGCGGGAGAGAGAGAAAAAAATATGTAAATAAATTTCAGTTATATGGAAGGGGAAAACAAGAGCCAAAACAACACAGATTGATTTTTAACTCATAAATTTATTTCCAGCAGAACTATAAAGTCAGTGTAAAGACAGAGTGAGACATTTATAAGCATGAAAGATTCATAAAATTTATCTCTCATACGTGTTTATTCCTAAGATACTGAATTGAAGACTGAGTTGTTAAACCAGTTTGGGTAAAAAGCTGAGAAATGAGAAACAATGTCACTGACTGAACAGTGACCGGCATGCCTGAACAGCAGCAACAGGAGTCTCAGGGTGGGCTGTAAATCGATAGGTGAGAAGGGATTGAAGGGAGAAGATTCCAAAGAAGTCCAGGAAAACCAATGAACAGAATAACTTAATAAATAAATTATAATTTAGAACATAACCTCACGATGCCTGATTAATGATTATCAACCATGATTGCCTATCACATTAACATTAGTCTGGGGATCTTAAAAATGATATCATTAGTCTGGCTCAGTGGTTGAGCATCAGCCTATGAAGCAGGAGGTTAAGGTTTGATTCCTAGTCAGGTCACATGCCCCGGTTGTGGCTTGATCCCCAATGGGGGACATGCAGGAGGAAGCCCATGGATGATTCTCTCTCATCATTGATGTTTCTATCTCTCTGTCCCTTTCTCTTCCTCTCTGAAATCAATAAAAAATATATTTTAAAAAAGAAAATGATATCAATAGCTGGCTACCACTATAGAGTTTTTGATTTAATGAGTCTGAGTGGGCTAAGTGGTGGATGTGGTAGGTTTTGTGGGAGAGGATACATTTCAAAGGTATACAAAAAAGAGATGAGTTAATCATATTCTTCATTTCATGGCCATTATTGTCACTGATCCTTACACAATCCCACTCCTTTTATTTCCTTTTATCCATGTGCCACACTTTATTTCTTCTCCCATTATAGGAAACCACTTCGATATATTTGTTATCGTATCTATATATATAACTGTGTGTGTGTATTATGTACTTAACTATTTATGTATGTGTCTATTTGTATAACTATGCCAGATGGGTACTGCTTTTAATGTATTTATAGTAGTCCCCCCTTATTAATGGTTTCACTTTCTGCAGTTTCAGGTATCCAGAGTCAGCCATGGTCTGAAAATATTAGATAAAAAATTCCAGACAAGCAAATCATAAGTTTTAAATTTCCCTCCATTCTGAGTGACATGATGAAATCTCACATTCGCTCAGGATGTGAATCATCCCTTTGTCCAGTGTATCCAAGCTTTATACACTACCCACCCGTTAGTCACTTAGAAGCCGTCTTGATTATCAGATCAGCTGCGGAGGTATTGCTGTGCTTGTGTTCAAGTAACCCTTAGTTTACTTAATAATGGCCCCAAAGACATAACTTGAAAAACTGAAAGTGGTTGCCTGTGGAAAGTGGTTTGTGGACTAGAAAAGTCAGGAATTCCTGCTGTCTATTATGGGCTTTTTGTCAACTTTGAAAAGTGTGCATAGAGTTATTATGATTGTATTTTTAAGGAAATGCAAAACCAATAAAAACCTGAAATACATAAACAAAAAAAATTTTTTTAAATATATTTTATTGATTTTTTACAGAGAGGAAGGGAGAGGGATAGAGAGTTAGAAACATCAATGGGAGAGAAGCATCAATCAGCTGCCTCCTGCACACTCCCCACTGAGGATGTGCCCACAACCAAGGTACATGCCCTTGACCGGAATCGAACCTGGGACCCTTCAGTCCCCAGGCGGACGCTCTATCCAGTGAGCCAAACCGGCTAGGGCATAAACCAAAATTTAATTTGATTATATTCTGCTTAAAATACTACTTGATTAGCCTCCCATAGGACAAATTATTCCGACATTTAACTGGCATATCTAAGAAGACACAAAATAAGATGAAACCTCTCTAGAAACCATAAAATAGGATTTGAAATCAGCCAGACTCAAGGAGAAAGTTTTTCTAATTATAAGGCTGAGGAGCCTGTTCTTTTTTGAAGAAAAAAAAAAAAAAAGAAAGTACATAATGTGTATTTTCACCCCAAATAAATCTTCTTTGTGAATGTCTGCTCTCTGGCTCAGAAATTCGAGTGCTCTCAGGAATTTGGCCTGAAAACGGGGCAGATATGCCTTCTGACAGGATGGCTGCACACCAGGCCAGAGCAGCCAGAGGAAGAGCCCTTGGGGAGACATCTTCCTGAAGCCATTCCTAGGCTCCAACAGCAGAGCAGCAGGAAACCTGTGGTTGTGGGTGAAGTGTGGGCTGGGGCAGTGACGGTCATCAGTGAAGCACTACCCCTTGTGAAAGTGTTTCAGCGAGCAGAGTGCGTTAGCTGTGGCCAAGCCAGGCAAGAAGCTCTAGGGACAGCCCAAAGGGTTTTGCATTATTGTATTGTATTTTGCATTTAGTTTGTATAAAATTGTATATTATAATATTTTTTTCTAATGAAATTCTTCTCTTTTGATGTCAGGGAACCTAGCATATAGAAAAATAATATCCTATTTCAATTCAGGAAAACAGTAGTAAAAGAAAGTCTGTTTGATATAAGGATTTGAAATAAAAACTAAGCATATAGGCATGACTGTAAGCTGTAAAATGAAGGGGTAATTTGAGTACAAACTATTGTATCCAGTGAAGTCAAATAATATATTTAATTTTGCATACTACTTTTATCGCATTTATGGCAAACACACATAGCAAAAACAATATAAAAATACACTGTATCATGTTAAGGATGACTGTGTCTGGTCTGTAGGATTCTGAATTTCTTCTTTTTTACCTCTATTTTAATTTTCCTTTGTGAGCATAAACTACTTTTATGATAAGAAATATCTCCTTAAAAGCAATTTAAATAAAAGGAGAGGGAAAAAGGAGGGAAAAAGTGAAATACCAAATATTGGAAATGTATTATACATATATAATTTTCATTTGCTAAAAACTCATTAAATAATCTAAAGCAGGCGTCCTCAAACTACGGCCCGCGGGCCACATGCGGGTGTTTTTGCCGTTTTGTTTTTTTACTTCAAAATAAGATATGTGCAGTGTGCATAGGAATTTGTTCATAGTTTTTTTTAAACTATAGTCCGACCCTCCAACTGTCTGAGGGACAGTGAACTGGCCCCCTGTTTAAAAAGTTTGAGGAACCCTGATCTAAAGAGTAAATGGAGTGAGTACAATTCAAGGAAACTTCTGAGGTTCTCAGAAAATAACTTTGGTTTGTCAAAAGTACATGCATTGCTGGTTTATGCTATTCACTCTTTTCTAAAATGCTTAATATATAATCACCTCCATTCTCTGGAAGTAAATTTTAACTTCAGTCTCTAAAAGTAGAACTCAATGCTAACTATATAATTATGCAGTTCAATCAGGAAATGAACTTTTACCAACTTTCTCATCAATTCACTTCTATATCACAATCTGGGAAGCCACCAACCTCCTACGAAGGCGACCCTGTCTCATAATAGTGAGAATTTTACTCTAAGAATTAAGACTGACTACATTGGTCTAGAGATGTTGTTTAGGGAAGCCAAAGTTTCATTGCCACTCATGTATCTGTTCATGTAAAAATTTTCACTTTGACATTGGAGAAGGTAGAATTAGCCATCCAGTCACAGAATACTAATACTCTTTCAACTTCACATTCCATTGGTCATTAAGTAAAATGATCTTGTCATCACTTTATTGAACAAAAACAGTGTTTAGATGAACAGGCCCAAGCTGCTCCATTCTGCTTCCTCTTCTCCTACTGAAAAACTCACTCTTCCTCCGATTTTTTTCTGTCCGTCAATGGCATCACTATCTACCACACTGCCTAAACTTAGTACTTCACAGTCATCTTTGCTTTTCTGTCATATATCCAGGTTCAAATAAGATTCTGTCTTTCCCTTTACATATAACTTCCATTTCTACTGTGCCCAGCACATCATATGCATTCAGTAGAATTGTTAGCGTATACCCCTTAGCAAAGCCCTTTGCTACAGCCCACCTTCCTAATCTCATCCTCAGCTGCTTCTTCTCATGATCACTGCACTCACTAACTGTACAATTTTTCCTAAATATGCATTTTTAAATAGTGACTTTGCATAGTCTAGTTTTCATGAGGCCACTGAGAATGCTGTAGATGCAGACAAGTATGCCAGACAGCAAATAAAAATATGGGACGTCCAATTAAATTTGAAGATCAGATAAACAATAAATAATTTTTAGTTTATGTCCTTTTCATTGTCCATTTGACCTTCAAATTAACTGGGTCCTGTATATTATCTGGCAACCCTAGCGGTAAAAGAGAAGTAGCAAGGTGAAAAGATAAGCAATAATTAGAGTGACTATAAGCCCTGGTTTGCCCTGAAGAGAACTAGTTTATATTTACCGTCTTCATATAACTACAAAGAATTTCCACTTTAATCTTCAAATATGACCATATGTGGCCTTATTTGTGCCTCACCTTTTCTACCTCTCTAGTTTACTCTTGCAACATTTTCCCTCTCTTGCAATTTGCTTCAGTCAGTTTGTCCCTCTTTTGGTTTCTTGAATGCAATTGTCTGCCTTTCTCTTTAGGATCTATGAATTCTGTTTTCCTCACCCTGAACTCTGAAGGGAAACAATCTTTTCTCTCCTCACCTTTTCTGGACATCCTCCATTCCGGTTCCCACAACCTGCCTTCTTTCTTAGGCTGTGTGTGTGTGTGTGTGTGTGTGTGTGTGTGTGTGTGTGTGTATTCGTGCGCGAAGGCCCTTGGAGGACATTAGGTTTCCAAGCCTAAGATTAACAGTGTCTTTTTTTCCCCCCCTTCTCTGCACTTATCTCAATTTATAATAATACTAGAGGCCCAGTGCATGATTGAATCATGCACGTGTAGGGTCCTCTACACGCTTTTGCTTTCGATCACGGGGAGCTGGGTGCCTGTCTGCTGGTGCACCAGGCCTTTCAGAAGCCTCCAGCGTGGCAGAGGCTTCCGAAAGGCCTGGTGCCGGAGCAGACAGGCACCCAGCTCCCACGCTTTCGCTTTTGATCGCGGGGGAGCTGGGTGCCTGTCTGCTGGTGCACGAGGCCTTTTGGAAGCCTCCGGCTCGGCGGAGGCTTCTGAAAGGCCTGGTGCCGGAGCAGACAGGCACCCAGCTCCCCTGCTTTTGATGGTCTGCAGCGGGACGTGTGCTCGCTGCCCCAGAGGCCCCTTCTGTGCCACAGCACAGCCATGGCACAGATGCTGAGCTCACACCGCCGCTGGCGACGGGAGCTCAGCGTCCCGCTGGCCCAATCGGCTACCCCGGCCACTCCGAGTCCCGCCCCCTGCACCTCCCGCTTGCCCAATCGTGGGCGTAACGGAGTGATGGTAATTTACATATTACCATTTTATTAGGTAGGATATTTGTGTTATAATGTAGTTATTCTATGTTTTTTCTATTAGACTATAAGTTATATGATATGACATTAAGTAAATGTAGCATAAAAATAGAAAAACAGTTTAATAGAAGTAAAATTTAATAAAGACTCCAGCTGTTAATATGCAAAATGGCTGCCTTTAAATTACTGACCTTGTGAGCACTTGACATTTTTAAGCAAAGGATGAATGGCCATATGTCAGTGGTAAGGAAGTTCCAGAAGGGTTTATACAAATAATGGAGTGGGAAGTTGATGGCCTTTGAGGTCTTTTCTGACCTTTATATTCTGTGACTTACAAATGAGCTTTATAATACAACTTGCTTCTAAGTCAGAACTACCAGTATTTTATAAATAATCTTAATTATTCTGAAATATTACAGGATGAGACCCAATGATTACAGCACATTAAATTTATCATCAGTAATTGAATAAAACAGTGAGATTGAGAGATAGTTTTTAAATTATTATTTGTTTTCCAGATAAGGATTTAGAAGGTACATATTAACTCAATGAGGTGTCAAATGAAAGTTTGGGGTAGATTGAGGTTTAAAACTCAAGATTCAAGAAGCCTCCTTTGCAGATTGCATAGTGAGTTTCTGAACTCTTCAATTTCTTAAAATATAAAGAAATTAAGGATATTATTTGGCATACAGTTAGTTAAAATAATATAAAAGCATTTTCAATTTCCTAGAATTCAGAAAATTCTGCTATTTCCATTCATTTTGTTTTCTAATGTCAAATATTATAATATGCAGTATTTCCTTCTTGTAAAATAAGTTCTTCAAATCTTATATCTATTTGTCTCAAAGAACCTATCATCTTATAAGAAAAATTATCTTTATAGAACTAGACATTTGTAATGCATCAGAGGCCATCATAAAAATAGCAGTTTTAATTACTCACACCAAGTATCTGTTTACACTAATAATTGAAAACTAATGTTATTTTTATTTAAATTGTGTGTTTTATGACATTCATTAGCCATTATTTATACACATGGTATTTATTTTATTTTTAGTTTAACACTTTCATAGTACTTACTTAATGCTAGGCACTGTTCTAGCCACTTTTAAAATATTAACTCATTAAGTCCTGATTAGAACTTTCCAAGAGAGACACTATTAATTTTCTAATGTACAGAAGAGAAAACTAAGGCAAATAGATACTTAATCAATTGACTAAGTCCAAGGCTGTAGGTAGTGAAACTAATCTTTGAACCAAGGCAATCTGTCTTCTGGTGGCAGATTCATACTCTTAATCATTATGTGATAGAAAATCAAATATCAATAATGCAGTAGGACAAAAAAATCCTATATAATAATATCCTAATATGCAAATCGACTGAACGGCAGAACAACTGGCAGAATGACCAGTCTCTATGACATGCACTGACCACCATGGGGAAGATGCTCCCTAAGAGGGAGACGACCAGTGGCGGTGGTGGGGACTGGGGTTGGCCTGCCGGTCACCCCACAGATGGCCCTGATTGCTGGCCAGGCCTAGGGACCCTACCCTATATATTGGGAACAGTCTCTTAGATTTAAAAATTAAAACCTGGCAAGGCTACTCTGACACTGAAAAAAACAGATGATGCAGTGATGACATATTTTGCACATTTTGTGGTCAGCCCTGATTCTGACACTTATAAGTGTGTGACAAAGCCATTTACTTAACTTCTCTCTGCTTTAGTTTTTCCACCCATAAGATGGGGAAAATGGTACTACTGCCTCAGAAGGATCATGTTATGTACTACTTTTTATAATCAGGGCAAAATATGTAGCTTCCCATACAATAGCAAGATGCCTTTCACCTGTATGAAAAGTATGGTCACTGGTGCATACAGCATCATGGATTTTGAGAGGGATGTCTGACTGCTGGTTTAGGCCCAACATCCCCCTAGAGGTCCCGGATTGTGAGAGGATGCAGGCCAGGCTGAGGGACGCCCCCCCACCCCTGTACATGAATTTCATGCACCAGGCCTCTATTGATAATATAAAAATCTCTTGTCCCATTTCTTCTTCATATCTTTTATCACTTATTAGAGGTAATCATATTTGGCCTTCAGTGTTTGTAAATATTTCTGGTAGATATCACCATAACATTATTAAATAAAGAGCATAAACCTTTATTTACTAATTTAAAAGTAAAACAGGAGAAAATTTGAATATACTACCTCTAATTATTTTTCAACCTCCATGCCCACACCTTGGTATTTGTGTTTTGGTTATTTTAGTTTTACTCTTGATCCCTTTAAGAAATATACTTAGCCCTGGCTGGTGTGGCTCAGTTGGTTGGGCATTATCCCATGTGCCAAAGGGTTGCTGGTTTGATTCCCAATCAGAACACATACCCAGGTTGTAGACTCTAATCCCAGTTTGGGGTGTGCAAGAGGCCAATTGATGTTTCCCTCTCA
The DNA here is from genome assembly GCF_951640355.1 of Cnephaeus nilssonii. Classification (NCBI taxonomy): domain Eukaryota; kingdom Metazoa; phylum Chordata; class Mammalia; order Chiroptera; family Vespertilionidae; genus Cnephaeus; species Cnephaeus nilssonii. Next base: position 72,815,734 of record NC_137079.1, on the reverse strand, counting down.
CATCAATGGTTTTCACTCTCTCCATCTCCCTTCCTCTCTCAAAAACTCAACAAAAATCTTTAAAAAGTATGTGTATATTTAAATATCTAACTTTGATTCACTCACTTTAAATATTTTTTATCTGTATAATCCCTCTCTTACCTTTTCTCTTCATCTTTTGTGAACCAGCACAGTATTTTATATTATCAAAAATTATATAATTTTCATTTTATAGAGAAGCATGGTTAATTTAAAAGTTAAAAAAAAGTAAAAAAAAATCATTGACAAATTATGCTTTTATGTAATCATTATTTATCTTACAACCAAGTACTGTGAAAGACATACAATCCAATGCCATTTAAATTTGGGATAATTTTACCTTCTTTCCTTATAATTGCTCAGAATCATGCTACACTTTTCTTTGTTTAAATAAGGACCATGCATTTATCATACAACTTTCCACAGGTTTTCTGTATTTTGATTTAATTTATTGAAGAGATGCACAGTGGTCTTCTGATTCATTGATCACCTGTGCTATATATCTATAAGATTCAATTTTATGCCTAACCATTGCAACAGAGTTTACAATATGAATAATTCCTATAACAATATTTATATGATTTATACAACTATACATAAATGGGTAGCTCTTTATACTTTAAGATAATTACAGATAAGCATAATACCTTTGTGTATATATATATATATATATATATATATATATATATATATATATATAGTAGGAGCATTATAGTGTTATTGCACATGTAAGAAGTTTATGAATTATTTCAGTTTGGAATTTGTCAGTATTATATAGGGTATATTTTAATATTTTAATTTTTTAATTTTTATTTTTTCAAATTTTTTTATTAAGGTATTATATGTGTACATATCTTACCATAGCCCCCCCCCCCACTCCCATATATGCCTTCACCCATATAGGATCTTTGACCACATGGGGGCAGGATCCTTGACCACATAGGGGCAGCTATCTTGATCTTGTGTGTTGGAGTGATGGTCAATCTGCATATTACTCTTTTATTACATAGGATAGAGGCCTGGTGCATGGGTGGGGACCAGCTGGTTTGCCCTGAAGGGTGTCCAGGATCAGGGTGGGGTTCCCTTGGGGTGTGGAGAGGCCTGGGTGAGGGGCCTGTGGTGGTTTGCAGGCCGGCCACGCCCCTGGCAACCCAAGCAGAGGCCCTGGTATCTGGAATTTATTTACCTTTTACAATTGAAACTTTGTAGCCTGGAGCGGAGCCAAGCCTCCTGCTTGCTCTGTGTCCGGCAGCCATTTCTCTTGGGATTGATGTATCTTCTATAATTGAAACTTTGTATCCTTGAGTGGAGGCCTGGGCCCGCCAGAGTGTGTGGAAAGCTTGGCTTCCTCTGTTGCCGGGGAAACCCAAGCCTCCCTTCTGGTAGCCATCTTGGTTGGGGTTAATTTGCATACTCGCCCTGATTGGCTGGTGGGCGTGGCTTGGCTGGTGGGCGTGGCTTGGCTGGTGGGCATGGCTTATGTAGCAGAGTGATGGTTAATTTGCATATTACTCTTTTATTAGAGAGGATTATAGACTAATCAACCTGAATAACAAACTGAGACTAGCTGAGCAGAAGTCTTATAACCAAGGGTTTACTGAAGAAGCCACATATATACTGTAGGAAAGGCACAGATACAAAAAGGGCTGGCCCCACACCCACATGCAGTGGCTGAGAATCTGGAAGGAAATCTCAGCTGCAAAGGTTCTCACCTGACAATGTGTGGTTTCAACCCCACAGCTAGCTTCCCAGCCCAGAGCAACAGAACCAGGAAGAGGTGCTCACATTACATCTGATTATAAAAATTAGCAGGGATTCTGTCCACCAGGGAGAGACAAAAGGCTACATGAAACTCAGATGCCCTTAAAAAGTATCAGTGAACAAAATCTACTCTGCAACCACTCACCCTTGGCTCTGACAGGGGCAGGGCAGCTTGGAATGAACTATTGTTTTACAAGGACAGACTAGACTGTATGGCTCTGGAATGAAGGCTGAAGGGAAAGCTGCCAGGGTCCCTGTGATGAGTCCCTCTCCTACACAGCCTACAGATGCCATCTTTCCTGGGTCAGTCACTCCCCTCCAATCTGCATCAGCCTGAGTGGACTGTACAACACCACCCTTCTGGACCCTCTGTTGCCCCACTCTGCCAAGATTACACTCTGCAGAGCAGTCTGCACCTGAGCCTATGATGTAGCCTTTCTTTTTTTCCTTCCTTCCTTCCTTCCTTCCTTCCTTCCTTCCTTCCTTCCTTCCTTCTCTCTCTCTCTCTCTCTCTCTCTCTCTCTCTCTCTCTCTCACACACACACACTCTCTTTCTTTCTTTTTCTTAATTATATTTTTATTGGTTTCAGAGAAGAAGGGAGAGGGAGAGAGAGACAGAAACATCAATGATGAGAGAGTACCATTGATTGGCTGCCTCCTGCATGGCCCCTACTGGGGATCGAGCCTGAAATCCGGGCACGTGCCCTTGACCAGAATCGAACCTAGGACCTTTCAGTCCACAGGCTGACACTCTATTCACTGAGCCAAACCAGCTACTATTGTAGTGTTTCTTAAAAGGATCTTGAGGATGAACTCAGGGAGAATCAGAGAGAGTTGTGTAGCTGTGGAACAGAGACTATTTTGTGCCATAGCGGCAGAGCCAAGTGTGGTGACCCTCCACCTGCTGAAATCACCTCACCCACTTGTGGGCCAGGGTAGCTGCAATGCATGTCCACCCACTAGTACTCCAACCCTCACGGGCCAGAATAGTTCCGATGCATGCCTGTAGTGCCTGAGAAGCTGTGCTGGGTGCCCCACTGTCCAGAGCAGCTATGAATTTGCAACAGGAGTGCCCACCTGTTACAGAAGAGCAACCCCAACTCCCACAGGAGATCCACTAGCCCCACCTAAAGGAGAATCAATACCTTCAAGGTGGCCCCGCACTGCTGAGCTTGCATTCTGCAGTATTGTCAGCGTGCTATGCCAGCCTGTCTCCTAAGGCAGAAGACTCTCCAGGAGGCCCGGGAAGACACTGGGAAAAACAGTTGTGTGGCTCTAGGGCAGGGCCATTTATTCTTTGCACACCAGACCAGTGCCACTGTTCCCATGCAAGGCCCTCCCTTCACACAGTCCAATCTTGGTCTGTTTGGGCCTGATGAACAGTAATAGACTCACCCTAATAAATCCCTGAGACTCTGCCTCCCCACAAAGGTCCACAGATACATGGCAGGTGACAGCTGACCTTGGTGTACCTTGAGATTGCTGCTGAGTAGCCTCAAACCAAGCACGGGTGCCAAGTTTGAATATGTATAAATCTGGTCAATACCACTTGCTCCTGTCTGGTGACTCACTGAGAGCCTTGCTCAAGCAACTCACATACCGCCAGAGGCTCTTTCAAAGACTGAGCTTAACGGGCAGCTAACAAGTGAGAGCAGATCTTGGGGATCCTTGGGCCTTTTGCTGACCTGCCCCCAGTCTTAGGGATGGAGAAAACTGGCCTTGGTGTGAAGCTCATCCCCTCCCATGCACAACCAGGCACAGCAGAGGCAGCCACAAACTGTGGATCACTTTGTAGCTCCAAACAGGTAGGCTGAGGCCTGTCACTGGACATGCCTGACATCAACAGGCATTGGGTCCCTTCCCAAGGGCTCCAGAACCAATAAAACCAGTGGTTCAGACCACATCAGATCATTACCCCATTAACTCCCAAAGCTACATACACAAAGGGAGATTTTGGCAGACAATATACCCTGTTGATACAGGAAAATTGGACTGGAACGTGCGGCGTTCCTCTGGGCAGGATGTTCCCGGGTTCTTTATCTGGCAGAGTCAAAGCATGAAACTACAGATGAAAGATGGTGTAGCAAAAGTGGAAATTTATTGAGAAACAAGCACAGACTCCTATGTGGGGGGGGGGGGGAAGAGTCCCATTGAGTCCCTTTTCCTTCATTTTATAAAGGCTGCAGATCTTTGGGCCTTGATATCACCTCTGATTAGCCACTGTCCCCATTACATTGGTTACTATAGCAACTCCAGGGCTCAAACATCACGTGAAATACATGAAGTTCCCTCCTTCTTCTCCCTTATGTTTCCATTTTCCCTCTGGGATTTCTTCTTCCCTCTTTGAGTGAGGGGCTTCCTTCCCTTTATTCTGTAAATGTATACCTTTCTGCAGCTTTCAGATCCCTTATCTTATGGAAATGTCTGCTTTGCAGTGCTGTAGCCCTGTGTTTTTTTCATGGACTCCTTAATTCCTAAAATTTCCTAAACCTGCCTATTTCACCCCTAAAAACTCCTTTCACTGTTTGGGTGAATTAAGCTTTGTGGAGCCAGCCCCCACACAGCAGCTCATACATTGTGTTCAGGATCCATCCTCATAGTCAGCTGGAGGGGAAACCCCACCCATGATGGGCCAACAGCAATCAATACCCAACTACAGTAAGAGGACTCAACCTACACAAGGGACAATCCTAGAGCATCTAGCTCAGGCAATCAGGGAGACTGTGTGACTGAACCCCACAAGGCACCTACTATATATGGCCATTATGCCAAAGCATTGCAGATCTACCTCACACAGAAACAAATACAGAGAGGTAGGTAATATGGGGAGACAAAGAAACATGACTCAAATGAAGGAACAGGAGAAATCCCCAGGACACACACACACACACACACACACACACACACACACACACACCACTATGTGAAATGGAGGCAAGCAATGTACCAAATACAGAGTTCAAAACAATGGTTGTAAGGGTACTCAAAGAACTTAGGAGAGAAGTGGAAAAACCCAGGGAGAACTTAAAGAGATAGCAAATGTAAAAAAGAACAATAAAAGATAGATACCATAAAAGGGATCGGTCAAAAATGAAGAATACAATATCTGAAATGAAGAATACCCTAGAAATAATCAACAGCAGGTTAGAAGAAGCAGAGGAGCGAATCAGCACTGTGGAAGACAAGGTAGCAGAAAACACCCAATGAGAGCAGGAAAACAATTAAAATGAAGACATAACATCTATTTTTCTCAAACTATTTCAAAAAATTTAAGAGAAAGAAAAACTCTCAAGCTCATTTGATGAGGCCAAAATTATTCTAATTCCAAAACCAGATAAAGACACAACAATCAAAGAAAATTATAGGCCAATATCCCTGATGAACATAGATGCTAAAATTTTCAATAAAATATTAGCAAAATTAATCCAGCAATACATTAAAAAGATCATAATTATGATCAAGTGGGGTTCATTTCAGGGATGCAAGATTGGTACAATATACACAGAAAAATAAATGTGATACACCACATAAACAAATCGATAGATGAAAACTATATGATCACATTAATACATACAGAAAAAGCATTTGATAAAATCTAGCACTGATTTATGATAAAAATTCTCAGACTAGTGGGAATAGAGGGATCATAACTCAACATAATAAAGACCATATATGACAAACCCATAGCCAATATCATACTTAAGGGCAAACTATGTAAGTCTTGCTCTTAAGATAGGGAATAAGACAGGGATGTCCCCTTTCACCACTCTTATTCAACATAGTACTGGAAGGCCTAGCTATGGCATCAGAAAAGATGAAGAAATAAAAGGTATCCAAATTGGAAAGGAAGAAGTAAAACTGTCATTATTTGCAGATGATGTGATATTGTATATAGCGAACCCTAAATATTCGAACAAAAAACTATGAGAACTGATAAATGAATTCAGTAGAGTAGCAGAATACAAAATAATATCCAGAAATTAGTTGCATTTTTTATACACCAATAATGAACTATCAGAAAGGGAAACTGAAAAAAACAAAAACAAACAACAAACCTATTCACAATTGCTTTAAAAGGAATAAAATACCTAGGAATAAATTTAACCAAGGATGTAAAAGACCTGTACTCAGAAAATCATAAGATACTGAAGAAAGAAATTAAAGAAGATACAAAGAAGTGGAAACATATAGCATGTTCATCAATAGGAAGAATTAATATAATTAAAATGTCCATACTACTCAAAGCAATCTACAGATTCAATGCAATTTCTGTCAAGATACCAATGGAGTATTCCATAGAATTAAAGAAAATGTTTCAAAAAAGTATAGGAAACTAAAAAAGACCCCCAACTAACAACAGTGTTCTTGAGAAAAAAGAACTAATTCAGAGGACTCACACTACCTGATATGAAATTATACCACAAGGTCATAGTAACCAAAATAGCATAGTACTGGCATAAAAACAGACATATAAATCAATGGAATAGAATAGACAGCCTGGAAATAAAGCCATGTCTACATGGTCAATTAATATTTGACAAAAGTGGCAATAAATTACCATGGGGTAATGATGATCTATTCAAGGGGTAGGGCATGTCAGGCCCTTGGTACATATAAGACCTGCAAAATAATTTGGTCTGACTCTGCCAAGGCATTAGGGATGAGTTAATTAAATGTTTGACCGAATGTTGATAATTTTATATGGCCCTCAAATGATGTTATAAATATCCAAATGGCCCTTGGCAGAAAAAAGATTCCTCACCTCTGGTCTATTCAGCAAACAGTACTGGGAAATTTGGACAGATACATGGGGGGAAAATGAAACTAGACCATATTACACCACACACAAGAATAAATTTAAAATGGACTACAAATTTTTAAATGTTAGACTTAAAACCATAAAAAATCCTAGAAGAAAACACAGCCAGTAAAATCTCAGATATTTCTCCTAGAAGTATTTTTTTCTGATATATCTCCTTGGGCAAGGGAAACAAAAAAAATAAATAAACAAACAAACAAATGGGACTATATTAAACTAAAGAGTTTTTGCACAGCAAAATAAACCATCAACAAAATGAAAAGATAGCCGACTGAATGGGAAAACATATTCGCCAGTGATAAGGGATTAACATTCAAAATTTATAAAGAACTTATAGACACTTCTCCAAAGAGGACATACGGAAGGCCAACAGACATATAAAAAGTTACTCAACCTCTCTCTAATCATCAGTAAAATGCAAATTAAAACCATAATGAGATATCACCCAAAACTTGTCAGAATGGCTATCTTACCTAATAATAGACATGTAAATTGACTGTACCTCCCCTATCTTACCTAATAATAAACATGTAAATTGACTGTACCTCCCCTATGCCACCAGCCAATCAGGAGTGATATGCAAATTAACCCAACAAAGATGGCAGTTAATTTGCATACACAGGCGCCAAGTGATGGGGCGGGACACTTGCGTCGTCACCATGGCGATGATGCAGGCGTTCTGCCCCACCCCCCCGGTCTCTCAGGGCCTCTGGGCAGCGTGGGAGGGTGGGGCCGGAGCAGAAAGAGGCGGCTCTGGGGCTGGGCCAGAGTGGAAAGGCGGTGCCGGCAGACTGGGAAAGGAAGGCCCATTCTAGCACGAATCTTTGTGCATCGGGCTTCTAGTCATCAATAAATCCACAAATGACAAGTGTTGATGAGCATGTGGAGAAAAGGGAACCCTCATGCACTGTTGGGCACCATGTCATGGAATGAGGTGTGTGAGGTAACTGCTGGAGTTGGTCCGGGCTTTTGTCCAGTTTCTCATTTTGACTGGAAGAGTAGCATTTTGGAAAAATGACAAGAAAGCTACTCTCAGTTTCTTCATTTGAACCACAGCCTCCAACTCCTAAAAGAATTCATCTTCTAGGCAACTTTCATAACCTCAACCCTAACTCTTCTGGCCCTACTCTCATTTGGTACTCACCTCTTTGTATTTTCTGCCCTACTGCTTCCCTACACTGAATAGTAACAACTCTTTCCACTCCCACACCCATGTTATTTACCTATCCAGTTGTTCCTGTGTTTCTTCCAGTATACTCACTTCCCACCCTGTTCATCATGGTCCCCTTTTTTGTTACCCTACTCTTCCTTTGAGCCCTATTTTCTAGTCCATTGGACTCTGGTCCTTGCTAACATGCCAGCCACCCCAACCAGACCTGCTGATTCACAAATATCAGCCTGGAGAGAAGTTTCCTTAGTAGAGAGACAGTTCTGTTGCAGTCCAGAATTTCTAGGACTATGGATTGCCAGTAGCCTGACCTGGTAGACATCGGGCATTCGAGGTGATGGCCTACCAACATTCAGCTTGGAGGATGCCAGAGACACCTTTAACACGTTCCTTTTCCCACAGAGTCTGGTTCTTTCCTCTCCTGCCTGATCTGTCAGCCTGCAGTCATTGGCTTCTCTGTGGAATTGGGTCTGTACCACGGAACAAACAGCAAGAAGAATGAGGAGTGGAAAGCTTCTCATCTAATTTCTAAGAGAAGTGTTTCCCAAGAATCCTTGGCTGTGGCTATGAGTTCTGACAAATTGTGGTGTCAGGAGAAAGCCCATGTCTTGTCATGATAACCAGGAGGAACCTGCAGATAGGCTGGCTCTTGCTTGGAATCCAGAGAAGCATCACAATCCTGTTGGACTTAGCCAGCCAGATATCTGTACACCCCCTTGACTACTCCCTTCTTCATAGCTCCCATCATGGTCTCCACCATCAGGTTTATGAATCTGAATAACCTGGTACCCAAAGACTCAGAAAAACATATCCAAAGTCAGAACCTAAAAGCCAAGAAATGTGACGGTTCTTAGAGGCCCTTGGTCAACCCAGAACGTGATGACCACAGGCTGAATTACTTCAGGGTCTACATTGACATCACTGTGGGGCTTGGGAGACGATGGTGGCCACGTGTAGTTGGCCAGTAGTGGTGACAACCATCTTTAATGCCAAAAGTGTGCTGCCTAGATAAATAACGTCACTTTAAAGCCTAAACATAAAATAATAATAATAATAATAATAATAAAATAATAAAGATGCCATGCTTGCTCACTGTGGCTGCCATGGCTGCCACTTAAATTTTCAGGGAGACTTTTTACAGTATTTTCATCATTAGATGCAATTTATATGTTTCTTATGCTGATGTTGAAAAGGTGCTAAATATTGTGAGTGATATAGTTATTGAGATGTCTGATATGGGAACATAGGTATTTCTTGCTCCCTTCTGACACAGCTTCAGAGAAGGACCCACTAGCAAAAGAGAAGGCAAGGGATATTTAATTAGTAGGATGACAATAATCTAAAGAAACACAGCCCTGGCCAGTGTAGCTAAGTTGATTGAGCGTAGTCCCATGTACCAAAGGTTGCTGGTTCCATTCCCGGTTAGGACAGATGTCCAGGTTGCAGGCTCGATCCCCAACATGGGGTGTGCAGGAGGCAGCCGATCGATGTTTCTCTCTCTCTCTCTCCCCCCACACTCCCATCTTCTCCCTCTAAAATCAATAAAGACATTTTTTAAAAGAAATAAAAGGCAATGGAAAATGATGTCTGCTGTATTAACTTAACTCATCTCTCTCTCTCTCTCTCTCTCTCTCTCTATATATATATATATATATATATATATATATATAGTTGTTGTTGTTGTTAATCCTCACCCAAGGATATTTTTCCATTGATTTTTAGAGAGAGTGGAAGGGAGGGGGAGAGACAGAGATAAGAAACATTGACGTGAGAGAGATGCATTGATTGGTTGCTGCCCTCCCCTCTCCCCCCTCCCCGCCGCCATGCCCCAACCAGGGCCGGGGATAGAGCCTGCAACCGAGGTACATGTAGCAGCAAACATATATATAAAGCAATAAAACATACTTAGTCACTTTAGTTGGATAACATTAGAGCTCCCCAAAGAAAAAGAAACAATCTAAAACCTCTTTAATATAATACTTTATTTTGAGTTGAATTTTATTTTAAAGTGTTTAAGAACAAAAAAAAAGGTGAAAAGTGTAATTCATGAAAGGGAAAACACAATTAAAGTAATTAGTTGAAAAGAAGATAGAAGTGTCCACTTAAGTAGGAGTGAAATGTAAATTAGCTCATTCATTGGAATAAATGGGAATCTTGATTTTCCTGATCTTGAGAAAAAATTTTGGGGGGTTAAGGACAAATTTGAAGGAACAGTCTCAAGCAAAGAGGAAAGTAATATTATGGTGTTTATTTTAAATGCTAATATGAGTCTTATAGGGTGGTGGATAATCAAATAAGCCAATGCTGTATTGTCTTCTTGGTATTTTTCTACCAGCATCTTTTGTCAGAGAAAGGTGATATGTTATTTATCTGATAACACAATTCTATTTAAAAGGCGTCAGTGGCTCGTATCTGCTCACAGAGTAAGTCTGACACTGCAGAATAAGGCAGTTCTAAATGTGGCTCTCCAGTTTTCTTTTCAATTTCATGCTCTTTGTATCACCAACGTGTCCCATATTGCCACACCACCCACGCACTCAGAACTGAGCATCATTTGCCTGAACAACATGCACCTGTGCTCACATTCTGCCTTTGACTTCAGCCTCAAGGACCAGAACAAATTCCACCAACATCTGATTCCTTTTTCAGTGAATTATTCACTCTCTACTCTGTTTCCAAACCACATTATTGGAATCACTAGTATATAACACAATGTTGAGATATATATATATTTGTATCTGTTAGCACAAGTAATCTGTGACCTCCTGGAGAATCTCTGTGCTATTTTATTAATCTTTACAACTGTGTTTCCCAGTCACTGTAATAATTGTAGAAATTTTTTTCCTGAATGAAGCCTGACATTATAAGCTATTTCTTTCTTTCTTTTTTTTTTAATCTAACCCAGTTATGTGTGTGTGTGTGTGTGTGGGGGGGGGGGGCTTCTTTTTAATAGTATGCTTAGATTTTTATGACCAGACATTATTGGACATAAAAGACATTAATAAAAATCTACTAATAATATTAAAAGAAATATAAAAACTATATATCTAACTGAGTTTTATTTTAAAGAAATTACTTTCAAATTTGATAATTTAATGTTAATTAAAATATCACAGATGTAAGAGAATTAATGCCATCATATATCTCTTTTTTATTTTGTTTGCTGCAATATATTTATTTGCTATGATAAATGTTAGAGGACTTTTTTTTCTAATCCAGTCAGTCTTGTTAAAATGCACAAATGAGTTAGGACTAAGTACTACATTGATTGAAAAGATGTTAAATAACATCCCAAAAGAAAAATGTCATAATACATTATTATCCTTATACAAATATTTATTTAATTGAAATGCAGGAAGTTTACTTTACAGTAAGAATGAATACTGTAATTAAAATAACATTTTGTTGAAATAGTAATATTTATTTCCCATTGAAAATATGTGTCAAAAATTTAATTTTTTGTTGTGAAACTGCATTTACTTATTTAAAAAATTATTTATTTTTTAAAGTACTACATACAGTATTATATATGTCTCATTTTCCCCCCATTGACCTCTCCCTGGCCACCGCCACTCCCAAGCACATGCCCTCACCCCCCTAGTGTCTGTGTCCATTGGTTATGTTTTTATGCCTGCATACAAGTCCTTAGGTTGATCTCTTACCCACCCCTCCACTGCCTTTCCTCTGAAGTTGCATGGTCTCTTAGATGCTTCTCTTTCTCTGGATTTATTTTTGTTCATCAGTTTATGTTGTTCATTATATTCCACAAATGAGTGAGATCATGTGATATTTATCTTTCTCTGACTGACTTAGTTTGCTTAGCATAATGCTCTCCATGTCTATCCATGCTGTTTTGAATGTAAGAGTTCTTTCTTTTTTACAGCAGCGTAGTATTCCATTGTGTAGATGTACCACCGCTTTCTAATCCACTCGTCTGCTGATGGGCACTCAGGCTGTTTCCAAATCTTTGCTATTGTAAATTGTGCTGCTATGACCATAGGGGTGCATATGTTGTTTTTTTATTGGTGTTTCTGATTTCTTGGGGTATATTCCTAGAAGTGGGATTACTGGGTCAAATAGGAGTTCTGTTTTTAATTTTTTGAGGAAACTCCATACTGTTTTCCACAGTGGCTGCACCAGTCTGCATTCCCACCAGCAGTACAGGAGGGTTCCTTTTTCTCCACATCATCACCAGCACTTGTCGTTTGTCCTTTTGTTGATGATAGCCATTCTGACAGGTGTGAGATGATACCTCATTGCGGTTTTCATTTGCATCTCTCAGATGATTGGTGACTTTAAGTATGTTTTCCTATGTCTCTTGGCCTTCTGTATGTCCTCTTTCAAAAAGTGTCTATTTGAGTCCTTTACCCATTTTTTGATTGGATTGTGTATCTTCCTTTTGTTAAGATGTATGAGTTCCCTATAAATTTTGGAGATTAGGCTCTTATTGGATACTAGAAGCCCGGTGCACGAAATTCGTGCACGGTGGGGGGTTGTCCCTCAGCCCAGCCTGTACCCTCTCCAATCTGGGACTCCTGGAGAGATGTCCGACTGCCTGTTTAGGCCCGATCCTAGTGGGATCGGGCCTAAACGGGCAGTCGGACATCCCTCTCACAATCCAGGACTGCTGGCTCCCAACTGCTTGCCTGCCTGCCTTCCTGATTGCCCCTAACCGCTTCTGCCTGCCAGCCTGATCACCCCCTAACCACTCCGCTGCCAGCTTGGTTGATGCTTAACTGCTCCCCTGCCAGCCTGTTTGCCCCCAACTTTTCTCCTCTGCCAGCCTGGTCACCCCTAACTGCCCTCTCCTGCAGGGTTGATCACCTCCAACTGCCCTCCCTTGCAGGCCTGGTCCCTCACAACTGCCCTCCCTTGCAGGCCGGGTGCCTCCCAACTGCCCTCTCCTGCTGGCCATCTGGTAGTGGCCATCTTGTGTCCACATGGGGGCAGGATCTTTGACCACATGGGGGCAGCTATATTGTGTGTTGCAGTGATGATCAATCTGTATATTACTCTTTTATTAGATAGGATAGAGGCCTGGTGCATGGGTGGGGGCCAGCTGGTTTGCCCTGAAGGGTGTCACAGATAAGGGTGGGGGTTCCCTTGGGGTGTGGGGCGGCCTGAGCGAGGGGCCTGTGGTGGTTTGCAGGCCGGCCAAGCCCCCTGGCAACCCAAGGGGAGGCCCTGGTATCTGGAATTTATTTTCCTTCTACAATTGAAACTTTGTAGCCTGGGGCGGCAGCCATTTCTGTGGCAGTTAATTCACCTTCTACAATTGAAACTTTGTAGCCTTAAGCGGGTGAGCCCTGCTGGGGTGTGCGGAAAGCTTTGCTTCCCCTGTTGCCACCGGCAACCCTGGCCTGCTCTCTCAAGCTCCATTCTGCAGCCATTTGTTTGAATTTGTTTACCTTCTTAATTGAAACTTTGTAGCTTGAGTGGAGGCTTAGGCCTGCAATGGCTATGGAAAGCTTGGCTTGCTCTGTTACCTGGGAAACCTTGCTCTCTGTGGCTGTAGCCATCTTGGATTGGGGTTAATTTGCATACTCGCCCTGATTGGCTGGTGGGCGTGGCTTGGATGGTGGGCGTGGCTTATGTAGTGGAGTGATGGTTAATTTGCATATTACCATTTTATTAGAGAGGCTAACATTGGCAAATATGTTCTCCCATGCAGTGGGCTTTCTTGTTGTTTTTTTGATGGTTTCTTTTGCTGTGCAGAAGCTTTTTATTTTGATGTAGTCTCATTTGTTTATTTTCTCCTTAGTTTCCATTGCCCTAGGAGCTGTATTGATAAAAATATTGCTATGACAAATGTCTGCTATTTTGCTGCCTATGGATTCTTCTAAGATTTTTATGGTTTCCCATCTTACGTTTAAGTCTTTTATCCATTTTTAGTTTATTTTTGTGTATGGTGTAAATTGGTGGTCTAGTTTCATTTTTTTGCATGTATCTGTCCAATTATCCCAACACCATTTATTGAAGAAACTGTCTTGACTTTATTATATGCTCTTGCCTCCTTTGTCAAATATTAATTGAGCATAATGTCTTGGGTCGATTTCTGGGTTTTCTATTCTGTTCCATTGGTCTATATGTCTGTTCTTGTGCCAGTACCAGGCAGTTTTGAGAACCCTGGCTTTGTAATATAGCTTGATATCTGGTATTGTGAAACCTCCAGTCTTTCTCAAGATTGCTGTGGCTATTTTGGGGTCTTCTTTTTATTCCAGATGAATTTTTGGAGACTTTGTTCTAGGTCTTTGAAGTATGCCATTGGTATTTTAATGGGGGTTGCATTGAATCTACATATTGCTTTGGGTAGTGTGGACATTTTAATGATGTTGATTCTACCAATCCATGAGCACAGTATATTCTTTCATTTGTTAATGTATTACTCTATCTCTTTTTTCAATGTCCTGTATTTTTCCAAATACAGGTCTTTTACCTCCTTTGTTAAATTTATTCCTAGGTATCTTAATTTTTTTTGTGTGTGTGCAATGGTTAATGATATTCCCACCCCCCCTCTTTCTGTGAGTTCATTATTTGTGTATAAAAAAGCCATAGATTTCTGGGTGTTAATTTTGTATCCTGCTACATTGCCAAATTCATTTATTAATTCTAATAATTTTTTGATGGACTCTTTAGGGGTTTCTATGTACGATATCATATCACCTGTGAATAATGACAGTTTTACTTCTTCTTTTCCAATTTGGATACCTTTTATTTCTTCTTCTTGTCTGATTGCTATGGCTAGCACTTCCTCTTAAGTTGAATAGGAGTGGTGAAGGTGGGCATCGCTGTCTTGTTCCTGTTCTTAGGGGAAATGGTTTTAGTTTTTGCTCAATGAGTATGATGTTGACTGTAGGTTTGTCATATAAGGCTTCTATTATGCTGAGGTATGATCCCTCTATTCCCACTTTGCTGAGAGTTTTTATCAAGAAAGGGTTTTGGAATTTGTCAAATAGTTTTTATGCATCGATTAATATGATTTTGTGATTTTTGTCTCTCAATTTGTTTATGTGATGTATCACCTTTATTGATTTGCAGATATTCTGCCATCCCTGCATCCCTAGAATAAATCCCACTTGGTCATGGTGTATGATCTTTCCTAATATAATACTGGATCTGATTTGCTAGAATTTTGTTGAAGATTTTAGCATCTATGTTCATCAGGGATATTGGCCTGTAATTCTCTTTCTTTGTAGTGTTTTTATCTGGTTTGGGATTAGGGTAATGCTGGCTTCATAGAAAGAGCTTGGAAGTGTGCCTTCCTGTTGAAGTTTTTTTGAATAGTCTGAGGAGGATAGGTTTTAGTTCTTCTTTGAATGCTTGGTAAACTCCCCTGTGAAGTCATCTGGCACCAGGCTTTTGTTTGCTGGAAGGTTTTTGATGACTGCTTCAATTTCCTCCATAGTTATCAGCCTATTCAGATTTTTTTTATTCTTCCTGATTGAGTTTTGAAGGTCTTATTTTTCTAGGAATATGTCAATTTCTTCTAGGTTGACCATTTTGTTGGAATAGAGTTGTTAATAGCATTTAAAAAAAATCTTTTGTATTTATCTGAGGTCTGTTTTTATTTTACCTCTTTCATTTCTGATTTTGTCCTTGGGTTACGTCAGACTCGACATACATTGTTTCGTGGTTATGTCACCGTATCCCATTTATTTATAAAAAAAAAGTTCTGTCATTTCGACATATGTACATATGTGCTTTATGTTTTTTATTATTTATCACAAGTGAAGGTCAGGAATTGTTATCTTTCTTTTAATTTTTTTTTTTACTGTTTCACTTCATTACTGCTGTGTATGTGCTCCATGTGAGTGATGTAGGTGCTTATGTAGATGGGTTCTGACTTACCGCGAAAATCGCGTTATGTTGTGCCATAGGAACAGATCTCCGACGTAACCCGAGGACATACTATATTTGGGTTCTCTCTCTTTGCTTCTTGGTGAGCCTGGCTTGTTATGATTGTCATCTTCTTGAATTTGAAGAGACTTTGCCTGTGTCCCAATATGTGGTCTCTCTTTGAAAATGTCCCATGTGCACTTGAGAAGAATGTGTATTCTGTAGCTTTGGGGTGACATGTTCTAAAGAAGTCTATTAAGTCCATCTGATCTAGTGAGTCATTTCAGATTGCTGTTTCTTTGCTGATTTTTTTGTCTAGAGGATTTATCCAGTGATGTTAATGGGGTATTAAAATCCCCTACTATGATTGTAATACTGTCGATCTCTTCCTTGATACTCTCCAGAAGTTGTTTTATGTATTTGGATGCTCCTACATTGGGTGCATAAATGTTTACCAGAGTAATAGTCTCTTCTTACATCTACCCCTTTGGTATTATGAAGTGGCCTTCCTTACTTCTTGTTATGGCCTTTACTTTGAGGTCTATTTTGTCAGATATAAGTATTGCTACCCCTGTTTTTTTTTTTTTTTTTCATTTCCATTTGCCTGAAAAATATTTTCCACCCCTTTACTTTCATTCTGTTGTGAGTCCCTTGTTCTGAGATGGGTCTCTTTGTAGACAGCACATATATGTGTCATGTTTTCTTATCTATTAAGCCACTATATGTCTTTTTCTTAGAGCATTTAGTATATTTATGTTATTATTGATAGGTATATGTTTTTATTCTTTATGGCCATTTTTATTCTTTATGACTGTGTTCCTTCTTCCCTTTCTATTTTTTTTTTCTTTATACAACAGTCTGGCATTTCTTGCCTTGCTGGCTTGGTAGTGATAAACTCCCTTAGCCATTTTTTTTTTTGGTCTCTGGAGCTCATGATTTCCCCTTCAATTTTGAATGATAGCCTTGCTGGATAGAGTATTCTTGGATTCAGTCCCTTGTATCACTTTGTATATTTCATTCCATTTCCTTCTGGCCTGATGTGTTTCTGTTGACAAATCATTTGATAATTTAATGGGAGATCCTTTGTAGGTAACTCTCTGTTTCTCTCTTGCAGCCTTTAAGATTATCTCTTGGTTGTTAATGTTTGCCATTGTAATTACAATGTGCCTTGGTGTGGTTCTTTTTGGGTTTATCTTTTTGGGACTCTCTGTGCTTGTGTAACTTTTTTTCCAATCAGGGAAGTTTTCTGTCATTATTTATTGAAATAGGTTTTCTAATCTTTGTTCCTCTTCTTGTCCTTTTGACACCCCTATATTATACGTATGTTACTTCGTTTCATGTTGTCCCAAAGCTCCCTTAGGCTCTCCTCCTGCTTTCTTTTTTTTTCCAATTGCTGTTCAGATTGGGTGTGTTTTTCTATCCTATCTTCTAACTCACTAATTTGGTCCTCCACTTCTTCTATTGTGTTTTTTATTATAGGTGCACCATTTTTTATTTCCTCTTGATTCTTACATAAGTTGTTGATTTTCTCATTCATCTGGTTTATGTACTGTATGAATCTTACTCTGAATTCTTTTTCTGACATATTGCATGCCTCCTTTTCATTTAGTTCATTTTCTGGGGATTCCTCCTTTTCTTTCCTTGGGGGATTGTTTCTTTGTCTCCCCATTTTTCTGTCTCTTTCTGGCCTTGGGCACCCTGCTTGGTGTTTGAGAGGTTGAAGACCCTATGCCTTGAGTCTCATGTCTTTATTGTCTCTGCTCTGAGTTGTATCCCCTTCTCCAATGGATC
This sequence comes from Cnephaeus nilssonii, assembly GCF_951640355.1. Taxonomy (NCBI): domain Eukaryota; kingdom Metazoa; phylum Chordata; class Mammalia; order Chiroptera; family Vespertilionidae; genus Cnephaeus; species Cnephaeus nilssonii. The sequence continues at coordinate 72,798,341 of NC_137079.1, read as the reverse complement.
TGGTCCCTCAGTTGTCTGCTTCAGATGCTCAGGGGGGAGGAGCACATGCACAGTTCCTCTGGTGTGGGACTCCCTGTGCAGACCCAGAGCCCTCTGGCATGCAATTTGCTGTGTGACCCCAGCACCTGTGGCAGGGTGATACCCCAGGTCCCTCTGGCAGTGCACTTGTGGAGCTGTTGTGTGGCCTCTCACTGGGCATACCAGTGTGCTCTGGTTCACCCTGATAGCGCTCTCTTGTGGCCCAGAGTGAGGTGTGTACTGGGTTACTCAGGGTAGCCACTGAAGGACTGTACCAGGGGCTGGGGAGAAGGGGGTGTGGGTTGCTCTGGGTCGCACAGTCAGAGCTCCCTGTGGCCTGAGTTTGGCATGCACTGGGTTACTCCAGGTTTCCCTGGCAGGAAGGCCCTGGGCTCGGGGTAGAGTGGGTGCTGGTTGCTCTGGGTTGCACAGTCCTCTTTTTCTCATAGCCTGGAGTGAAACACGTGCTGAGTTGCTCCAGTTAGTCCCTCGTCAGTGTGGAGTGGGTCGTGTTTCCCAAGTCGCTCAGTTCATGCTTTTCTGTCACCTGGAGTGAGGTGTGTGTTCAGTTGGTCCAGAAGGCCCCAGCAAGACTGTCCTGAGGGCCAGGGTGGAGCAGGTGTGGTTGGCTCTGGGTTTCTCAGTCAGAGCACCCCATAGCCCTGAATGAGGCATGTGCTGTGTTTCCTTGGGTCACCCCTCCTGTGCCGGGATGGAGCAGGTGTGTGTTACTCCAGGTCACCCCAGCAGGGCTATCCAGCTGGTTGGGGTGGAGTGGGCACAGGCTGCTCTGGGTCACATAGTCCCCACTTTCTTGTTGCCCAAAGTGGGGTGTGCTCTGGGTTGTTCTGGGTTGCCCTGGCAGTAGGTCCTGAGGCTCAGGGTGGAGCGGGTGCTGGGTGGCTCTGGTCAGGCTAGCAGCTCAGTTCTGGGGTCCAGGGTGGGGGTGGGGTAGAGGATTCCCCCTGGCTTGCACTCATTGTGGGGTCTTGGAGCCAGATCCTAGGACTCTGGGTCCCAGTGGGATGGTGAGGATACCTGGTGCAGGAGCTCACTCTGGCAGTGTGCACTCCCTGCAGATATCTGGGAGCCTCCTGGGAGGTGCTGTGCCACTAACTTCCGGGGCACAGTGGTGGTTCCATGAGGGTTATGGCTGGCAAGTGGCATTCTCTAGGCATTCTCTGCCCTTCATTATTGAAAATTGCCTCCTCAGCTGTGTCTTATTTGTTAAGTCAGGGTGGATGTTTCCAATTTAGTTGCTTTTCTGGCCTGGCCTTAGGAGGAGGTGCAGGACACTGCTGCCCATTCGGCTGCCATTTTCTATTCCTGCCTTAAATTGCTTTTTAAATATGAGTCGGAAGATTTAAAAAACTCATCCGATTGAATATGGATAATCAAGAAAGCTTCTAGGCATTTTACACATATAAACACACACACAGGTACACATGAAATTTGTTTTAGACTGTTAACATATAAGCAATCTCAAAACACCAATAATGAATGTAATATAGCAGGTTGAAAGACGCATATTCAAGCCCTGGCTGGTGTGGCTCAATTGTTTGGGCATCATTGCATTCACCAAAAATTTTCCTCTTTGATTCCTAGTCAGGGCACATGCCTTGGTAGTGGGTTTGGTCCCCAGTGGGGGGCATGCAGGAGGCAGCCGATCCATGTTTTGTTCTCACATTGATGTTTCTCTCTTCTTCTCTCCCTTCCTTTCTCTTTAAAAAGCAATCAATAAAAAAAGAGTATTCAAAAATATATAACTAAAGAAACAATTCATACAGTTTATGATTTATCTTCTAGAATATTTTTCTCTGCTATTTTTTTTCTTTTTTACTTATAACAGGTAATCATATCTATAGGTCGTATATCTATATTCTTAATCAGTACCCAAAAACTCATGATTTTGATGAGAGAAAATTATATTTTAAGTATTAGGAAATATTTTATGAAAAAATATTTTACATCTAGGGATTTACTTATAACCACAGATAGTATATTGCTCATGCTGATATATATTTTATTTACAGTTTCTCCAGGTCTACAGGATACCAACTCTATATCTTTGCATGGCATTAAAGGCTCTCTTCAGTCTGGTCCTGCTTGTTTTTCTACCCTTCTCTCAACATTTGTTCATTATATGCTTTGCACTTCAGTCATGTTCAACTACTTGTGGTTCCCATTAAGCCATGCAATTTCACATTTTTATATCTTGCTCTTTGTAATCTTAGAAAACTCTTGTATTCTTCAAGATTCACCTCATAATGCTATTACATGTTTTCTTCTTCAGTTATTCCAAATATTTTTATGTGTAGCCCAATTGACATCTACCTGCCTTTGTTTCCTTAATAGTGTCTGGTCCATACTTACCTGGGAGTGCCTCTAAATCTTTGCAGCTTCAGCTCCTGAGAACAGCACTGCACTCAGTCAGTGTAAAAAGATAAAATGATGTTGAGGTAAGTAAACCAGATACTTATCTCTTAACATGATTGCCACTGGTAAGTTTGGATGTGGTTGATTTAGAATATGTGATGTTTAACCTCCTTCATGTAGAAAATTTTTCTTTGGATTGACCCTAAAGTTTCATATTTACCTTTGCAAGCTTATACACTTTCAGATATGTAAATATCACTCATGATTTGCTAACTATTGAACATTTAAGCTCAAGTTCACTAAGTCAGGAGCAACAGAATGAGATGATCATATCTTACCTAATAATAGAGAAAGATGTAAATTGACCATACCTTCACTATACCCACAGCCAATCAGAGTGAGTATGCAAATTAACCCAACCAAGATGGCGGTTAATTTGTATACATACCTGAGTCCGGGGAACCTCCTCGGCACCCAGATCACTCCAAGCCAGCCATCAGGCGGAGGCTTTAGCTTTAGGAAGGGGCCGAGCCTGTGATCGGAGGGGCAGGGGTCCCCTTCCCAAGCCTAACCCTGGGGCGGAGGCTTTAGGCTTGGGAAGGGGCTGAGCCTGTGATTGGAGGTGCAGGTGGGGAACTCCTTCCCAAGCCTAATGCCTGGGGTGGAGGCTTTAGGCTTGGGAAGCGGCCGAGCCTGTGATCAGAGGTGAGGCGGGGCGGGGTGGAGCTTCCCAAGCCTAAACCTGGGGTGGAGGCGTATGGCTTGGAAAGGAGCTGAGCTTGGTATCGGAAGGAAGGGGAAAATATCAATGGAAAGATATCCTCAGGTGAGGATAAAAAGAAAAATAAAGAAAGAAATGCATATCCTATGAAAGACACATCTTGAAAATGCCTAAAGAAAGTTGTCATTTTTTCATGGTGAAGGGACTGGGGTCTGTGTTGATGAAAATACCTGGGCGGCTGCAGTGACTGGCAGTGGCTGCAGCAGCGGGGTGATGTGGCTGGTGCCTTCCCCTTATCAGCCCAGTTGCCTCAAGCAAAGGGAGGCCAGACTGCAGCTTAGGTCCACTCCCAATGGGGTGCAGGCTTAAGCCATCTGTAGGACATCCCCTGAGGGCTCCCAGTATGTGAGAGGGGGCAGGCTGGACTGAGGGACCCCTCCCCAGTGCACGAATTTTGTGCACCTGGCCCCTAGTGTATATATATATATGTGTGTGTGTGTGTGTATAAATATATAATATGTACATTATAAAATATATATATGTAATACACATATATTATATATAAGATATATACACATATTGCACACATATATACATATATCACATCACACAAAACATACATGTAATAAATATACAATAAATATACATATATTTTATATGTATATACATGCTTATGTATATATATGCTTATGTATATATGTTTTTCATAAACTTGTATTTCTGATAAACTTATGGGAAGTAGCTTTATTCAAATTATAAAATTATAGAAAAATAGTATTTAGGGTATAATAACATAGAAACTTTAAATGTGGAAATTGATGAGCTAAGGGAACCGTAATAGAGGCAGTGCTTAACAGATTGTGAAGATGGAAGCAGATATAGATGAATATAGTACAGTATTTTTCATAAATATACCTAATGCTTTTCACAATTTTCACATATTAAAATTCAGCACATTGTTAAAATGTTACTAAGTTAGCTCTTAATGATACTTATATTATGGTTTGTAACTATTGTCATGTATGATACTGTGTCTTTCATTCTTTTAATCCAAACATTCCTCTTTAATATCCAGATATTTCTCTTAGGTTCAAAACTTGGAAGTCAATATAAATATTCTGTCTTTACCAATAAAGTTGCTTTGAGCTAATTATGCAAAACATTCTCAATTTTATTTAAATTAGTGGTTTCTAAACGGAGGTGGTATACTCTCAAAAAGACATTTGACAATGTCTATTTCAGTTGTCACAACTTGTGGAGGAGATGCTGCTGACACCTAGTGGGTAGAGGCCAAGGTGCTGCTAAATATTCTATGACAATGATTATTCAACCCAAATGTTAATATTCCCAAGGTTCAGAAAGCCCACTTTAAATAAGTTGTATTCCGTTTACATATAGAGAATAATTTAAGATCATTACAAAAAGTAGCCCAAATTTCCATGTGACCTAAGCAGTATTAAGCAGAAATAAATTCTGTCATAATTTTTATTCTTAAAAATTATTAAAAAAAACTTTCAAAGACTCCACCAAGATGATATTTTTCACATTTTTCTAAATTTATAGATTTTTGGTATCTAATGGATGCTAATAATTATTTACATTGGTATCAAATCCTTTTGATCAGAACCATAAGAGGTGCATAATACAATAAATTAAGCTTGTGCTGTGTACAGCAGGACAGATTTCCATAGAGGACCCAGAGCCTATGTATTATAATCCACTCTTTCCTAAAAACCTCCTATGAAAGGATAAAATAGAATTTGGGGATAATCTAGCTTTCCTGACTTTTCTAGGCAACATTGTAACTAAATTATGTAATATAAACAAACAAACTAAAAAGACATTCTTAGAAAAAAAACAAAACACATTTCCAACCTTCTTTAGTATCCAGTTCAATGTAATTGAAATGAGTGAGTTTATAAATGCAAAGTAAAGGATCACTGTGATATTCTTAATTTGCTCTCAAAATAAAATGTGGGATGAGATGGTTTTTTTATCATGACACCAAAATGTTTGAATAAACTCAAAAAAGTTGCTCTACTGATTCCATTACAAGTTACGTCTGAACTATTTGGAATTAAAAAAATGTACTGAATCTCAGTCTCAATACATTTATGGTTAACTTATTTTTTCTTCTAATTTTTTTAATCCTCACCAAGGATATGTTTATTGACTTTTAAAGAGAAATCTAGAGAGGGTAACGAGAGAGAGAGAGAGAGAGAGAGAGGTGAGAGAGAAACATTAATTTGCTGCCTCCTGTATGGACTTGGACCGGGTATCAAACCTGCAACCTAGGTTTGTGCCCTGACCTGGAACTGAACCCACAACCTTTTGTTGTACAGGATAACACACCAACCAACTGAGCTACCCTGTCAGGGCTATGATTAACTTCTTAATTTATTAAATGTGGAACTAGCCAAATTTTTAATTTCCTTTGAGGTCTATTTCTGTGAAGAATTTTATAAATAGTTTCTGTGTGTGTATCACAGGCTGTGCATATAAATGGTACATATATGTCTGATATATATGTATGTGTGTATATATAAACACACTTAAACGTCTACAAATATATATAATAAACTTTATATAAATAATAAGCATATAGCAAGGATGCTATGGATTACATCCATAATATAAATATATATTTTTTTACACTGTAGTGTTGTTAGTTAATTTATTTATTTATTTTCGTCTTTTTATGCTCTCTAAACACACAAAAAAGTCTGCACAGTCTGTTTTTGTTTACATATGTATGTATCTGTGCAAAATAAGGTTGGGGTGGTGAATATAAGTTAGATCACAATGGATTATATAATTAACTTGAAAAATCTAAAGTTAATGCTGAAGAGAGTGGGTCATATTTAGAGTAGTGAGATCAAATAGGATTATACTGTCAGGTAAGAGATGGAGAAGGAAAGACAGAGAGATAACTGAACAGCATATACATAGGAAGCATGGTGAATACAAGTTCTGATAGTATGCTTATAGAGACATAGGAAAGCAAACGTTTTGAATGACTCCTCGTTTTGAGTTCTAGAAACTGCATAGAACCGGGTGCCCTTCTGGAGACAGTGAAAGGAACAGGAAAGGGGCAGGGAAATACTGAATTATGTTTCTCACAGTTGGCAGGTGAGACACCGCTGGACAGTCAGTAAACAGAACTATTCAAGTTCGGGGGGAAAATCTGGGCTTGAAATATAAAAGTGTTACCAACGGACACCTGCTGGGACCTTGGTTCATCTCCTAAAGAATTTAATGAAAATGAAAGTAAAGCAAAGTAGGTTTATTGAAAATACACTCCAAGCAAGGAGCAGATCAGTCCAGAGAGACAGTGGCCCCAATTCCCTGGGTTATTTGGTTTAAATGAGGGATCTTCTGGGTGGAGACTTTCATTTGCATCCAGGGATGATTGACAAAAAAAAATCTACCTAATAAAAGAGTAACATGCGAATTGACCATACCTTTGCGATGCCCAGCAGCCAATCAGGAGTGAGTATGCAAATTAACCCAACAAAGGCAGTGGGTTAATTTGCATACATAGGCACTGAGTGGCCAGGGGTGGGGCAGGATGCCTGCATTGTTGCCATGGCGATGACAGGCATTCTGCACTGCCCCAGCTGCTCTGGGCCTCTGGGCAGCATGGGAAGGTGGAAAGGCTGGCAGCCAGGGGAAGAAATCGTGCATTGGGCCTCTAGTGGTTATATAACTATATTTTTTCTGTGCATGCCCTTACCCATAATGCACACAGAAAACCCCCCGTGTGTGTGTGTGTGTGTGTGTGTGTGTGTGTCAAAATTGCAATGCAAAGTTTATTATAATTAGTCCAGGGCCTAGTAAGGTCGAATTGAGGTCATGTGGTCTTCCTCTGCGCTTGTGCTAAGAACTGGCTGGAAGGGAGCCTCCCTGATGGGGTCTGCTTCAGAAACTGCTGCAGCAGGGCTGCCCACAGCAGGTGGTCTGACAGCAATGTTGGTCAGGCCCCTATCAGGACCCCAGGGCAGGCCCCCCCTCAGCCGCTCATGTCCAATTGCCTACCTAACACAAATACTCATTATAAGCATACAAGTGACATTTAAAGTGGCAGGAATAGATGTGACTGCAAAGGGAAAATGGCTTATAGAAGAAGAGAAGAGGCCTGGTTGGGATTCCTAAAAGCTACAAGCATATAGGAGCTTTCATTCCTAATCTTTCTGTTACTTGTCATTACTTCCCAGGCACACCTCCCCCAGGATACTCAGAACACCACATCACATTGGGCTGCTTCTACTAATCCTTACTAAATTGTGTATTAGTTTATGGGATCCTTCCCAGGTTACAAAAATGCTTTAATCCAATTAATTATGTACCAAAGAATGTCTACTGTAGGTGAAGTTATTCCCTGGAGGATGGGCAAGAGAATAATTCTGCTCATAACTCTGGTTAACAACTCTCAAATTATACTAAAAGGGAATCTGACTTCTCTGTGGGGAACATAACCTGTTCTGCTAAGTGTCAGCCTAAACACTTGCAAACTTTCAATGGAGTCAGAGAGTAGCATTATAATGGGTGTATGATTGCTATTCTTGATCATTATTCTTTTTACTCTATTTAGAGCACCCATCTCATCTTCCAGATTGCTGCCTCCCACGTCACTGGACACAGCATCTCAGTAACCTTGGCTGGTTTCTCCTTCACTTCCCCAAATAGTCCTCTCCTATGGCTATGGGTACTCCCTAGCTACATGACATTCTGTATCCCCAGGGCTTTAAATAGCCTCTACTACATGGTGACAACTTCCAAACTTATAGTCCAAGCTTCTGGCACCTCTGTTCATCACACGTTATTCCTCCAAGTTCCAGTTCATATAACAACTTCTTTCTTAAAGTCACTGCTTGAATATCCAATAAGTATCTCAGATTTAACATATCCAACACATAATTTGATTATACCCACACCCCCAGACAATTTTCTCAGTATCAGTAATAGTCCTACCATTTACATTATAGCTCAAGCCAGCATACTGAAGCATCTTGATTTGTCTCTTCTCCTCTCAGTCCACATGCAACTGATCTACCTTTTCTATTGTCTCAACATTCAAACTATAGTCTCAATGTAACTAATTATTACCATGTCCACTCTAATCCTTCCTCCCTTGCAAGGGATTGGTAATAGCCTTCTAACAGGTATCAACTCATCTCCCTTCTACCCACTTCCTGTCAACATAACCCAGTTCATTTCTTCTTCAGGGTCTTTGAACTTGCTGTTCTATCTGCATGGTATGTTCTTCCCTCATATCTTTATACTAGAGGCCCAGTGCATGATTTAATCATGCACCTGGTGCACCAGCGGGCTGGCTGTCCGCCGGTGCACCAGGCCTTCCGGAAGCCTCCTGCGCGGTGGAGGCTTTCGAAAGGCCTTGTGCCGGAGCAGACAGCCGGCCAGCTCCCCCGCTTTGGCTTTTGATCGCGGGGGAGCTGGCTGTCTATCCACTGGTGCACCAGGCCTTCCGAAAGCCTCCGGCGCAGCCATGGCACAGACGCTGAGCTCGCGGCGCCACTGGCGCCGCGAGCTCAGCGTCCTGCTGGCCCAATCAGCTACCCCGGCCACCCTGAGTCCCGCCCCCTGCGCCTCCTGCTGGCCCAATCGTGGGCGTAGCGGAGTGATGGTAATTTACATATTACCATTTTATTATGTAGGCTGGTACATACATTCATTTAAAATCCAGGCTTCTGTTCAAGTGACACCACTTCAGAGGGGGCTTGAAAGATTACCCTTTGAAAATCAACCCCCGCCCCATCACTTTTTATCTGCATTTTCTGCATTATTTTTCATCACAGTACTGACATTTAAAAAATATATTTATTTATGTTTTTAATTGTTTATCATCTGCTTCTTTCACTGGTATGTAAGTCTTATCAGGGCAGGAGCTTTTCCTTCTTCACTTCCATTTCCCAAGAACTTAAATACTACCTGACTTTAAATATACAGAATTATTTGTTTAGTGAATCGATGGAATATTCAAGGGTTTTAGAAATGCAAGTCTTTTATGCTGGACCTCACTGCCTTAAATATTTACAAAATTCTATTGGAGGGAATGTAAGCAAAATATTTAAGGATAAAGAAATGCAAAACATGATGGCATTCTCTGATTAGTTCCAATAATGATCATACATGTTTGCCTATGAAAAGTCTGTTTCTCCTGAGTATTCATGTTTTATCTGTTGCCTTTATGTTTGTCTTGAGAGTCTTTAAAGAATGCAACCAGGCTACCATCTTCCAAAGGGTATTATTTTTTCTTGCTGAATGTAGGACTTTTATATTTAGAAGCACAAACTCTTTCCTAATTATATACAACCTACTGTTCTAAATTTTGCATGCCACTTTGCAGTTTAGTGCTATGCGATTTACTTGCTTCCAATTTTGGTGTCAGAAATTTGACAGTTAGATTGCTTTTGAAAAGTAATGGTAAAATGAATTTAGTACTGAATGAAACAGCATCTGTTTTCTTACCTTCTTGTATTTTTTTATTTCACTTATTTGTCATAATTATCATGATAATAGGTCAAATGCTCATTATGACTTTAAATGCAGAGCAAGTATTTTTAATCCTTATTAAAGGAATCAAATACTTATACATTTTAGCTAATTTTGCTCATATTTTTCTCTCCAAACAACAAATGACTGGAATACAACTTCCTAACATCATTAAATAACACCTATACATTAATTCACATTTATTAAAAATATTGTAGTTTATAGAGAACCCGGAAGAAATATTCATTTACTATGGAATTCTGACATTAGCTAGATTTATATCATGGTTTTGAATTTTAACTAACAAATAAATTATCCCTAACTATTGAATAGCATCACTTGCATTTTGTGGTCATGTGTTATGTTTATCTCTGTCACTATCTATCTATCCACATACATATACATATACACGTACACATATGTGTATGTTATATATGTATACATTTGTGTCTGAATGTACATAAATATTCAACAAAACATTAATGGAAATTCATAGCTATTAAGATGAACAATTTAAAACCTTCCTTTTTTGGTTAATGGTTGTTCTATTCACTAATTTATAAAATTGAGTTCATGGGCATTATGTTAAATGTACTGCAAAACGTGTTTGGTCTACCTGTTAATATGACAAAAAAAAATAACAGTATTGTTCAAAATTTTCTCAACTACCTTGTCCTGGGCATAATACATATCACATTCCAATGGAAGGAACCAGTTATATGCTCCACCTAAATCAAATAAGTGGGGAAATGTAATTTAGTCCAAGATGTGTCCAAGAAGCAGATAAAACATCAGGACTGGTGGACAGCAGCATTCTTTGCCAGTCTGTTTGGTGGTCACCAGTTATCTCTTTGCTCTCTTTTTGCACAGGGAATATACTTATCCTTACCCGGGGGGGGGGGGGGGTAAAGAAAACAAAGTTTCATCCAGTCACTTAATCCAGCTTAGTATGTATACTCTCTGGACTATGGCCAGTCTTTTCCATCAGATTCATAGTGACTCCTCATGTTTTTATGATCTGTGAACTAAAAGATAAAAGTAAACTGATTACTAGGAACAGGATAACTGCAATAGCCACTTCCATTTGGTAGAGGGAGGATTTAGGGACACACACACACTTAGCAAGTTTGAAATCCTGCTGGGCAGGTGGTATAAGGACCCTTGCTATGGACCTGAGAGGAGTTTCTTACTTCAACTGTGATTCTGCTTTCTGGTGGGATATTCTTAAAGTAATTTTGGTCAGGTATGTGAACTGTCATTCTACCATCTGGGAGAGTTTTCTTTACCCATTATTCTCAGTGGCAATATCTGAAGTGGGTTTTTTGAGGCTAATGTCCTAAGGACTATGCAGTTTTTTCTCAGGTTTTCTTTCCTTCTTTATCTGCTGGCTAGATGTAAGGAGCCTTGAAGAATGCTTGGAAGACCTAGAATATGACAATGTCATTAGAAGAAGAAAACCACATGCCTGAATTGCTGCATAAAGCAGAATCCTACCGACACACACCAAACTGTGATGTTTACAAGAAATACACTTCTGTTAGTGCTAAAGCATTGAGGTTTGGCATAATTTTTTTGTTCTACTGATTATATAGAAACTCAAGGGAAATGAAAGAAGGAGAGAAAACTAGGTAAATAAACTTAGGTTTGATAAACCTAGGAGAATAAGTGCACGAAATAGAAACAAATAAACCAAAAAAAAGGGGGGGGGGATAATGTGGTGTACCAACTAAATCACATTTGTTTGTTTGAAAAGACCTACAAAATAAAGTCCATCTGGCATTATTGATTCTTAAAGAAAAGAAGAAAGACCAAGTATAAAGCATAACTTTATTAAATGCAGAATAAAGGGGCAATTGAAGACATTGGAAAATTAATGACAATACAATACCAATTGATATAATAATAGCAAATAGTTTATTTTATTTTCAAATTGAAAATGCCATAAGCAGTTTTGCTTTCCTCAGTTGAAAGTATTTTTATGGTTTTGGAAAATGTTCTCCCTCAAAACAAAGGCATTTTTATTAAGCACACATTTGAAAGAATGAAAATAATTTAAATTTTTTACAAATATGAGGCAGATGTTGTAGTGAATGAGTAGACCTTTTTATCTATCATCTCTTTTTGGATAATTATATCAATGATCAATATTTTGAGCCTATAGGATGAATTTGATGTGCTGTGGGAAAGGAAAATGGAAGGTTTTATTGTCTCTCTTCATTTCAAAATTTTAAGTAAATTACATATTTTTTCTGCTGTTTTGCCTTTATTATTTTCAGAACCATTATTTTCAGAACCATTTTGCCTTCATTATTTTCAGAACCTTCATTATTTTCAGTGCCCTTGACTGGAATCAAACCTGGGACCCTTCAGTTTGCAGGCCGATGCTCTATCCTCTGAGCCAAACTGGCTAGAGCCACACTTACTTCTTTAATCTCATATATTGCCACCTCTCTTCCCACTATGATCCTTCAGTCATTCTAATATTCTTTCAATTCCTTGACTGTTTTAAGTTCTTTAGGCCTTTCAAATGCTATTCCATTTACCTGGAATACTTATTCCCTTATTCTTCCACACTGTCATGTGGAATAAAACATCAGAAATTGGTTCTATACTATACTATTGGTTCTATACTAGTTTCCCTTCCTAAATGTTTTAATTGTACCATAGTATTGTGCCCACAGGAGGAGCTTTTTATGGAATTTGCAACTCCATTGCTAGCTTGAGGTTGATTATTGTGGTTGTATTGTTCACTGTGTGTTAAAATAGTATGAGTACAATTTAAATAGGTTATTCAGTTTTTAATATTAGCCATAGAACTGGGGAGTATCTCAGTAGTTTCATGAAATGTTTCCTGTATTCTAATCTATTTTGAGAAATTCTGTGGATTTTAAAAAAATGTGTTTTACAGTTCAAGTTTGTAGATTTTAATAAGCAGCAATTTTTAAAGAAGCTGCAATCTTCTAACTAATATGTATCCATCTTTCATAGCCAAATAAACTGCATCTTTAAATCCATAAATAAGTTTATGTATTAGATTTTTCTGGTATTTCAAACTTAGTGATAAGTGGGAAGCACAAGAAAAAATTCAGTAGAATACAGTTTATAGTTTGTAAACACTAACATATTAAATTTGCTCTACATTGAAGCAAATGATATATATTTTTATTTGAATTGTATATATGAATTGGATGTTATAACAGTTTTGTTTTCTTCATTTTCTTAGAGGTATTTTTACTGAACAAAGTCAGTTGGTTACCTCAGTATTAGGTATAATATAATAATACAAGAGGCCATGCTACCTCAGTTTGCACTGTATTTTATTAAGTGAGGGCTGCGTTTCTGTGACTCTCAAAGCTGTTGGTGAAGTGGGGCAAGTGCACTTCTTTCCTGTGGCAAAAAAGGTTCCGTGCCTCACAAAAAAGCAAACAAACAGACAAAAACATCAGAAGTTGGGTGGAAGTATTTCTCTCCAACACCATTCTCTAGTGTTTTGTTTTCTTAACCTTGTTGGGCTTAACAATTAAATGTATGGTTAACCAAGGTGTGGGTTCCCACATATCAGAATAATTATTTTTGAGGAAGCTTCTTCAATATTAATCCCTGTACCTTTTTCCATCTCACAGATAGTTGAAAGCATTTAACCTCATTCACAAAAAAAGACAACCTAAAGTAATATCCAGTTACTGATTAAGCCTCAAGACTAGAGTTTAATGTAACATTGCTATAAAATTGACATCTAATTCTTCTCAATTTTATAGCAATGCTACATTGGTGTTAAGCATAGTGTGAATGAAAATGGTAAATGCAACAAACACAAAATAAATTGCATACATAGAAGATAAATAAAAAAGGAATGTAAAAATACAAATAAGATATATGAAACAGCTGGAAAAAGCAAGGAGAAGTTTCAGTTATATATTATATAATGGTCATAAATGTAGAGCATGTATTTATGGCTTACTTCTTCTACCATGTAGATTACTATGCCTTTATTATCTAGTTCTATTCTCAGTTTGTAAGTTTATTTTCCAAGCAGGTGACCTGAAAATTTCATCTTTAATTCTTGTTGTCATTAAGGTTTATTGGACCCAATGTAATCTTGAAGGTTATTATTTTTAATTGAGCAATTCTAATGATTTATAAGGATTGATCTTTTGTAACTTTCATCTTTATTAGAAGTCTTCTAAAAACAAAGAGGAATTTTGAAATATTTTGAAATTTTATTATGCTAAAAATTATTTCACTGATTAATTATTCACTCATTCTAAACATGACTAAAATAATAAGGAAGTGGGCAAAAAATGGAATCACCAAGGAAGATTATACAATAGTAAATAAATCATCACTACTGAATCATCTGTAAATTTTTTGGTGTTTCCAAAATATTGCATTATCTTTTCAAAAAGATATAAATGATATCTGGAGACAAAATTTTTTCTCACTTTTACTTAACAGTTGCGAATTCAAATTTTAAAACTTCTCTGTTCATAATGTCAATGAAAAAAATACAAAAGAAGAAATTTTATATTAGATAAACACAAAGAGACCCATAGCAGCACACAGATGCTGACGATGAGGATGATAGTGATTGTATTTTACTAGTTTGTTGGAGGAGGTAAACAAGAGGATTTGACCCCCAGTTGCTCTGTGAGCTGGATGGGGCCAATCTGAGGCTCCTCCTTCCTCTGTCCTTGGAATCTACCCACCAATCCCACAGTTGGAGCCATTTTCAAGGATATAGCCCTGAGACAGTAAGGTGTTGTTGAGAACATTGGGATTGAATATGTGGCTGAACCCAGGTAAATCCTCTATATAAACTTTTAAGATCCTGACAGACAGGTGTAGAGATCTCATCTCACAGCCTCCAAAGATAAGCCTCTGGGACCTGACACTCACCAATCTGAAATGGCTGGCTTGTTCTTCAGTCTCTCCTTGTGTCAGTGGTGAAACAGCACCAGAATGTTACCAACAATTGGACCTCAGTTCAGCAACCTCAGTACGTGAGTTCTGGCTAAAAGAGAATTCAGAGCCCGGGGTAAAGAGAGGGGGGAAGGATAGGGTATGCTTTAGAGCAGTGGTCGGCAAACTCATTAGTCAACAGAGCCAAATATCAACAGTACAACGATTGAAATTTATTTTGAGAGCCAAATTTTTAAAACTTAAACTATATAGGTAGGTACATTGTTATTAACTTAATTAGGGTCCTCCTAAGCTGGCCTTTGCTAAAAACTCAAGGTACCAAAGAGCCGCATGTGGCTCACAAGCCGCAGTTTGCCGACCACTGCTTTAGAGAGAGCTTCTGCTGGAGAAAGAAGGGGGTGGGGAAAGGCCTGGGTGTGCTCTAGCGAGAGATCCCTGCTGGATCCTAACTCCTGAGGATTTTTATCTCCTCTCTAAAGGTGGGGATCTTCGGGGAGGTCCTAGGGGATGATCTCAATGGAATATTCATCAGCTTTCCAGGTGGGTCCTTTGTGAGTTGTGATATCCACTGATTGGCCATTGCCAGGGCAGGGGGTCATTAGTCTCTCAGCTGCTCCTGATGTCAGCCATGGCATCACCCTGCCTGGCCTTGCTGCTTTTGTGGGCCTGGAGCGGAAACACAACTGAAGCCTAGATGTTAGCTCTAGTTTATCCAAAACTCTGTCTCTGTGGTTAACAGACCTGAGGCTTTAGATTATTTGATTTGGTCAGAAACTAATTGTCCTGAGGGCTTAATGCTTAAGGGAGTGGCTGTGCAAGGGATGATATGGGAATCTTATAAGGCTATTCTGTGACCCCCTTGTTCTTCCTCTAAGGGGGTCTACTGTCTGACCTGTGACATTCAAGGGGAGCAAAGGTCAGGAGAGACCTTTGATATGATCATCACAATGTATGAAAAGTCAAGGGGTCTAAACCCCATGACCATTGATATGCTAGAAGAAGAAAGGTCTTCCTGGTATGAGGTTCCACCCTACAATTATCTGTTGCTACCGTATTTTCCGGTGTATAAGACAACTGGGCGTATAAGATTTTCCTGGGTTAAAAAGTCGTCTTATACGCCAGAAAATACGGTAGGCACCCGAGGCTTTCTGCCCTGGTGACCTTCTGTACCAGGCCTACCATCCTTGCTCTTCTCAGCTATACTAATAAAAGGGTAATATGGTAATTAGCCTGGATAGACCTGACGTCTTCTGGATGTCATTCTGGATATCCTTCCTGACAAAACCAGGGGCGTGGCCGGCCTGCAAACTGTCCACGGCCCCTCACCTAGCCAGCCCCTCCCCTGCAGTGGGGACCCCAACCCCGATGGGGGCGTGGATGGCCTGCAAACCACCCAAGGCCCCTCTCCCAGGCTGGCCCCACCCCCCAGTGGGGACCACCACCCTGATCCATAGCCCCCACCTGTGCACCAGGCCTCTATCCTATATAATAAAAGGGTAATATGAAAATTGACCCTAACAGCAGAATGACCACTGAACCAGTCACTATGAGGCGCACTGACCACCTTTTGGTCTCTTCACCTGGCCGTCAGGCACCGATCACCTGATGGTGAAGGGGGATCCAGGGGTGGGTGGCAGCGGGGGGCAGGGCCGGCTGCAGGCAACTGGGGAAGATGGCTCTGATCCCAGGCCAGGTCTAGGGGCCTAGGGACCATACCCACCCACGAATTTCATGCACCAGGCCTCTATTACCTACATAACTGCCTACTACACTTGTCTTTCGTGTTCTGGGACCAGTTTATGAACCAACATAGCCTTCATATAATGCTATCCTAAATGAATTTTCCCAAATGAGTAAAAGGTCCATCAATTTTCCTATCTTCTGTCTTTTATTTTATCTGAGAAATAAGAATGCGGAATGGGGATAGGTGGGTTTTTCAGAAAGTGTGGAATATTTTAAATAGCCATTATGATAAAAGGGAGAGTAAGGTAAACAGAACAACACAGGATGGTTCAGTTGTGGTTAGTGATTATCAAATTATAGGTATATCTTCTACTCTGTTCTGTGACTTTTTTTTCTCCAGAAAAATACTACTATGACAAAGGGCTTTATGCTCATTTTATTGATTCTGAAGCTCTCAGGTGCAGAAATAGTCAAGTTGCACTCCCCTAATCCCCTTCTTTACCTTATTCTTAGACCTTAGAGGAAGTAGGAACATTTGTCTTACTGTTTGTAGGAAGAAAAACTAGTTTAGTTTCAAGATGAAAGTCTGCTTCTGGATTTAAAAGATCCCTCAAACATGGACAATAGAGAATTGCAAAGTAGCTTTTGACAATCGCTTTGGTATTCTCAAGTACTTGAAAGCTCTGTGACAAAAGTCTTCAGGTTTGTCAGACTGAGAATGTAGCTTTTCCTATCTTTGTGCTGATAAAACATGAGTTAAGATATTTCCATTTCTTAAGTTCCTAATTATTTTCCACAAGGCTTGTAATTTTTTATAACTAGAAATTTGGAATGTTGGGATTTTATCTATAAAATATGTCATGTAATTATAAAGAGATATAGTTGTATCAATATATTATATGGTCATCCTAATCTGGTCATAGAAGGCTAAGACTCCAAAAAGTGCTCATGTGTCAGTTCATCACTGGACAGACACATCCCTGTGATCATTTTAGTAGGAGAGAATGTAAATTGGGCAAATTATTGTGCTTATACAATCAGGATTAACTGCTACCTTCTTGGGACAAGTAGTGTAATTACCTTCTTCAGTTCAGCTCTTTCTACACATGATTGTAATGAAGAGCTAATGATGTTTATTGTAGAAGTTGAGAGCAGCTGAATGGATTAAATTAGAAAATTACCAGCTGTTACTCACTTCAAAAATTGGCTAAAACTCAGAAAAGAGTCACATATAAGGCCTAAGAGAGTTGTGTGACATGTATATTCAGGTGTCACAGGGAGAAGCAATGGTCTTTCTCCATATTTAAAAGAGAGAGAGAGAGTGAAAGCGGGGAAAAAGTCTTATCAGGTAAAGGAATTTGGCTATTAAGGTAATATCTAATTTATAAGGATTTGCAAACCTCTTTCCTAATCACAGAACTTGGAATCATGGGATTTGGGGGTTTAACAGCTATTTATGAATTGGATAGCTAGCCTTTGAAGTATCTATATATCCAACACTCCATTAAAGAGTTACATGGTTGTTCTGAATTTCTCCTGCTGGTGATAATGTTTTCAAATGTCTGTCATTGATGATTATACTTTTATATTTTTATCACTGCTAATTATATTTCTAGGAGTGCTGGTTATTTCTTAGCACTGCTGATTACTTAGATGTGGGCAATTTGAAGTTTCCTCCATTTTAATTATTTCTCTGTTGATGATATTTTTTCACTGTCATTGCTTGTATAATGCGGTACTTGTTGACTTTTTGAGATGTAAGTGAATAAATTGCTATTGATAAGGAAATGATCAAGTGCTTAATTTATGATGTCAATAAATAAGTTGTTTGCAATATAGGTTCTTTGGTTGATCCAGTAATTTTTTTTTTTTGGTAATCCTCACCAGAGAATAGGTTTTTAACTGATTTGAGAGAGAGAAGAAGGGCGAGGGAGGAAGGGAGAGAGAGAGAGAGAGAGAGAGTCATCGATGTGAGAGAAATATCCATCAGTTGGTTGCCCCCTATATGTACCTTGATGAAGGATTGAATCCTGGGTATGTGCCCTGACCAGGAAAAGAAAGTGAGATCCTTTGGTACACAAAATGGGTTGATGCTCCAACCAACTGAGCCACACCCACAGGGTGATTCCAGTAATTCCTTAAAACAGTACACCCCAGATACCTATACTGATCAACACATTATAATATATATATATATTTTTTTTCATTTTATTTATTTATTTATTTATTATATATTTTATTGATTTTTTACAGAGAGGAAGGGAGAGGGACAGAGAGTTAGGAACATCGATGACAGAGAAACATTGATCAGCTGCCTCCTGCACACCCCCTACTAGGGATGTGCCTGCAACCAAGGTACGTGCCCTTGACCGGAATCGAACCTGGGACCTTTTAGTCCCCAGGCCGGTGCTCTATCCACTGAGCCACACCGGCTCGGCACATTATAATATATTTTGAGAGCAAGTTTAAAGCTCTTTTAATTCCAGTGAACTTTAAATAGTGACATTAGTTTCATTATATAAAATAAACAAGTGTTCCAAATGTAGGAGGCAGTACTGTGTCATTCATTACCTTATAATAAATTCCTTTGTTTAGTCAAGACCTGGATTTAATAAAGACTTTAAACGTGGGAAATTTCAAAGTGTTCCTTTCAACTTTACAAAATATTTTCGGATTTCCAGAACCATAATTATTTGATTAAGATGACTTCAACATGAGTATGCATTAGGGCCAAAAAATAAAATATGTAAATAATGAAGACTCGCTCTAGCCTGTTTGGCTCAGTGGACAAATGAAGACTCAACACAATGCAACTTTGATTCTTTGGGACTGTCTATAAGCTGGATAATGGGGCCAGTTCTTGTCTTTGAACTTAGTAAGTTCAACTCTATGGGATAATCAGCTTCACTATTTTTCTATATTTAGTGTTTTTATTTTTATTCAAGGAAGTCACATTATTTCGCATGTGACATCTCTTCATATAATGGCATTACTGCCTATATAGGAATATCAATTAATATAAAAATAATTTAGAATAAATTGGGTAAAGCATTGACTGTGTGTAGGAGAATTGAGTTAGGAAAACTATTCTGTGGCTTCTCTATAATAAAAACATTTTTACTTATATAGAACTTTTACAATTTGTTTCTTCAGGATAGTATAGCACCTGGGCTAGATTCCTATTAAGCAGAAAGAAGCTCAATAACTTATACTGAATAGTTGCAGTAAAAAACATCTAAATTATAAATTAGGTCATCCCTCCCATATTAAATAGAACAAGCTGTCTCTCCTAATTAAACAAAACTAAAGTCATGACTCAGGACACATTAAGACTTGTCTAGAAATCTCCAATTATAGTTCTAGCATTAGCCTTACAGGGAAGACAAAATTGTCTTCAACTGAAACAGTGTAATAAACAATTAATAGATTTTAAATTGTGAATTTAATATGCTATAACCCGAAGTTTCCATAACTCAATAAAGCCTTCTCTGTCCTACTTAATCATATCATGATATGCTCTCTTCCACCCAGACTTGTGCTTTGTACATGCTGAGCATGTCGACTCAGGTGTTTGTTCATTGTGTTCACTTATTTATGTCCTGTTCTTATTCACAGTCCAGCTGGCATCCCACCTCTGCCACTGGCATCCCTTACTAAATAGGTCTTTTTACCTGGTTGTATCTTCTGTTGTTTTCCAGTATGCACATGGAGCCCTGATAGAAATTATTTTTTTCTTTTCTCAATTTTAGTGCCCTCAAGTACGTCAGAAAGTTTTTACGTAATCTAAAAATGGACTCTTGCTATAAATATTGGACATGTACTCTTAGTCAGAGAAGAGGTGATATTTTTAATATGAAAATCCCCTTCCATTACTCTTAATCTTTGTTTTCCTCCACAACACTCACTGTTAACTACATGGCATATGCATTTGTTTACTGTGTTTCCTCTTCTGAAGAATATTAAATGTAGAAATAAGATTGTATGCTTCATTCATTGTTGACTCCCCTGAGCTGATCATGGTGCCTGATGCTACTCCATAAATATTTGCTGATTTATTGAGTGAAAGTCAACAAATGTGCCAGGATAGTAGATTAAGAGAGCTTGGTTTAAAGTTGAACAACAAAAAAAGGGTCTCAAAGCCCTTTGTTTTCCGGCTTCATATTTAATTGCAAAGTTGATAAATATTTAAATGATTTTAATTACATAGGTAAATTAGGAGCCTATGATCCCTCATTATAGATAAGTTCCTCAATATAGTACTTTAAATATATTTGAGTAATTATTCAAAAATTATTTTGCTATTGTCATCGTATACCTCACTGACTGTGAGGTTATGTGATAAGAAAAAAATAAATAGGTTATTTTAATAATAACACTGCTGCTTACATTTCACCATTTACTAAAAGAATTTTTAAAAAAATATAAGATACTTTTTATGGAATAGTTCTATTTTTCTTATTTTGTTTTGATATTTGAGCTTCCAATACCATGTGAATTTGTGCAGTGCTCCTTAGGGAAATCTAGTATAATTTATACTATTGTAATTGTCCTTAACTGTGCTTCATTTAGAAGCCAATGTGAAATATCCTCAAGTAATGTCATTTTATTTGCAGAATACTAATATTCCTTGCAATAATTCAATTTTTATTGTTTTAGCATAAGAACATTAAAAAATAAGAAGTCCAAAACTTAAGAATAATTATCTCAGTAGAACTTTAGAATTTATATATACCCTGCCTGACTTCAAAACAGAATCAAGTAACTTATATTAAGTAACTCCCAAATAACTTTATACATTAACTAAAATTCTAGTTCCTCCTAATGTAATTTATTAAACAGGAAGAGTAATTCAATGTTAGTCAGATAACCATTACGGAATTCTTTAACACTCCCTCCCCCCTTATTGTGACCCTTCCTATCAGATTTTAATAAAGGTCATGAAGTTAGATAATAAGAATTATAGACTTTCTTAACTCATTTAGTGGAAAACGAGTGTCAGAGCACATACCCCCTTGCGCACGCGCGCACACACACACACACACTCAAGAGAGTGGAATGCACTTAGAAATATAACTGTAAAGTGGTAATCTTAGTAAGCTCTTCATATTGCAGAATCACTTAAAACCAATAAGCTGAAGAACTTGGTTTTGATTGTCATATTCCCCAACAAAATAGGGAAGTACAGTCTAGATACAGTACATAAATTTTGTGATTTAAGTATGTATCCATCATGAGAGAGGCATTAAATACTTTATTTTCATTTTTTATTCAATAGGAAAAACTCAGGTAAGCACCTGAAGAGAATCTGTGATACAGGAGTCATCAGTATTGAACTCAAAGTTCTCACTGGGTCAAATTTCAGGAAAAAGCAGCACATGATAAGAGAAAATAGACTACTGTGGTGAAATTTTATATACTCATTATCAGTGCTTATTCCTCATTTCTCAGTATTAAAATACAAAATTTTAAATACTTGAAGAGCAGAATGGAATAGTTGAAGTATATGTGAAATTTGAGAGAAACTATGCATTTTAATTATATGTGATTGTATACATACATATTTTGAGAAAAAAATGACAAAAAGAAAAGGCAGGAAACAGAAAGGGAAGATAGATTGAAAGAGACAGGAAAATAATGGCAGAATTTGAACTCAAGGGGTGATATCAGCATTTTGGAGACCAAAAGGTATGAGAAAAGTTCCCCATATTATGCAGATTATAATTTTATTGGGGAGATAGAATAAAAATTGAACTAACAAATAGTAGTAAATAATTTTCTGTCATCACAATATGAGCATGTTAAGCTGCTTCAAGAAGTTTTTGTCATTTTTGTTCATAATGTGTCCTAACTACTTAAAACAGAGTCTAGCATATGTATTTAACTGATGAATGCATATAAGTTTTCCATGGATACATTTAAATTAACTGCTTACTTAATTAGATAGGTTAAATTGTTTCTAGGAGAGAGATATTTTCTTGGGTTAGTGTGGTGGTATTTGAAATGTGTTGGTAAATTTTAGGCCTACTAGATTTCAGATAGCTAAAAATGAGAGGTTAGACATTGCTCATGAATTTCTTGTTTTACCACACTTACCGAACAGTTGTCATATACCCATCAGTATGGTAGGTCCTATGGATGCACAGATAAAAGGCACAATATCTGGCTTCACATGACCTATATCCTAAGGGAAACAAGGAAAAGAATTAGTCAATACACATAACAAATATTTGAAATATAGTAAAGATGACATGCCAGAGATATAAGTATGCACACTGTACAAATGTCCAGTGAGCCCTGAAAAGATAGAGAGGAATGCTTGGAGAAAGAGATAACTTGGCTGATTCTGAAAAACAAGTGTGGGACAACCACAAGGAAATGAGAGAAATACTTTCCAGTCATCAGGAACAGCACCTACAAAGGCCATGGAGTCTGAGAGAACCTAGTGCCTCCAGGAAAGGAGAAGTAGGGAAGATCCTGTGGAGAAGGGGCAGGGCACTTGCTGAGCTACAGAGCTTAGATTTTATGCCATTGGCAATGGGAGTCCATGCTGGGGGTGATGTGAATAGATTTTCAACAGAAGCAAGAATTGGATAAATGAGAATAAATTGAATATAATTGAAAAAGTACATGGGGAAAGTATGGTTCTGTAATCCAAATAATAAATGGTCAAGACTAACACAAGAGCAGCGGGAATGAAGTAAAAAGGATAAACATTAAGAAGTAAATAAATATTCATGGCTGATATTTATTGAGTACTTTTCATGTGCTATATGCTTATGAGTGTTTTACACTTATTAACCCCTTAAATTTATACAACAACTGATACAAAATGTGTTATCATGGCCATCCCCATTTTCCAGATGAGGAAAGTGGAGCTTAGATTAAGTGATTCACTAAATATTGCAGCTGTTATACAGCCAAAAGGTGGCCAAAACAGAAACTTAATTCCAGGAAATTTGACTCTAGGATCCATGCTTTTAATCACCATATGATAATGCCTCTGGAGAGAGAAAATATGTAAATGATGTAGAATCAACATTATTTTCTGACTGAAAAGATAAATACTTGAAGGGGGAAATAAATTTAAGATCATTTATAAGTTTCTGATTTGGGTTGGAGGTTAGAGAATAGAAGATTAATTTCACTTAGAATATGTTGACTATAAATTATGCATGAAACACTAACATGGAGTTTCCAATAGGCAGTGGGAGGTATCAATATGTATCTAGAAGAGATGTCTGAGCTAGAGAGTTAGAAGTTACAATTCCAAAGGCCACCAAGATGTGTGTGGCCACCTAGACAGTTGATAGTCTGACAATGACAGCTGATAAGTAAAGCATTCCAGGGCATGAATTTCATTGTGTCGGAAAGGATGCTTTGGGCCATATCTGGAAACCTCAAGTTAAATATGCTTATGCAAGAAAATACATTGTCTAAAATAATAATAACTTGATGGTAGTTTTCTAGATTGTTTGTTATAATGGCTGACCACTGACATCAAGGACATAGATCTGCTTCTGTCTCTGTGATCCTTCATCCTCATTTTTGACACTGCTTTCTGAGTGTTTCTACTATGGTTATAAAGTATTGCAGCAGTTACAGATATCATAATAAGGTAAAATCATAGCAAAACATTCATATTTATGACTTTAGATATGTATTAAAACCTCATTGAATAGGACCACAGTACATGGCCACCCTTAAACCTACTGTAACCACGGAAGTGGAACCGCTCAGACTGGCTCAGTCCACTCGGTATTTGCTTCTGTGTTGAGGTTGGAGTAAATATCTCTTGAGCAATGAAAAGGAGAGGATAGTATTGGAACAAAGCTGAAATTCAATTAGCAGATTATATATAGAGTAGGAATGAATGTTGGATAGGCAATAAATATTTTGCTATTATCAAAAAGCAGACAAAAAGTAAAATGGAGTCAGCAAGAGAACCAGATAGGTAAAAAAGAAATTGATATAGTGTAGTAGTTCATGGAGAAGAGTAGTTACTCACAAATAAAGCCTGAAAAAAATATTTATTTTAATTTACATTGAAAAGATGAGATTTTTTTTCCTTAATCTTCTTCTCCCCCACTCCTCTTTTCTTCTCCTGTAACTTTTCTTTTTATTTTTTCCTTGGAAACTTTATGGTGAGACTAGAGGCCCAGTGGACGAAATTTGTGCATTTGAGAGAGGGGTCCCTTAACCCTGCCTGAAGCCCTCTTGTAGTCTGGGACCCCTCAGGAGATGTAGCAGTGCACCAAGTGGCAGACGGCCAGTAAAAAGCCCGAATAGGGGCCAGGTGCTACACCGCTCATGCTCATTACAGTCCGCTGCACCTGATGCTGCAGAGTCAGGAGAGGCTCCCGCCATGGCAGCTGCGCTCACCAGCCATGAGCCCGGCTTCTGACTGAGAGGCCTCCCTCTGTGGGAGTGCACTGATCACCAGGAAGCAGCTCCTGTGTTGAGCATCTGCCCCCTGGTGGTCAGTGAGCATCATAGCGACCGGTCATTCCAGTCGGTCCGCTGTAAGGATCACTTAGGCTATTATATAGATAATATAAAAAGAGAAACCTGGTTTGTGGGAAAAATGGAAGAAAAGAAATCAAAGAGGAGTAAGGAATATTCTTCAAGTTTCACGGTGAAGGAAGAGAGAAATAAAGTGGTAGCTAGAAAATTTTTTAGGTTTTAACAAAAGCAGTGAATATCTTTATAGTTGTCTGAGCTTCCAAATTGTAAAAATACCTTTAAAAATTCACAAATTACTAAAATATGTTGTACAAAGTGACATTCCCCCAAACTGCAACACCAAAAATTCAATTATTAAGAGTTAATATAAATTCCTCTTGTCATGTTTATGTATATGCTTCTTCATATATGTATAATCTTTTGTAATTTTATTTCCTTAATTAGCATATGTTAGATGTCATTTTTTTAAATGTTCTTTTTTTTAATCTACATATATAAAGAGCCAGGGTCTGGAACAATCAAGGTTCCACTGAACAATGGAGTCAGTGCTGGGTTGCACTGAGTGCAGCCGTTGCTGGCACAGCGACCCAGCACTGACTGCTGAGGGGGCTGCAGATCAGGCTCAGAGAGAGGCCTGCAGAGAGAAAGGCAGGATCTGATCCACAGCCTCCATGGCAGCTGTTGATCAGCCATCACCTCTCTCTTTCTCTCCCGGCTTCACCAGTAGCTGTGCCTCTGTTTCTCTCCGGGCCTCTTCAGGGGCTGCTGATCAGCCCCGCCTCTTTGATCAGGCACAGAGATAAGCCCAGAGATGCTGACTTGCATAAAAACCAACCAAGCAGAACCAAATATGGGTGAAGTGTCAGGAGCCAATGGCTGCCTAGGAGGTGGAGCTTTTGATGCTGACTGGCATAGAAACTGACCAATCAGAACCAAATCTGGGTGAAGAGCCAGGAACCAATGGTTTCCTAGGAGGTGGAGCTT
Organism: Cnephaeus nilssonii; assembly: GCF_951640355.1. NCBI lineage: Eukaryota > Metazoa > Chordata > Mammalia > Chiroptera > Vespertilionidae > Cnephaeus > Cnephaeus nilssonii. Next base: position 72,772,666 of record NC_137079.1, on the reverse strand, counting down.
TTGACACTGACTGGCATAGAAACTGACCAATCAGAACCTAAGCTGGGTGAACTGCGAAGGCAGAACCTAAGGAGGGATTTTAAGGGCAAGAGTTGTTTTGCATAAGGTGTAAAAAAGCAATTCAATTTTTTCATGACCAGTTTGGTAGTATAGTGCATATGGCTGGCTATCAGTCCAGATGTAGGGATTATGTGTTTTTGTCTGTCAAGAACATCTCCTCCTGCTGAAAAACAATCCTGTCCTATATAATCTATCTATACTACTAAAAGGGTAATATACTAATTAGACCGGGTCAAGCAGCCATCTTCTGGATATCTGACTTCCTTCTGGACAAAGACATGGTGGTGGGGGCCGAGGCAGAGGCAGTTAGGGGCAATCAGGCTGGCAGGGGAGGGCAGCTGGGGGCAAGATCAGGCTGGCAGAGGAGGGCAATTAGGGCTGATCAGACAGGCAGAGGCAGTTGGGGCAAGGTCAGGCTGGCAGGGGAGGGCAGTAAGAGGCAATCAGGCAGGCAGGCAGAGGCAATTAGGGGCGATCAGGCAGGCAGGCAGGTGAGTGGTTAGAAGCCAGCAGTACCAGATTGCAAGAGGGATGTCTGAATTGGCGGTTGGACATCCCCCAAGGGGTTCCTGATTGGAGAGGGTGCAGGCTGGGCTGAGGAACACCCCTCCCCATGCACTAATTTCATGCACTGAGCCCCTAGTTGAGGTGTAATTGACATGTGACATATTAGTTTAAGGTATACAACATAATGACTCAATATTTGTATGTATTGCAAAATAAGTTTAGTTATTATTTGTCACATAGTTACAGTATTTTTTTTTCTTGTGAAGAGAACTTTTAAGATTTATTCTTTCAGTAATTTTCAAATATGCGATATAGTATTTTTATTTATAGTAATCATGCTGTAGATTATATCATGTGACTTTTTTACAACTAGATAAATACCATTTTATATTAGTGCAGATAGATTTCTCTAGTTCCTTGTGATGAATAAATAACGTGCTATATTTGGCTATAGTATTTGTTATATAACCAAATCTTTACTGAAGGATAATTTTTATTTTTCATTATTTTTTTTAAAATATGTTTTTATTGATTTTAGAGAAGGAGAAAGGGAGAGGGAGAGACAGATAGAAACACTGAAGAGAGAAACATAGATTGGCTGTCTCCTATACCTGCCAACCCCACTGGGGATTGAGCCCCAACCTGGGCATATGCCCTGACTGGGAATCAAATTGAATCAGCAACCACCTGTGCATGGGTGGTTGGACGATGCTCAACCAACTAAGCCACACCAGCCAGTGTAATTTTTATTTTTTAATAATATACTCAATGAGGCCATCTTGAATTTATGAATACAATAAATTTTCTAGGGAGTAACTTATACATGTACAATTCAGTAAAAAAAAGAACTTTTACCTTCTTCAAAGTTATCAGCAAACATTTTTCTTCCACTGAATATATTTAAAGCTGAAGGAGACTTGAAAATCTTTTGATGTCAAAACAAATGATCCTTCTTCTATTCCTCTATGAAGTCTTCCCTAATATCAACAGAAAGGTTACTCTCTTTGTTTTTCATTTTTGTTTTTCTTTGCTTATCTACAACATGCTGTTTTACATCACACATTCATTCTTCACTTAGCATTATAAGAAAATTAATTGATTGTGTCTGGTTTATTCTTTTTGTCTCTTCCAGAAGCTTGCATATTAAGGATGATGTAAACATTTGTTGAATTGACTTCAATAAATGAATGAATAAAAATTAACAAAAACAGAAATGTTGGTATAAAACAAAATACATGATTTTGAGAAGAGTAAATAGCAGAGTTGTGCCCTAATTTGTTCATATAAAGATGTTAAAAATTACTTAAAAGGTTAGTTCTATAAGTAAAATATTTTAATTTTATAATTTAAATTTTCTTGGTCTTTGAGCAAGCTAGAGTTATAACAAAAGTCATGTTATAGCATAACCAAAATGTCCTGGATTGTTCAGGAAGCCAAATTGATCTTTTGATCATAATGTGTCTAAAAGAGAAATAAATTATGCCATAATTAGACACAAAGATGCCCTTATACAGAAAATGTATATGTATATTAAGCATTTGCACTATGAAGTATTTATTAAGGATTGCTTGTCGTAAACATGTTCTACTTAAAGCTGACATTCTCCCTTGATCTCTGTGACTGGGTTTTATTACAACATGTCTCAATGAAGCTAAATTGAAAAGTGTAATCCAGAGAAATGATGTTTGTTTTCTATTCTTAGTGTAGGTTGACCAGTGTCAACTTTTTTAAGCCTGGAATGAGATCAGTATTGACCACTCAAAGAGGCTTAACAGTGAAGCTTTTTGCTTTATGCTAATAAGTATACATCATATACTTAAAAAGAGGGACTTTGATCATTCCACAAATATTTAATTGTCACAGTAAAATCAAAGTCAGCTTTGTTTAATTCCCTAAAAGAAACCTCAGGACATTGAGTCAAAGCTTCCGTTGAGAAAGCAAATTGCCGTTGCCACTTGGTTCAATTACACCATTGTAACATAAATGAACAAACTGACTATGCAGGTATCCAGAAAACTTATAGTCTAAACAAGCATCTCTTTCTCCCTGGCCAGTGTGCTCAGTGGTTAGAGAGTTGGCCCATGCACCAGAGTCACAGGTTTGATTTCTGGTCAAAGGCAAGTACGTGTGTTGCAGATTCTATTTCCGGTACCAAGAATGTATGTCTCTCACATCAATGTTTTCTCTCTCCCCCTCCCACTTGCCCTCCCTCTCTCTCTAAAAATCAATGGAAAAAATATCCTCTGGTGAGGATTAACAACACACACACACACACACACACACACACACACACACACACACACAAACCAAGCATCTCTTTCTGGTTTACTTTTTTGTATATGGCTTCTTATTCAAGTAACATGCATAGAAGGCCTAAACGGGCAGTGGGACATCCCTCCAGGGGTCCCAGATTGGAGAGGGTACAGGCTGGGCTGAGGGACAACCCACCTCCATGCACAAATTTCATGCACCGGGCTTCTACTAGTATAATAAAAAGCTCCAGAAGACTATACCACAAACTTTACTTGCAGAAAGTAACTCAAAAGTCTACATTGAGAACTTTGGTGTGATTTTTTCCTCATCTTTGAACCATTCATTAAAAATATATTATCAATCCTCTATCTAATAAGTAAATGACAGTATATTTAAAATAAATAACTTTCATATTTTCCTTCAAACTACCAGTTTTATAAATTTAAAAAAACATATCATTTCATAAGGAATAAGTATTATTTTGGGCACAATCGAATCACATACATTTTTTTCTTTGACTCAGAGAAGAATTTTTGAGATCAAAAAGAATATATTTATGTTGGTGCTAGCCTCTCTATATAGCTTAGACCAGGTGGCTGTTCTTAATGTTGAAGTCAGACTCAAGAAGCAGCCAAATGCTCCTAAACATAGGGACGCTATACAAATCATTTTGGAGTTTGATCAAAGTGTTTTCAATAAAAAAAAAAGCATATTTCTTCCTGTGTAATGACACTGGGTAAACTTTGGAGAAAAATCAGTACATTTATGAGTCTTATTAGTTCTTTGGTAATTGACAAAGTAAACAGTAAAGCTTTCACCACCTCCCCTCTTTTCATTGGACCAGTTTCCCCATGTCCATCTTGTTGTCAATGAATTCTGGGCAAAATAGTCTCTCCACTAACATCTGGTTAAGGCTTGAGATGCCAGAGGTAGAGACAAGGGACTGAGCCCTTCCTCATATGAAGAGGGGTGGGGTTACCCTCTGGTAGAAAAGGCTTCTTGGACCCAGGTAATAGGAGGAAGATGAGGGACACTCAGGAGGTGCAGGATTAGAGCAAGAGCACGGCCACCAGGGCACACTCCGAAGACCCTCACAGGGCAGCATCCTTCAAACACATAAAACGTTACTTGGTGTAAAAAGAACTGCTTGTGTGAAACATGTTTTTAAATCTTCCCACTATTATTCAATTTGTAGATGATAAATACAAAGAAACTAGTAATGAATTTACAGATTTATTAATTAGTGGCAATAGGACCAATAGGCTATTACTCATACAGTTGTGACAACAAGAGCAGAAAAATCATGAGTAAACGAATGATTAATTGAATAATTCTTTCAATTCTCTATAATTCAAAAAAGTCCATTTTTATTGAATCATAATTATCATGGATCTCAGAAACTTCGTTCCCTAATTTTCTTAAATTAGAGCAGTTCTTCAAAAGAAAGGACTGAAGATCTTATAATTATATTGATTTCTTTCATTAAAGAAAGTGTCCTCCAATTTTTTCACTCAGTAAAAAGTAAGATCTACAATACAATGTTATTTTGAAAATTGTCATACAGTGCCACTGAATTAAAATTTGATAGCTATTTTGGGGGGTTGTTTTCAGGTTTTAGCTTTTTATTAAAAAAGGCTCATATGGACATTCTTGATCTAGCTTTTGATGATCATTAACATTTATTTTGTGTGTGTGTGAACCCATATTTTAAAAGAAAATACATAACATAGAAGATATACATAACTGCACGTGCCCTACTGGGGATCTAGCCCGCAACCCGGGCATGTGCCCTTGGCGGGAATTGAACCTGGGACCCTTTAGTCTACAGGCCGACACTCTATCCACTGAGCCAAACCGGCTAGGGCAGAAGATATATATTCTAAAAAAAATCTTCTTCTGTATATACATCTATGTGTAATACTTTGAGAGCTGCTACTCAAAGGTAAATCACCTGTGAATGAGACTGAACAAAGCATTTACTGACAAACCTAAGAAGATAGCACCACTATAAAGCTTGTTAACGTAAAAACATTCAAACCTGTAAAGAATTTTTCTGAGTTTATTTGAATCAAACTATCAACAATTGCAGGGAAGCAACATCTCAATGAATTGCAGTGGTCGCCAACCTTTCTGACCTCGAGGGCCACGGGTTGGTGACCACTGCTCCAGAGAATGGCGGTTTTTCATCTATTTTTATACATTACAATCAAAGGAGGGGATTTAGGTGGGTTACATGAAATCCATTGGTGATAGATTAGAGAGGTGGGAGAAAGCAAAGGGGGAACCTCTGGGATTGTATAAAAAGTAAAATGACAGACACATACTTAGGTGGGTGCAGGATAGTTAACAGTCAACAATTAACATGATAATAATAACAATGAGGGAATTTGTGGTATCCATCCTGGCACACAGCCACATTAGGTTGTGCCCCAAGGGGTCCAGAAAAAGGGAAGTTACAAGTTACCCAGTCATTTCAAGGGTATGTTATCATAGATGCAAAAAGACAGATAGGCTCACTTAAGGTAAAGGTTGACTTTGTCGGTGAAGATACCAGTCTAGGAAGTAACTACCCACCATAACTATTAGTTAAAGATTAATTTCAGACCATCCTTTGTGGTTCCTTTAGATCTCTGAGTTTGCAAGACCACCATGTAGGCCTTCCCTGAGCTTGTCAGGTTAGCATGTGGCCCCTTTCATCCACAAGCTGCATATCTATAGTGGTGCAAAGATGGAAAAAGCTGGCCTTCCAGTATGTAGTCTAAGGCTCAGTGACTATATCTGCTGTGTATCACAATTTACTTGGGGGCAAGAGTCCTGACCCACCACTTTGAGAACGGTTTTTGCATAGGATTTTAGGAATCTGGGTAGAGTTTCAACTGCATATGTATCAAGAACATACAATATATGTGTGTGCATTTTTATAGTAATAGATTTATAAAACTTAATGACTTAAAACATGGTATATTTTCTCCTGAACAGAATAAATAAAAGAATCACAGACTTAGAAGTTAGTATTGAATATTTGATGAAGAAAGTAACACAGAGATAAACATATGAAGAATATGAAATTTAAGTTTTGAGACAATAAGATTAAATTCAGATGCCTCCAATAGTTTTAAAATACATTTCTAAAATTAAGAATGAAAGAAGAAAGTGATAATCAAATGATCATTGAGAGCTCTCTAGTATTAAGAAAATGCAATATTGCCCGGCCAGCATTGCTCAGTGGTTGAGCATCGACCTATGAACCAGAAGGTCACTGTTTGATTCCTGGATAGGGCACATTTCTGGGTTGCAGGCCCAATCCACAGTGTGGGGCTTGCAGGAGGCAGCCAATCAATGATTCTCTTTCATCATTGATGTTTCTTTCTCTCTCTCTCCCTCGCTCTCCAAATCAATAATAAAAATATATTTTAAAAAAGAAAAGAAAAATCAATATTTGCTTGGCCAGTGTGGCTCAGTGATTGAGTGTCCACCTATGAACCAAGAGGTCATATTCCTGGTCAGCGCACATGCCCAGGTTGGTGGGGTGTGGAGGAGGCAGCCGATCAATGATTCTCTTTCATCATTGATGTTTCTATCTCTCTCTCCCTCTCCCTCTCCCTTCCTTTGTGAAATCAATAAAAATATATTTAAAAAAAAGGAAAGGCAATACTAATGGTGAAACAACACAAAACCATTTGATGTTTGATTTACTACTTACTGACCTGAACAAACACAAAAGAGTGAGAGAGGCAGTCCTTGGCTTACGCCTAAAGTGAAGAGTGGATCTGTTGTAATGAATATCCCAGCACCAGATTGTTCTGTCTAGAATAGTAAATTCACAGAACCAAGTGGGAAATGACATAAACAAGGATTTTGTGGAAAAGGAAACAGAACTCCAGAAGACAGCACTTTGGCCTGACACTGGAGGGCACTGGCACTGAGGTGGCTTTGGAGGACTCTTAGAAGAATCGCTGCAGCCAATTCCCTGGAAGGTCCACAGCAAAAACAAACAAAAAAAAATAGCTCTTGTCGCATTGCATCTCAGAGGATTAATTTATTAGCATAAGAAGATTCTATCAAAAAACTACCAGAACTAACTGTGGGGAGATTGGATATCTGTCAAAACCAGGTAAAGGGAGGATTAAAGCTAAAAATGTATACCTTAATTGCATCCTTAACTACTTCCTTTGATCTTCTCTTCCCACAAGGTAGGTGGTGCAACTAAAAGTACATTGAACATTTTGAGTAAGAATTGGGGAAATCAGATGAAATATGTGTTTATTTTCTTGTTTGGTAGAGGAACCAAGAATATTAATACTGCAACTTTCACTTGAAATGCTTTTTTTAAATCCTGGCTGTTTTGGCTCAGTGGATAGAGCGTGGGACATGGACTGAAGGGTCACTGGTTCCATTACAGTCAAGGGCCTGTACCTCAGTTGCAGGCTCAATCCCTGACCTTCATGGTCGGGCCTCATGTAAGAGGCAACCAATCGATGTGTCTTTCTCACATTGATGTTTCTCTCTCTGTCTCTCCTCTTCCCTTCCACTATCTCTCTAAAAAAAAAAAAAAAAAAATCAATGGAAAAATACCTTCAGGTGAGATTAACAACAAAAACTGCTCCTTTTGTGTTACGATATATTATAGATATTTTTCTAAAAGTAAATCTCAGCAAGTATATTGTACTCTAATGTAATATTATGCCATAATTTATTTTACCCATTACTTGTTTTTGGACATTAGATTTTTAAAAATTCTATTATTAAAAATGCTGAATAAACAACCTCAAAATTAAATATCACATAATTGTGATGACTTAGTGGTAAATTCTTAGAGGCATAATGAATAATAATTTATGAATAATTAAGTAGAAGCTAGGAATAAAATAAGAAATCAAATTAGAATCTATTGTAAAACAACAAAATCTGATCATGTAAAATTATTTCAAATTGAATGAGGAGATGAGACCAAACAATTGAAATTATGTAGTTGGACATTGCTTAGTATGTTAGTGCATAATATGAAAAACTAACAAAATCATGAAATAAAAATACGAGCATATCATTTAAAAATATGAAATTATATACCAGGGGTAAAAATTGAAAATAAAGGAAAGAATCTGCCTCTGAGAAGAAAGAATCAGGAAGGAAAAGAGTTGAAAATGAGAAGCACTATTTCTCTTGTAGTTCTTTCAATTATTTTACTTTCTAACTTCTATGATTACTTAATTATATAAAAGTTAAAATGAAATGAAAAGTGGACCAGTTTATTAGGAAACCACATATTCTAGATTGTTCTGTCTCCTAGAGCACATACAAAATGTTTTTGAAATTGAAATGAGGTATGGTCTTGACATATCAAAGATGCACAGGACTAATGTCAATATATTCTTCTAGTGTCTGTTGGATTCTCCAATAAGATTATGGAACTATATTCAACTTTAATGCTTGGTTTTGTTGTATAGTTTGCTGAAAAGAAGTTAAAATTTCATGTTGTAGATGTGATTAGGAGGCATGTAATTCTCTTATTATATTCTAAACAAAGGTTTACATAGGCATATAAAGTTTTTCCTTTTTAATAGCATTTGTAGCTACTTGTAGCTCTCTCATTGTTTCTCTGTCTCACACACACACAAATAAACATACATATGGATGCTCATGCACACACTAACCACCATGCATAAACTAGTTTCATTATTTATATACTATCATATATAGTATAATACCCGGAGCACTCTACTATTAAAGACAATATTATTCTTAGGGAATCAACCAGATGACAAAATAGATCAACACTGGTATTATTTTCACTGATTTAAGATCATTTAAGAAGTTCTAAATATTCTTCATTTGTAAAATGCACCCAACTATTTATGTCGGTATATTAGGAACCATGAATAAAAAGGTCTTGAAGTATTAAAAACGTACTGTCACCCTGTAGCCACCTGCCCTACAAGAATGCAAGGTTCTGTGTTTCCTATTGCTTCTTGTCCCCAAGTCCTACTTTTATATTTCAAAGAAACCAATGAGCTTTTCCTGTGGTGCTGTCTCTGGATATTATTCATTATAAGTCCCTAAAGAAATGTTTTAAAATGTGCATTTTTTTCCTGAATTTACATTTTGAGCCTTTTATGCTTATATTATCAATCCCATCTCTACCTCAAGTAAGACAGAAACCAAACAACAACCTTCTAAAGTGCAAAATACTTTAGGAAAATTCTTGATTATCTTTCTGCTATTCAGTTGAATTCTCATTTAAGGATACAGCATTAGAAGTTTATGATTTATTCAAATATGTTAAACACTTCAGTTGGGTTGCATTCTACATACATAGCAATATATTACCCTGAGGAACTACCCAAAGAATTAAAGAAAAAAATAAAAAGCCTAACAGTAGTGGGTGATAGAAAAGAATCCTTTTCTGGAGAAGTATAATATTATTCACACTGTGAAGTATTTATCAGTATCAACAAGATATCTTCAGGGAAGCTTTTCAGATATATTTTTGATAACATATTTTTGGATAAAAACAAAAATGATCTATGTGGATCTAAAATCTCTACTACTTTATTTTACCAGTGGGCTTTTTGTTGAAAGACCTTTATAATTATTTATAATTTATTTTTAATTAATGTAAAATGAGAGCTCTCTGTACCTAACTGAGTGACCTCATTCCATTTTCATCCTGTCTTCCCTCCCCACAGTATTTGATCCCTCTGAGCACACATTTTGCTGGAAACTATCTCCTCTGCTTACTCCCAGAGACTACTTCTATTTTCTTCTGTCGCTCTGACAATTATTTTAATGGGTATTCTTTAAATTTCTAAATTTTTACACATGATTTCTACATATATTTTTAAAAAACACCATAAGGTATTAATATTCATTCCATCATGTATTATATATGTTAATATAATAAATTAAGAGTCCAACAGCAAAATAAACTTAGAGAAAGCATGTTTAAGCCAACTTACATGAGGAGACTTTTCAGAGACATTTTGTACCATCAAAAGAAATACTTCTAAGTAAAAATGTAAACAGAATTTCAGAACATCCCAAATAAAAGTTAATATAATTACTTTACATAGATATCTTATGAAAGTATAAGTTAATAAACTCTAGCAGAAAATGGTCAAAAAGTATACAAATTCCCAAATCAAATAGAATATTTTAAGATATTCCATTGCTCTGGCAATCAACAAAATTATTAAATTGATGCTATTAGATGTCACATTTTGTCCATAGGATGAGGCAAATAATAAAACAAAATCCATGGTATCTGTATTTGCAGAGGACAGGAATACATACATCTATTTGTATTTTCATGCAGTGCTGCAGATAGTCCAAATTGGGACCTCTCTGCAGGTGAGTAATTTTCAAGATATATTAAGCCTTAAAATGTGCATTCTGATTGAACATGTTACTCCTGTACCAACTTATTATTATTAAATTATCACAGTTATATTTATGAATTTTAACTTTGAGGCTGTCTATCCAGAATTCTTAATAATAATAATAATAATAATAATAATGATAAAACAAATTTGTTTAATTAACTTTAAATAAGAAGAACAAGTACTTGGTTAAATAAAATGACATATTATAGTGTTGTGCAATGTTAGTTATAACTTATTTTGTAGAAGAAACATTTATGATATATTGTAACTTAAGAGAAGAATTTTTAAGGCAAATGACTTAGCATTGTCTTAGTTTAATAATATTTGTATGTACATGAATTTGTGGAGAGCATAATGCCTGCATATATGGAGTCATTGATAGTCATCTGCTCTGGGAGGAGGATTGACAAGTGATTCACACTTTATGCTTCTCTGTACACTTCAAATTCTCTGTAATGAAAGCGAATTAATTGGTAATCTGCTCAGATGTATCCATGCATACTAAACATTGTCACTCTCATGATTTTCTTCTCATATTCTCTCTAAAGTGAAATTTAAGAGGCATTTGAGTACCTTACACATACCAGGTAATATAGTAATTACTGATGGCAAAATAATGAATACAACATTCTTATATTTATGTACTGTGAATGTATCATGATAGCTGCTAAGAGAAAAACTAGTCACAGGTACTATTGGAATAATGATGAACAGACCTTGATCTAATCCAGTAGCTTGGGAAAATCTTTCTGCAGAAACTATGTCTGAGTTAAACGTAAAGACTTAATCATAAGTCACAGGGATATAGTATAGATAAATCATTGCAGGCTGAAAGAAAAGCATAACAACAGACAAAAAGCCACGCAGCAGAGGGCATGTGTAGAAATATGGAAAGCTTCTTATTAAAAATTGAAAACAGATTGGCAGTGACTGATGGGGAATAAGACTGGGGAGATACATAAAGTCAGGATAATGGTGATCCACTTAACCTATGCAAAAAATAAAAATAAAATTGAATTGTAGTCTGTTATGGAAAACAACATTTTAGAAACAAAAGTTCTCATTTTAATCTTTCTCAGCATGTTTTCTCGATTTATCCAATCTTATTTTATGAAGAATAACTAAATTTTTTATCTATAACTTATATTTCTCTCTTGAGTTTTAAAACTGCATTTCCAACTAGATACTAGTAGACAGAATGTTGAGTCCCAAATCCATTATATATGTAGATCCTGTGGGGGAAAAAATGCCAATAATTCTTTGCCTACCACCCTCCTTTGTGCTGATCTCCATCTCAGTTAATGGCATCTCCAGTCACTTCATCTTCAAACAGGAAGCCTTAGATTCATTGTGTCTTGATGTCTTTTCATCTGCACATTTTCTTCTTCCAACACAAATTAGTACCCTTCTCTGATTCCCCATTAATATCATCTCTATCTTCATTCATTCTTATCCAGGTTCCACAAATTGCACCTGAACTGATCTCCAGAACGCCAGTCTCTTCAATTTTCATTTTGTTTTCCAGATTGATGCTCCATTATACCTATAGTTCTAAGTCTGTTACTTACTGTCTTTAAATTACTCTCCAATCAGTTACATTATTATCATTATTATTATTATGCTTTTTTGATTCTTTTTGGTTTTTCCATAATGTACTGACTACATTTCCTTATTAGTTTTTGCTACTGTCATTAGAGATATCTGTGTCTTCTAGTACCATGTTGAAAACGAAAAAGACATCAGTGGCATCTTTTTGGATCATCTACTTTAATCATGTTCATATCATGTCCATACTCATGCTCTTCCTGAAATGGGGCTTAAGGATGGCATTTCACATCTCTCATGATAAGTTTTCATAAAACACTTATAGCTGTTTAAGATTCATAAGAGCAAAGTATATGGATTTCTTGTTCATGTTTCTTTGCTTCCTAAATGTGTATGACAGTGCCTGGCACATACTAGATGCTAATCCAATATTTGTTGCGTGAATAAAAATATTTTATTTTATATTTCTATCTTCTCCTTGAATTAAGAGAAATACATCCAGTCCTAGTTGGCTTTATCAAGAGCCAGTGCTGTGGGTTGATCTTGGTGCCACATTTTGTGTGGGCAACTTCATGTGTAGTACTGCAATGTAGGGTAACTTAGGTGGAAATTTTCTAACTGATTTTTCATGTCCCCTAGGCTGAACTCAATCTATTTTATTAAGTAGGAATTCTTGTTTCCTAACAATCTGAAGAAAAATACTGCTGGGAGTAAAGATGGAAGCAGAATAAAGGAATTCCATTTCTCTCTCAAAGGGAGGGAGAGAGAGAGAGAGAGAGAGAGAGAGAGAGAGAGAGAGAGCAGATGGAAGCAGAATAAAGGAATTCCATTTCTCTCTCAAAGGGAGGGAGAGATAGAAAGAGAGAGAGAGAGAAAGAGAGAGAGAGAGAGAGAGAGAGAGAGAGAGAGAGAGAGAGAGAGAGGAGATTATAAACTAAAGGAAGGGATAGGAAATATTTTTGTTGTTGTTGTTTAAAAAAGGCATTTACAGTCAAGAGAAGAAGAAGAGTATAGCTTGGAAAAGGATTAATAATCATTCTAAATATCTCTAGGGCAAGTTTGACTAGTTTTTATCAGAATAGTACACTTTAATCATGAGTTTTTAATTCTGGTTCTATCAGCCTAGAATTAAGTGCAAATTATTCTTAGATTCTGGCAGAATATTAATTCCATCATTAACTTGTTCACTGACTACGTTCAGGGAGTGAATGCAAACCATGGTATACAAGCCACTGAATAAACTGTAGTTACTACATTGATGAAAAGAACAGATGATTTTTTTGCCTTCAAGGAGAGCATGGTGACACAAACAACAAATGGATAAACTAAAAGTGAAAAGTGCAAATCCTTATTCAGACAAAAAGGCCAGAAAGGAGTGAATCAACAATTTTAGAGTTATAAGAAGAGTGGAAGAGCTATTATGGATTGGAAGGCACCAGTTCCTTCATAGATATTGTTGCTATGCAATGCTTTTGAGTGAGTCTATGAGAAATGCCAGGCCGGAGGTTTGAGATTTTTTTTTTTTGGGGGGGGGGAGGGGGATAATAAAGTCAGAAATCAGGATAATTATTTGAAATTTACTTCTTTTAAAATATGGCAATAAATTGATTTAAAAAAAATGTTGTGCTAGCTACTATTGATTGTGACCTAAGAAACCTCATTTTATGGCCATATTGCCCCAAAGGTCTGCAACATTTGAAAACAAACAAACAGAAACAAACAAACAAAAAAACCCCACAGATATATATCACCATGGCAGATAAAGGTACATGTCTTTGAAGAGAGAAAACAGTATGCAGTACTAGTTATGCCTAAGGAAAACAGAATGTTTACAAAATGCTTCTTAAGAAGTCCAATATTATTCTAAGATTCAATTTTTAAAAAGCCAAACATGTCAAGGAATAGAAAAACAGTCCCTCAGGCAGAGGAGAAAGTATTGCAAAGGGCTGGGGTGTGAGAATAAGCTTATGAATTAATGAATGAAGGAGAGTTTCATGAGTTGAGGATCAAGGATGAAATGGGAACATGGTTTTAAATGGCATGTTATCTCTATTTGAAGCTGGGATTTATTCTATATTCAGTGGGAATTAGAAGGCTATAAACTAGGGAAAGTGTTCCACCTAACTTTTGTTTTAATTATCTGTTACTACATGTTTTAACATTTACCTATTCATTATAATCATTTTAAAGGGATTGTAAGAAAGGTTATATAAATAATTTATAGCCAGATATATTTTAAATGGATGCCTCCAAAATATTAAAATGAGAATTTATTCTTCTGAAATAGGAGTTATGAAATTTCCTTTTGTGTTACTCAAAATGTGGCTTTAGTTTATTTCTCTGTTGTCAAAATATATTTGAAATTCTCCTCTCTCCCAGTAATTCATTGTCTTGTTTTTCTATTTTTACTTGGTTTAAGTCAATCAGAATCTCTGAGTAGAACGGAATACTATTGTACTTAGGTAGAAAGAAGTTCTATGAAGGTTCGGAGCCATTTCATGTGGTACATATTACCCTTGTGCATGATGAAGAAAATGCAATGCATTTTTGTAGAGAATAGTTTCCGGCGACATGGCTAAAAGTACCAAAAAGATTGGAATGGCCAGTAAATACAGGACTAGTCATGGCGCCTCCCTCAGGACAATGAGGAAAATTGAAATCAGCCACCATGCAAGGTACACTGCTCCTTCTGTAGCAAAGCCAAGATGAAGACAGGAGTTGTGGGGATCTGGCGCTGTGGTTCCTGCAAGAAAACTAGCTGGCAGTGCCTGGACCCACACACCACTTCTGCCATCACAGTAAAGTCTGCCATCAGAAGACTGAAGGACCAATAGGAGCTCCACAATTGGAAACATTGCTAACCTATACTAAGTGAGTTAATTTACGTAACAAAACAACAACAACAACACAAAACAAAAGAAGAATGTGCCTTAAGAAAATGTTACCTCTGCTTGTAACTGGTCATTTTTTCTTTACACGACCAAAGATGTGATAGAATTTAACTAAAATTGTCTAAAACCTGCTAGGATAAGATTTTTTGCAAGTATTAATTGAATATTAATAGCAAGAGGCAGGATCAAATGAACATTTGCAGACAAAGAAAAAATGCCATCACTACTTACAGAAAGAGGTGTGTAAGGCCATTATACTAAAGATTACTTATAGTCTGCCGTTGACTCTGAATCTACTCTAAGTTTCCATTACTTCACTTATTAGAAAAAAATGTTCCAGATATTAAGAAAATGCCTCTTTATTTTAAATGCCAATTTAAATTAGCATATTTCCACTTAACTTCTCAATGCACTCCATACAGGCAATTATCTAATTTGATTTTTGAATACTTTATGCTACCCATTAACTTATACTTTTTGCTACTTTTCTAATTTTAGATCACGCCTTCCAATTTAGCATTCTTTTAAAGTTTTATATGTATTTTGTTTGAGTCAGTTTTGTAGTCCCCTTGATCATATTCACAGCTTTAAATATGTCACCCAAAACACAAGATGGCTTTATTTGTGAAAGCTTTCAATGATGCCTATTCAGAAATATTTACACATCAGAGTGAAAGAAATGTCTTGATTGAAGTGACAAATTACATCTTTTGCAACACTTTCTAAGAAAAAGCACAGATGTAAAATATTATATTAGTGTCAAGAGAGTGAAATATTCTTAACAATTCTCAAAAAGTTCCTAAAGACAAAATAAGCTTTATAGTAATTTGAACATATTTGATCTTCTGAAAGCTAATGTGATGTCTTCTAATTACATACTTATTTAAAATATGAGAAAGAAATATGAAATAGAGGTATTCATTGTATCATAGGATAAATATTTTAGCTGAGGTGACAGTATCTTGAAGAAAATTCTTAGATGTGCCCAATACCAACCACCCTTTGATTCTCCAATTGTGTATACGCTTTCAATTTTAGGTAGCATCTGAAATTGCCAGAACACTAACTTTCCACTTGAGCTTCTCTGGGCTCAAGCATTGTGACTTTTCCTTTAAACTTCATAGAAGCCCCTCAGGCAGTCCTCACTGGGAAGTGGCTGAGAGGAACCTTCACCCAACTTCAGTACAGCAGTGTTTGGGCTTCAGTGTTTTTGAAGACAAGTTTCTCACAGAACATATAAAATCAAAATCACTGTTTCAGAAGGTTTTTCAACAATGCAGGGAATTTGGATGCCAAATACACATTTGTAAATAAGAGATCACAAGTTCTATTTCATCTCCTCCCCTTTTGTTAAAGGGAGAATAGTATCCTTTATAGTTGACTTCTTTCAGTTAGAAATTCTATATTATTATTAAAAATGTAGAAACATGACTCTTATACACATATTAAGTGAACACGTGTCAAAGGGTTCATCAAACTCATTTTTTTTTTAATGAAGAAAATAGTAAGGAGTTAAAACCAATGAGAACTTGACCTTCAAAAATTTTTCTCCTCTACTAGGCAAAATTCATTTGAATTGCTACAGGTAAAAGCATTTGCATTACAATGTTTTCTATAAATTAATTTCTATTCCTACAGAACTATAAAATGGACTAGTCAATCAAAGTCAGTCAAAGATACACATTCTTATAGAATTATAAAATGCCAAGGATGTACTTGACAATCCATCCCCAGATGCCATTTAAAAGATGCATCATCTCATTTGCCCATTTACAATTCTTTGACAATTTTTTTGACAAGAAGTATAAGTGAGTCTCCCCTCAAGTCATATAAAATAAATATCTAAGCATTTATTAGATGAGTAGCTTGATTTTTACATTTTATATAATATATCAAAAGTTACAAACATAAATTCACAAAGTTAATTGCCTTTATATTAATTTTTTTCTTAATATCAAGATGTCAAAATTATTCTGATTTCTTTTAGAATTTTGGTCTATTTTTCTAACATATCATTTTAGTTTATTTAGAAAAGAATTAAAGAATTAAAAAAACACTTTAATAACCTTCATATTTTTATAATTTATTATTCCCATCCCTGCTTTTGTAACAAACATTTCAGCAGAAAGGAATCAAAGAAGGGGGGCCAAGAAGAGAGAGAACAGACAGCTCTGTAAAACCATTCTTCATATAGAATATTAAATATTGAATATAAAATAAAAATAATATATTCAATATTAAAAGTTTATGTTCTTAATTAAAAATTAATGGAATCAAAGGAATAATATACACAAAATATCAGAGTAAAATAAGATTAACAATGTAGCTATTTGTAAAATGAAGCATTTCATGGATTAAGACAATTTAAAAATAGGGAAAGCAAAGTCAGGTGCTGAGAAAACAAAACTTCTAGTTGGAGACTATAACACTTGCTTATTCTAGGCCATCCTCTAACATATTTTGTTCATTCAATGTACATTCACAGTAATATGAAAATAAAGAAGTATATCTGAGATCTTTAACTATTCAGGTGAAAAATGGAAATCAAAGGGGAAAACAAATAAAATGTTAGACACAATTTTTCAAAACATAACCTGAATTTTAAAATAAGGTATTTGCTCAAGTGAATTAATTAGCTCATCCTGTTATATAGTATGAGCTCCGGAGGCCCTGAAATTTTATTCAACATTCACATGGTAATTCAGAATGGTTTACTCGCTATAGAATCAGGCTCTTGCTGTTTTTACAATAGGAGTACACAAAGAATTAGTGTGTTTACACTATAAGAGAAGGTTTTAAACCTTTAAACAGGATTATTCATACTCCTGTAATTTATAATTATGTATAATAAAGTGTTCCCACACATAATAAAAGTATGTAGATAAAAGAAAAAAATTAATTGGTTGACATTATAAAACTTAATTCCTAGAAAATTAAAGACCATTGTATTTTCTCTATAGATGATCATTACTCTGTCTAGAAGACTCATCCCTCTTTCCCCTCTGTCTTTTCTGCCTCAATAACATCAGTCAAATGGGGAAATTCAGAGATATTCTTAAAAGAAAGATATTGTTTTAACTGATAATGGGAGGTAGTCATTCCAGGATTACCCAGGATTAAAGAGAAGAGATCTATAATGTGGATATCATAATCAATGGAAGATAACATATTTCCCCTAAATTTGTTTGGAAAATACCTCTAATTGGGAGATATATCATGATTTATATCCATGTACATTTTCATTAATGGAAATACTATAAAGTTAATTGGAAATGGGATTTTAATGTTTTTGTTGTTATTATAGAATCTACTCTCAAAGTTAATTTTTAGAAACACTGTCTAATAATTATGACATTTATTTTAGGTTTATTAAAAATAAAATCCTCCTTACAATTTTATGACCAAGTTATTGCTAAAATAGACATTTATTTCCTAGACATCCGTTGGTGCTTTGAGAGTATATCATTCAGGATAGGCTGAGTTAAGTTGTTATAACAATCAAACCCTAAATGGTTTATTAGAAGGTAAGTTTATTTCTTGCAATGCAATCTATATGCTCTATGGGCATTTTCAGAAGGGCTCAGTTCTTTGAAGTCTTATCATCAGCATAGTATAGAGAAGGGAGGATGGCTGACTCTTCCATGAAGAAGATATACACATTGTTTCTGCTCTCATTTCATGTAACTTCCAAGGGACTAGGAAGTACACCCCTGCCATGTTTACAGAACAGATACTAGAAAATACTGGTTTACAGCACCAGTAACTACCTTAGAGATGAGATAAGTCACATCTTGGTGAAAAGGAAGTGGTAGGAAGCAATAATGAGAACTCTGTCCTTTCTTACTCAAATGAAACTAAATTTTGAGTTCTCCAAAATTTATGACTCCCCTTAGGAAAAAGAAAAAGAAAATGTAAATAATCTGTATTCTGAAATGTCAAATCCCACACGCCTTCCACTTGAAATCGTTCCCCTTTCTACCTCCTATGCCCCATTCACCCATTGTAACCGATTCCTTTTCCCAAACTGGCTTTTGTCCAAGAGAACTGGTGAATTAATTTGTGTTAATTGCAAAAAAAAACCACACCTGCAAACATATGCAAATCCCTGTAAGAGATAGTGTAATGCAGTAATGATAAGCATTGCATTGTGTTAGACTTCCTGAATTCTGTCCCCTGCCTTGCCACTTATTTGCAGGGTAAATTTGGATAAGTTGTTAAACCTTTCTGTGTCTCAGTATATATTTCTGTAGAGTGAGGGTGAGAAGACTCCCTGAGAGCTAAAACATGTAAAGTGTGTAAAACAGCTCACAATATGCCTTTAATTAACGTTAGCCTGAGATATAGTAAACTTTTGGTTCGGAATATATCAGATTTCTATTTTTATCTGATACAGACTTTTATTTGATTAAATATTAAGATTTCTGCATTCTAAGTTTTTGAATTCTAAGTATATAGTTCAGTATTTGTCTAGCAATATAGTGTAAATTTCCCCCAATTAACTCATAAAAGACAGATTTTATAGTTCTTTTGTAAACCACAGAAAATATAATTTCATTAATTTAAAGGAGGAACCACTTTTTGGGTCATGCTTCATCCATTGAATACAATATCATTGAATTGAGTGAATATATATTATAATATTTTATTGAAAATTATAATATTTTAGAAAACTCAAAATTATTCAATCAACAGTATACTTTATTATGCATGTATATTTCAAAATTTCCAAAATATTGCTTAACTTGCCAAGGGTTAAAATTGTGTTGAGTATCCAAAATCAAATTCATGTGCTTATCAATCTGCTGAGGATAAATAGCAATTTATTAGATAATTGGGGTGTAAATTGTCCAAAGAAATATAAAATACTGATGTTATTTATATATGGATATATATGCATTTGATTGCATTATATCCACCACAAGAAAAAGACTTTTGTACTTTTGCTATCAGAGGAGTACACAACTGGGATTCCTCTGTGGCTTGTGTGGTTCTTCGGATGTTGCTGAAATGAGCACTTTCAGGAGCCCCCCCGGGAGAATGAGGTGCGGTAGAAGACTATTTGTGTGGAGTTACATTCCTCAGTTTCCAATGTCCCATTTCCCTTAAGCCAGTCCTGGAAGAGGGGCAACTATGGGTTCAGCAAAGCCAAAAGCAAGGCCAGCGTCCAGAGCTTCCATTCTGTGTTGCAGCTGGTTCTAGCTCAGCATCAGGTGACTTGAAGTCACATGACTGTGGGCCATGTGAGTGAAGGCAGGGGAGTGTGCCCCTGCAACAGGAGTCCCAAGAGGGCCACGTGCCCAGAGTTTATATATCCAGGTTTCTTGCCCTTGCAGTGGCCATGCCTATTCTGGCCACTGACTCACTTCCAGGTGTGACTGACAAGTAAGCATCTTCCCAAATCACTCAGACCTTACTGGGCATTTGCCCAAACTGCCTGTGTTCAGTTCCTTCCCCCACTGATCAGAGTGTTAAATTAGTAAAGCTGTATCAATGGCATGCCTATATTATCTAGTCTTTCCTTTACTCCTTTCCTGTTAAATAGTAACCAGATTATTACAACCGTATCACTTTCACTTGTGATCAGAGTTTGGTTTGTGAGGTAGAAATGGCTAATTTAAGTTTTTTAGTTAAAAATTAAATACTGTTTAATAGTGACTTAATTTGAAAATCAGAATAATAAGGCTATTTATTGAAATATAGATGTAAATGCATAAAATTTGGAACATTGTTAATGAGATATTTTAAAAAACTGCAAGAAGTCATATTTACAAGTGGAAGAATGACCACTTGTAAAGTGGAAGGGATGATGTTGTCTGCAAGATAACTTTAATAATGATGGAATTGATTAATGTACAAAGTCAATGACAGTATATTCTTTCACGGTAGTTGGCACTGTGACACTTCCACAAATTTGTTATCATATATTGGTGTTGGGGCCTAGGGAAGGCTGCTCCAAGATATCCCACAGTAGCATATTGATTATTTTGAACTCAACTCACCTGGGAAGCAGCAAGAGCAGGAAAACTCTTTCACTGCCCTGTGTCCCACTAGGTAGGAAACAAATCTCCATATTCCCTCCCCACCCCTAAAGGACTGAGAGACAACCTTATCACAAGAGTTATAAAATCTAGGTCAAATGAGAGTATATAAACCTTATAACACCTTTACTAATTTATCACCCAAGTCCAAACTTCGTTTGGATTCCAAATGAACACCCAAACCTGCTTAGATTCAATTTAAGTGAACACTAATTTTCTTTGTCCTGTCAACTTCTCACAGATGCATTACTTCTTTATTTAAAAAGTATAGAAAGGTGCCTACTTTGAGCCTCTTTGAGCCTCATTTTATGACCTGAGCATCATTAATGATTCTTCTGAGTGCACATATTAAATTTGTTTTTTTCTTCTGTTTTTCTAGTCTTGTGTCAATTTTATTATTTCATAAATAGTCTCGCCAGAAGAACTGAAGAAGTGTAGAATGGGGGAATCATTTCTCACTCCCAAGCATGGGCATGTAAAATGACACTGTTGTAATTAGCTAGTTATTGATAATAAGAAAGGAGGAGAGAGAAGGCCAGACATTAGAAGCATGGCCATTTGGTTAACTTCACCAGGAAGCTGCAATTTCACACTCCGCGGGGACCCTCAAGCCAATTCCCTGCAGATCACTGGGGCAAGGAGTCCAACAAAGGGGAGATAGGTGCATCTTTCAAAGGCTGTCATGCTGCTTTCCAAATTTGAGAGCAAATACATAACTAAGGTGTTTCTGTGCATTTAAAAGTGAAAAATTGTTTTCCAATAAAAAGTGAAATTTCAATTAGAATGTAATTCTTTATTCTCTAGCAGCACTGTCCAATACAACATTTTGTGATGATGGAAATGTATATGTCTGTTGAGCACTTGAAATATGACTAGTGTAACCAAATAACTGATTTTTTAAAAGTTTTTGTTTATTTTAGAGAGAGAGGAAGGGAGAAGGAGAGAAACATCCATCAGTTGTCTCCTGCATAATGGGGATCGAGCCTGCAACACAGGCCTGAGCCTTGACTTGGGAATCAAAGCAGCAACCTCTTGGTGTATGGGCAACACTCAGCTGACTGGGCCACACCAGCCAGGGCCAAATAACTGATTTTTAAATTTTATTTTAATTAATTTAAATTTTATATTTAAATAGCCACATGTGAAAGTGTTTATCATATTAGACAATATAGCTTTAAAGTTTTATTATTACTCTGGCTTTTATTCATTTTATCTAAAACTAGGGGCCCAGTGTTCGAATTCGTGCACCTTGAAAGGAACTGTGGGCCACGAGGCTGCGGTGGGCACAGGGGCAGATCTTGGCCCATCCTCCACGCCCCTGCCCGGCTCCTCCAGCCACGGCCCCCGGTCCCCTGTCTGCTGGCAGTCCCGCTCCCACTGCCGCCGCTTCCATGTGCTGATGGCGCCGGCCCTGCTGGGACCCGCTGACAGCACAGAGCAATGGGGGCTGGCACCAGCAATGGATGCGAGTGGTGGCTGCTGCCCCGATCACCCCTCAGGAGTAGAGGGAGATGGAGAAACCCTCAGGGGCAATAGGGGCCGACATCTGCTGCTCATGGTCAGGTCTGGTGCTGGGTTCTGGCAGCGGGTACAAGTGGCCGTTCCAGTGCCGGCTGAGGGTGCAAGCGGGGCTGGCACCGGCAGTGTGTGCAAGTGGCAACTCCAGCGCCGGCAGAGGGTGCGAGCGGTGGCTGCCAGCCCCAATTGCCCCTCAGGAGCAGGGGATGGTGGAGAAGCCCTGAGGGGCGATTGGAGCCAGCAGCCACCACTGAGATCTGCTGACAGCGCCGAGCGATCAGGACCAGCGCCAGGCGCTGGCAGCAGGTGCGAGCAGAGCTGGTGCTGGCAGCAGGTGCGAGCAGGGCTGGAGCCGGCAGCAGGTGCGAGCGCCAGGTGGGACAGTGGCATGCAGGAGCAAAGGATTTTCAGTAACCACGAGAGGCTCGCCCCAATGACAGCAACTGGTGCCCTGCCTTGGTCTGGTGCCCTCGCTCACCTGCTCCACCATCCTGCCACGACCACTGCCCACTATGGTACGTGCTCTACAGCCTGCTGCCGACGCCTGCCATGTTCCGCGCACACCCCCTGGTGGTCAGCACACATCATAGTGACCGGTTGTTCGGTTGTTCCACCGTTCGGTCTATTTGAATATTAGCCTTTTATTATATAGGACTAAAAAAGAAATGCTGTTTTAATGCATGTTCTTCAAATGAAATTAATATGGCCAACAGTTTGCTTTTTAGTAACATCATTTTTACACAATTTAATTTCCCATACAGCAATGACAGACATAGTATAAGCAAGTGAAAAGTTCTGAGTGAGATATTTCAGTTTATGATTTTCTTGGTGTGTCTAGACTTTTCTAACAATCAGTACCAAGTGCCAGTCAGATACTCTGTTTAAAGCAATATGGTCTTTCTTGTCTAGATCATTCACTATGATCTGGCTTAAGTCCAGAGAGAAACAAGGTGGTTATTTCCTGATAGAGAATTCTGTGGAGAATTGTGGACTAAGCCAGGGGCAGGTGGGAAGGCAGGTGCAAACTTTATCCATGACATAAACAATTTGACATTGGACAATCTTGTAATTACAATTATTGTCTCTAGTTCTATTTGAACTTACTATAAAGGAAATATGGCATATAAGAGTGTGATGGTTTTGGCTCGGAAAGTTCCTTCATATGATTTTAAGTTAAAATATATAAGAAGATACTTAAAATGAAAAAAATTAAAGAATTGCAGTTTTATATGTGTAAGGAAGTGAATATTAAGGAATAATGGGTCCATTAGAAATGAGAGTACAATTTAACCCTTTGCACTCGCTTGCTTTTTTCTCGATTCCTTTATTCTAATGCTAACCGTGTCAAGTCACACTCGACATCCGAGTGCAAAAGGTTAAATCTATATTGAATTGGGTGGGACAAAACTGGGATTGAAACAAAATCCTAAAATATCAAAGTCATCTCAGTTACACTTCCTAAAAAGGTGGGGAAATTACTCCCAGAGCAATATTTTAGGGAAAAAATGGAGCTTAAACTTGATTTTTCATCTTTAAGTGGCTACAAGAATCTTGAGGAGAGAAGAATAAAATGCAATCATTCGAGTGTGGACAGATAAATTTTATTTTTCTTGTAAAATGTTTTTATTTTCAGTATAACTTGGTTGTATATAAAATAGAAGAAAATTAGAAGACAAAAGTAGAATAATGTGGTTGAGGTGGCCATATTTTGGAAACCGAGTGTAGGCAGAAATGCTTTAACTTTAGAAAGTAGAAAATGAAATTTCATAGTAGTCAGGATAAGCTTAATGGTTAAATTTAAAATTATTTTTAAAATAATTTTTAAATCTTTCTGAAGTATAAATAGAAAAAAATTAAATCTGTACTTACCTGAACTGTACCAGTATTATATTGAATTCCAAAATAGGTAGTTTAATGGAAGGCTGAGCGTGAAAGTAAAGCGTGGCAGTTATTATTTATTTATTTATTTATTTATTTATTTATTTACTAGTATTTGTATTGTTCAAGTATTACATATGTCCACCATTTTTCCCCCTTTGGCTCCCCACCCAACCCCCCACCCCCCGCATAGGCCTTCACCACCCTATTGTCTATGTCCATGGGTTATGCTTATCTATCTATCTATCTATCTATCTATCTATCTAAAAGCCTAAGCAACCGGCCAAACAGCCAGTAGATATGTCACACACTTACCACCAGGGGCAGATGCTTAATGCAGAAGCTGCCAAGCTGCGGTCACTTGGCAGCAGCGGTTCTAAGGTGATGCACCCAGAACCAGAGAGGAGGGAGCCTAATTCTGGGGTGCATCACCTGAGAACTGCCCTCTCACAATCTGGGACCCCTCAGGGGATGTTGGAGAGCCAGTTTCAACCCGATCCCCACAGGCCAGGCCGAGGGACCCCACTGGTGCATGAATTCGTGCACCAGGCCTCTAGTCTTTATATATAAAAGCCTATGCGACTGTTGCAACCATTTTACAACCAGACGACTGGAACAAGCAGAACGACTGGTCAACCAGTCGCTATGATGCACACTGACCACCAGAGGGCAGACGCTCAATGCAGGAGCTTCCCCCTGGTGGTCAGTGCATTCCCACAGACAACCTCCCACAGCCGGCCAACCTCCCGTGGTCCCTCCCCACCAGGCTGGCTGGCCAACCTACCACAGTCCCAATCTGGACTGGGCAAGACGGCCCTGAATGGCCCAGATCGCAGCCAGGCCAAGGGACCCCACCCATGCACGAATTCGTGCACCAGGCCTCTAGTATGCATATAAGTTCTTTGTTTAATCTCTTCCTATCCCCCCCTCCCTCAGTAAATCAAGAGTTCAGACTTTAGAGTGGAAGATTTATGTTTTGAAATACAAATAAAACATTTAGTAATATACTTAAAGAGTATAATAAATTTAGTATGGTATAAATAAAAATAGTATAATAAATTTTAGTCATCACTTGCTAGCCAATATTAATACTCTTTATTAGTAGATATGAAAATAATTGATTGAGTTTCAAATTATTTGTTTACTATTAAAAACTTTTCTAGATACCTCCAAGAAGTTTTATCAGATTAAGGTAATGCAAAAATTCAATGATGCATAAAGCTGATATAATTGTGAGGAAACAGTCTCCCACATTGAACATGAGGAATACAGCTATCTTTTGGATACAGTGATTTGGTTTCCTTAAGAAAAATACCCCCTCTCTGTAACTGCTACAGTGCCTGAAAACAAACAGAAACCAGTAATGTAATTGTTGGATCATATGGTAGTTCACTTTTTAATTTTTCGAAGAACCCTCAACCGTTTTCCACAGTGGCTGCACCAATCTGCATTCCCACTATCAGTGCACAAGTGCTGCCGGAGCAGAGGCTCTGGGGTGAGCCTGGGGCCTCAGTTTGAGGAATGTCCTGCTGGCTGCCTAGGGCTGCAGAAGCGCCTGTGCCTCCTGAGCCTCCTGAGGACAGTGGGCTGCGTGGACCACCAGAGCCGGTAGGGGGCAGCTCAGGCGGGTGGGTCTGGATCCCTAGGTGCTTGCCGGGAGCCTGGTGTGCATTCAGACCCTAACTGGTGTAATGGGAACCACCTGGGCTGCGGGAGCAGGCAGGCACTAGGGTGTGCTGGGCTCCTGCGTTCAGGCGAGAGAGCTCTCTGAAGCCTGGTGTTAGGGAGCCACCAGGGGCCACGGGAGCTGAGATGGCAAGTACTGGGGTAAGTTTGGGGCCTGGGTTACCTGCAGCTCCCTAGGAGCCCTATGATGGAAGCCGCTCGCGGGCGTGGGAGCTGCCTGGGGTCACTGGACCTGCAGGCCCTGGGCTTAGCCAGGCTTATGGGTTTGTGGAAGCCCGCCCGGAGCCACCTAGCCAGGGAGGGAGTCAGGGCTCTTGGTGCTCACTTTTCTCCCCTCCAACCCGGAGATGTCAATCTCTCTGAGTTGGGCGGCCTAGGTTTAGGGAAGGACGTGATGGGGGTAGTGTGATAGTGTAAATCACCTTTTCCTAGGCCCGTTTTGGCATCTTTTCTTATTTCTGTGCTTCACCGAGTGTTGTAACCCTTCACCTATAATCATTGGCTCTTGTGAAGAAATTTTCCTGCTCATGTGGTTGTTCAAACTGATGCGTTTTTGCGGGGTGAAGTAGAGGGTGGGGGTGAGGGGGATAAACAGAAGAAATTCCCATGGCACCATGTTAATGTTGTCATTGGCAATCCCCAAGAAATGTTAACTACATGTTTTCAATCTAATTGCATGAAGAGTTATTTTTTTAAAAATATAAGTGAAAAGTAGTCACTTTTGGCAATCCAGCTAATAGATATTATTCTTTTTAAAGGCAATTTAGCTACTTTTAAACAATAAATTGGTATTGGATATTCGTGAGAGAGAAATAAAAAGAATCAAATTTCTTTCATAATTCAAACTCCTAAACCTTTTTAAACATTTTGAAATTTTAATGTTGCATAGAGTTGAGTTTAAGAAAAATGTGCAGGGGCTTGGTGATACATTTCTACTGACACTGGTTATTAATCCCAATGAGTTGGTTGTAGTGTAAAATACTCTATGATCTGATCTCAACCTACACTTTTTGAGTTACCAATTCCTCTACACATCAGAATTCTAGTCACTGTGTCATGTTTTCCAACTGAAATGCCCCCAACTCATCTGCTTACCTGTTTTCTATTCTTCCTTTGAAAGACTCTGCCCAATAGGTCTGATTAGCTTAATGTAAAACAGCAGTCACAAGTAACTTCCGATTCAAATGGGCAAGGTGGCCTAGCTGAAGAGAAGGAATGCTGTTGCTATCAGAAAATGTGAGAGAACAGGGCCCTTCCCCCAACTGCACCAAAGATGTTACAATTTAAACATAACAAACCCAACCCAGCCAAAGTCAAACAAAAACACTACTTTGGCTAACCAAAACTTATTAGCAGGGATGGGTTTGGCTTACAGAAGTAGTATAAACCTATTTCCTTCAGCGTTTATTTGATGTTGAAGACCAGTGTTT
The DNA here is from genome assembly GCF_951640355.1 of Cnephaeus nilssonii. Taxonomy (NCBI): domain Eukaryota; kingdom Metazoa; phylum Chordata; class Mammalia; order Chiroptera; family Vespertilionidae; genus Cnephaeus; species Cnephaeus nilssonii. The sequence goes on along the minus strand of NC_137079.1, from coordinate 72,745,481 downwards.
GTGGCATGCCCTTACTTGTCTTAAAATTGCAGTGATGTTACATGGTGCCTGTCAAAGGCATGTTTTGTCCTTAAGAATGGGAAAATGTACACTTTTGTAAAGCAGTGTGTAACTTCCGCTTTGTCTTTTACTTGGTTTTAGTAATGTCAGCACACATAGCAAAACAGTATGTTTTTAAATCAAGGACACACTGATGATGTTTTACAAAGGTGACAATTTAAAGGTGAACTAGCTAGCTTAAAAATAAATTTTAGACATGCAAATTTACTGTTTTTGAGTGAAATATTTTCTTATTTTCATGAACGTTTTGGATTATTGCTTAGCCTTTTTCTTTCCACTATAGTTTGGGTATATTTAGAGGCAAGGGCATACATTTCCATAGCAATCACTTCAATTTTAAACAGTTTATCTGCGTAAAAGTTGGCATTCTGAGCTCATTATTTCCTGAGAACCTGGGCTTTCTTTGTGTGCGCCTTGAAAAGTAGAGTGAACTATACATTTTCTGTCAAAGGATAAACTGGTCCTGATAACTAGCTCTCAGTACTTGGAACAGCATAGTTATAAGTACTGAGTTCTCACCCTGGCTCTATCATTTCATTTACTAATATTTGACTTTGGATCAATGACTGAGGACTCATACCACATATTTTTCTCTTTCTATACGAAACAATACTAGGATATTTCTGCTCCCATGTTAAATAATACATAAGGCATCAAAATGTTGGTCCAATAAATATTTGTTTCCTGAAAAACATATTTGTGAACCTATTAGGTAGCTGTTCAGTTAAGAAAGCTTAGTGAGAGGCTTGACTTTGCATGAAAAATGTGAAAAGAAAAAAACCTGAGGTTCTGTTATCTCTAAGTTAAAAGAATCAATAGCAATGTAGCTTAAAACATAAGCAAATTAAGGGATGAAAGCACATTTAGTCTACTTATAAATATCAATAATTTTTTTTCAAATATGTGTTAGAATATTTTAGAGTTCTGTTTATGACACCTTGTTTTGAGAAATGAGGGGAAAGAACAGATACCAGTTTGTATATTTACTAAAATTCTGTTACTGTGATTTTTTTTATCCTGAAAAGAAGGAATCAGAAGTCAAATCTTGGTGAAGAGTGTATTACATTATAAATGCGAAATTAGATATATATTTTTTCTTGATAGTGAGAACTGCACACACACACACACACACACACACACATTTTTATTCTTACTATTATCTTCTTTTCTCTTTAATTAGGATAAACTATTTAGCCAGTATTAAGAATTCCTTCTTATGAATATTAGTTTTAGGTTTAAATAAGTCTATAGGAATCAAGCTCCAACTTAGGCAAAAGCAACTAGAAGGATCATGCTCTGCCCTGATAAACATAGCAAGCTGTTAAGGATTTCTAAAAGCACCAAACCTTTGCCTGGGGATGAAACTGCTTTTGTGCTCATTTGGCTTGTTCAAATGTTGCCTTGAGATATAACTTCCCTCCATTACTTACCCCCTAAAAATAAAAGCAGTTGTAAATGGAAGGTACAGCAGCAGTACATTGTGATCCAGTTGAGGTATATAACATCACATTTACTGAGCTATGTTTTCATCAAAGGAAAATACACCGATTGCCTTGTGAAAGCACTCAGAGAACAAGTCAGCTGACTCACAGCTTCTCTTCTGTCTTCTGCATCCAGTTAAACCAGCTCTCTTCATGCTAGATTCGTGTTAAAGAAACTTAGTTTAATTAAACAATATGGATGATTAGGGAGGAGTGAAATAATTATTTTTTTATACTCAGATATGTGTTACTTGCTCAGGAAAGTCATTTTAATTGCTGCTGCCTAATTACTGGTGAGTTACTAAATAAACCACATCATCATTAATGCATTCATTACCTTATTCCCTCATCACCTATTTCTAATTTATTCAACTAAATTTACTAGGTACCATCACTATTTTTTCACTGTTCTAAGTTTTACTGTGTCACTCTCAGAGCATTTTTCTATAAAACATTAATATCATGTTTAACCTAGTTTTGGAGTGTGGCATCTTCTTGAGTATTTCAGCATAGAGTTTAAGGAGACTTATGTTAATGATCAATATTTTGCACGTACACTTACAGACTCCTTTTCTAATGGGAAATGAGCATATTGACCCCAAAAGAAATGAATTCATTCTACAAAAACCAGGCCTCCTTCTAATGCATTGGCTTAGTGTTGAGCTTGATTTCCTCCCTACTCCACATTCAATGTAGAATCATTTCATGTGACAATAAGCTAAATGATGAATGGGTTATGCTTTACATAGTACTTTTTGTGCTTCTCCTGTGTAAGTTACTCCCATATTATGATGACTCATGAAAAGGGCCCAGAGGGACACACGGTACAGTATAAGTCCAGATATTTCTGGATACACTTCTGTGACAAAGACACAAAATGGGAAAACAGCACATACTAGTATTCTGCCTGACTTGACAGGTGCTCATTTTGGAATTCAGAACTTGACTTTGTTACACAAAGAGAAAAGCAGAGTTTGTATAAGAATTATAAAAATAATTTAAAAGAAAGTGAAGGTATGTGTTACTTGCTCAGGAAAGTCATTTTCTGAGCAAGTAACACATATCTGAGTATAAAAAAATAATTATTTCTAATTACTAATATAAGATACATTAAAAGCAACTCAAATGTATCATTAAAATAATTCAAATGTATTATTCAGAGCAATATAAATCACAGTAGGGTGGTTTGATTTATTTAGAAACTTATACTGTGCATATCATCTAAATTCTAGAAAAATCTTAGTATATTGTTTTTAAAATCAGAAGTTTACGGACTTTCCAACATAGAAATTATCCTGGAAACTCAAATCTTCCAATATATAATCTTTACTACTGTAAATCTTGTATTATTTTCCTGTGATAAAAGTGGAGAGTAAATGTGAAAAAATTTATTTCCCAATAGCTGTCGAGATATTCTTCTCTTTGTTTCAAATAAAGAAATATTCTTTAATAGTTATTTATTCTATTCTACAAATTTTTCTGGTATGGGAAGAAATATTACAGGAAAAGCAAAAGGGGTTTTGAAGAATCTGGCACAATTCCAACTCTTCTACAGATAAATTCCACATTATTCTAGTGTTGTCATTCTGAAGCTGCTACAGAGTCATATAACCACAAAATAAAAGTCAACACAGTCTATTTCTCTCTTATCTCTTTTGAACTGCAGATTCAGTTTTTTAAAATCCTGCAATGATAATCTTTAAAACATCACTAATAGGCATTTATGGGGAGGCATGGGACAGGAGTTGGCTGAAGGCGCCTGCCCCTGCCTTGACTTTTCCAAACAAGTCTGAGCCCTCCTGGTGTTACTTAGACACGACCTTGCTTAAAGGACACTACAGATGCATGTGTTTTCTCAAGTGTGCTTTCCCTGCTGGTAGTATCTAATAGTTAATTTTAGTTCAAGCTATTGTTACAATAAAAGCCGAAGGAGGCAGGTGAACAGGGCTGCTTAGTTCCTATAGCGAAGCAGTCCCTTAGCCTCTCTTTCACAGAAATGTGTGTCAGAGTAATCCATTCATCAGTCTCTCAGGGTCTGCTGGTCAGTCCCCGCAGGCATTAACACAAAATTTCAACTGGTAAAAATAATTTTACCTGGTCAAACTTTTTTATCAGGTAAGAAATAGATATCATATTATAAAATTTCATATTATCAGTATTTAGCTGCTAATCCAACATTTAAACTGTATGTTTTCAGTAAATAAAACTTGGTGTCTTCTTAGTAAATTAATGAGTTGATATGTGTTTAATCCACAGTAATCCATTTAGTAAATAATTATATACCACTAATTTGCATATTCCTAAAGGCAAATAACATTCTCTTCTTACTAGAAAAGACTAAAAATATATTGAAACTTATAATATGTAATATCATACATTATTCATATTTTGTGGCATCTACAGATAGAGACTGTTTTTGCTTTTCAAACTCTTCAGAACCGTCAGGGAAATGACTAAAATTATTGTTGTGGAAATATGGAAATAAAATAAATATATATATGACAGTTTGGCAACAGAAATATAACTCACTGAATATATAAAAATCTGTTATAATCTTACGTATTATATTTAACAAATATCCTTTTGAGATTTTAATGCTTTTGGGGCTCACATTTCTGACTGCAGCCCACATTTTGATAAAGGAGTGAGGGAATGAAGGAATTAAGATATTGAGGACAGAAGAGAATTCAGTGAGAGTACAAGTGAGAGTGTGAGGCATTAGGGACTGTGTGGGGCTCATTATTAGGTGAGAGTTGGATACTGTCTAAGAGTCATAGGTAGATCTGTTTTAAAACCTTATTAAATGTTTATCAAAGAATTTAGGTTAAATATTGGATATGCCCATTTGGCCTATGATTCTTTAAAAGCTGCTTTGATCTGGGATTGAAATGCACAGCACTGTACCATAAAGAGCCCTCTCATTATTGTCTTGTCAGGGCCATAATGTGTCCATAGGCAACAGGATCTTTGGGAGCTAAAATTTTGCCAAGATGTATTTGAATGTTGAGGTTAAGTAAAATGAGTCTATAAAACAGTTATTTTGCTATGCCTTGAGGTATTCCTGTGTTAGAGTAACAGCCGCAATATAAATAACCCTAAAATTTTAGAATCTTCCAATGGTGAATGTTTATTTCTGTAACAGCACACTATGGGTGGTTTTGGTCAGCTGGTTGTCTTGTGACACAGTTCAAAACATGGCCTCTTTCTCTCTTTTGGTTTTGCCATCCCCATGATCTTGGCATCTTCAGCTTCTATCCAGCTCTCTGGCAGGAGGCAATGAAGAAAAACATTTACTTCTTAGAGATTGAGCCTGGATGTGACATGCCACTTCCATTCATGTTCCGTTAGGTATATTTATAGCCCTGGCCAGTGCGGCTCAGTTGGTTGAGTGTCATCCCATGCACTTCAAGGTTACAGGTTTGATTCCTAGTCAGGGCATACGCCCAGGTTGTATATATGAAATAATTGCTACCAGGATAAAAGGGACATTTATAGGGCAGTTTCCATCAACCAATGTCCACATGGCAGGGGTCAGCAATTTGTTGAGTGCAGTTATCCACATACAGCACAGTGCCATGTGCTGCTCCTACTTTTATGAGTCTTTTAAATGTCAGTTTATTGTGATGACCTAATTTCAGCTATATTTATATACCGTCATGAAACTAGTATCAGAGTCCAGAAGGAAGCACTTGATTCATTCTTAGCTGTGAAACTGACTGGTTTTGAACATATTGCACCAAATCACAGTGTCTGGTGGGAGGTCCATGGTGGGCACTTTCAAAGCTCCCCGAAATTCTTCCAGAAGCATTTCTGAAACCCCAGTTTCTCAACTTGTCTACATGGGAATTGCATTCTATTTATTTAATTTTGCCAGTCCTGCAAGCCCTAATACGGTACTCAAGTACTCAAGACCACCCCCTCCAGTGCATGAATTTTCATGCACTGGGCCTCTAGTTTTTAATAATTAAAAATAATTTAAAAATATTGAATATAATTTGAGATAATATTTTGCCTAATTTGGTTTAATTAAATAATATTATTAAAATTGATTCTATCTATTTCTTATTTTTTTAATGGGGCTAGTATACAGTTTTAAAATATATAAGTGGTTCACATTATATTTCTTTTAGAAAGCACTGGTTTATACATATAGGACCTCTGAGGCTAAAATCCTATATGTGATCTTTAAGGCCTAACCTCTTTGCCTGATAGGCCTGTTGGTAGAAGCTGCGGTCCTCACACAGGACTTGTATACAATCTGTGCATTGGAGATAGTTGTATTCAAGGATTCAGCTCCTTTCTCTCCCTCTCTCTGATCCAGCAGTGCTCTTATATGTATCTGCATTACTATCCTAGTCACCTAGATTGATTAGAGATATTTAAACCCAAACAATACATTTATTGAGTATTTAGAATGTTTCCTTTTTCAGAGGTCCCCCAAACCATCTACATGATTAATGATTCACTAGCTGGATTCAGAGCTAAGGTTTATGGTAATAAAAAAATACGTATATGACATGAAAAGCATGGAAGAAAGACACAGGACATTTAGTATCTGTAGAAATCTATATACAGGTTTCCTTATGCTCTCTTCTTCCTATCATGGGGCAAAATATGCATGGTCACTTCTCAGCAATGAAAAATACAATAAAATATGTGAAGTATTTCTTCCTAGGGAAGCCCATTAGAGACTCAGTGCCCAAGGTTTTATTTGGCTGGTTACAAAGGTACCCTCTCCCTGGCATGTCCAAAATTCCCAATTTCAAGAAGGAAAACGGATGTTTACCATATACCACATTATTTTTACAACAGTCTACACAGTGATTTTCCTTGAACCGATTAGGGAATGGGTCAGGGGCTAGTTCCCAGACACCAGCCAAGCACCAACTTTGTAAGCAGGCCCTTCTAAACATAGCAGTTTGAAATCTGCTATGTTAATTTTTTTTCTGTACACCCATCAAAATGTTAATATGTTTTATCTCATTAAAGCCTCATAATGACCCTCTTCAGTTGAGATAATTTGTGTAAAGGGAAAATATTTGAGCACAAGGGAATTTCGGTGTTTTAAGTTCCAAATATGTATCAGACCCTTTAGTAGGTACTTTAAATATCTTAATTCAAGGAAGTTAGAATTTTGCTTATGACAACATGACTAGTAAAGAATCAGGAAGCTAAAACTGAAAATCAGATTAAATGATTTTAGACTATACCTTTGTGCCTTTTTTCAAAATACTTTGAAAAGGTCCTATTTCTGCACTTTTCAATATAAAAGCCAATGGCCACATGTAACTATTAGACACTTGAACTGTGGCTATGATACCATTGTAATAAATCCAATTATGAATAACTGGAAAGGAGCAAAGGGAAGGCCAAATATGATCCCCAGTGAGGTCTGGGTGATATAGGGAAGGTACTTGTTTGTCAGTCACACCTGGGAACAGGCCAGAGGAGGAGTGGCCACTGCAAGTGTCTGAAGATTTAAGATACACAAGCTCCTAAACAAGGGAGTTTTCTCTGCTGCTCTCTTGCACTCCTGGGTGTAGGTCTTTGGAACTGCAGGTATGTAATTCCATGCAAATAAAGCTTTCTACCACCTCTCATCCTCCTGTAGGGGCCTCTGGAAATGCTTATTCCGGTAGCAGCCCACTCTCACTAGCAAAGGAGAAAGACCACACATTTCTCCGACAAGTAGACCCAACTGAGATGTTCTGAGTGTATGTACACACCAGATTTTGAAAACTGAGCATGAAAAATAAAAAGAATGTAATATATCCCATTCATTTTTAATCATTAAAAATAATTTTAAAATATTGAATATGATTTGAGATAATATTTTGGCTAATTTGGTTTAATTAAATAATATTAAAATTGATTCTATTTCTTATTTTTTTTAACGGGGCTAGTATACAATTTTAAAATATATAAGTGGTTCACATTATATTTCTTTTAGAAAGCACTGGTTTATACATATAGGACCTCTGAGGCTAAAATCCTATATGTGATCTTGAAGGCCTACCCTCTTTGCCTTATAGGCCTGTTGGTAGAAGCTGCGGTCCTCACACCGGACTTGTGCACAATCTGTGCATTGCAGTCTTTGGAGAGAGTTGTATTCAAGGATTCAGCTCCTTTCTCTCCCTCTCTCTGATCCAGCAGCGCTCTTATATGTATCTGCATTACTATCCTAGTCACCTCCATTTGGAAGTGCCCTTATTGGAGTCAAGGGAGGGGTTCTGCTGAGGCACTTCTCAGGCCCCTCCACCAATGTCCTTATCTGGGGGCCTTGCTTGACCAAACTTACTCAGTACTTTTCCACTCAGAGCCCTTCAGCTCTCCCTCCGAGTCCTCTGGAGTCATTAAAACGTCCGGAGCCTTTTGCCACGATTCTTCAGCCCCAAAATAATTTTCTTTCTCTGCATTGCACATCCTTTCTTTCTCACTGATGCCAATCTGTGGGGGAAAATGCAACAGGAAGAAGCTGGTACTATATTATTTTTGGCCTCTTGCTTATACGGTTGCAGTTAGAGAATATAGGCCTTACCTGGTACTTTCAGTTTGGCTTATTATCCTATTTGACCATATAGACATCTGGCAGCTCTGACAGACTCATAAATATTAGGTCCCCTTTCTTGTGAAAATTAAAATTTTATGTGAAGAAACATTGGAATCAGAAAGGTTGATCAATATCTGGATCACTTCAATATGTTAAAAAAAAGTCAACTGAGTAAACTGAAGATCTAATTGGCTTTATTAAGCTATTTATGAACCGGGCTTCATCCCATCTAGCAACTAGAAGGATGTTCTGAGGGGTTGCACATGGTGGAAAATTTTATAGGAAGATGGATGGGCAAAGGAGCTATTAGCCAAAGAAAATAAAGGATTATTTTTAGACCAGGAAATCTTTTGGGGAAAAAGGAACAGCAAGAGTTTTTATCATGCAGATTACCTCTTCTTCCTATGGGGGTGGGAGAATGGAGAGATCCATGTAACAGATTACATCATTGGTGTTGACTGGAGAATTTCAGACTGATTAGGATTATATTTCCGGGAGACATCGAAATAACAGGTTGGGTATTAAACCTAAGTTTGGTATTGTGGGCTTTAGCACAAGTAACACCATTTTGTGCCTATAGTATTCTCTTTAACAGTTATCTAGATTATTTCACACTTTTCTGTGTGGTGATTTCCTTCCCTGTTTCCCACTTTAAAGCCACTTCATGATAGCATCTATACCCGATTTGATTTTCTGTCCCAACACTTAGCATATGCCTTTTACAAAGAAGGGTCTCAAATATTTGTCAATCAAATGAAGAAATGTACTTGGCTAAAATAATACAGGTGGTAGTGGTAGTCAAATATTTCAAATGCTGGTTTGCTGATATCAGGTTTGACTTTTGCTGCTATGGTGGCCATCTATATTTTGGATTTATGGCTTGGGCAAGGGTCAGGAAAGAATACTAGTAGAGATGCATAATTCTGGGTGACAGAATTTTTTAATACCTGTATTTGTTTTCTATTGTTGCTAAAATAAATTACCACAAAATTATTAGTTTAACAAGGCAAATTTATTATCTTATAATCCTAGATAGGTCAGAAATCCAGCATGAGTCTCACTAGGCTAAAGTCAAGATGTTGGAAGGGCTGAGTTTCTTTCTGGAGTCTCTGAGAATCTGTTTACGTATTTGCCTTTTCTAGCTTCTAGAGGCTGTCTACATTCCTTCGCTCACGGCACTCTTCCCTCCTCTTGAAGTCCATGAACTTTCATTGCTCTGACAATTTTTTTTGTAATCATATCTCCTCTCTCTAACACAGCTGAGAAGGTTCTCCACGTCTAAAGACACGTGTGATTATATTGGGTTTACCTTTATAACCTAAGGTCATCTTCCCTCCTCAAGGTTCTTTTTTTAAAGTTGATTTTAGAGAGAGGGAGGGAGATACAGACAGACAGACAGACAGACATCGATCATAGTCTTCCACACTCATGCCCAGACTGGGGATCAAACCCACAACCTGGGTATGTGCATGACCTGGAATGGAACCTGCCACCTTCTAGTGTACAGGACTGCCACATTCTGGTACACAGGATCCTCCAACCAACTGAGCCAGGGTCCCTCCTCAAGGTTCTTAAGCTTAATCACATCTGAAAAATCTCTTCTGCCCTGGCATGTGTGCCTCAGTTGGGTAGAGCATCGTCCGGTACACTAAGAAGTGGAGGGTTCGATTCCCAGTCAGGGTACATACCTGAGTTTTGGGTTTGATCCTTGGTCAGGGTGAGTATGATCAATGTTTTTCTCTCACATCGGTGTTTCTCTCTGTCTCTCTCCCTTTCTCTCTCTAAAATCAATTTTTAAAAATCTCTTCTGCATGTAATGTGACATTGCTACAGCTTCAGGATGTTAACATGTGCACACCTTTGGAGACCATTATTCGGCCTCCCACAATATCTAAATCAGTAGTTCTCAAAATAAATTTCTTAATGTCTACATTATTATTTTCTCAAAATGTGGTGCCTAGACCAGACCAGCGGTGGTTATATCTTCAGGGAACCTATTGAATCAGGAACTCTGGAGGTGAAGCCAAGAAAACTATGTGTTTACAAGGCTTCTAATGTACTATAAAATTTGAAGCCTTCTAAAACATTCTTATATTTAGCAAGCTTCTAGTTTGAAGTAATTACATTACCTTTCAGTGGGAAGTATTACAGCTGGGTATCAATGGTAGGAATCAGAAAAGGTCAATGTGAAAGTGCTTATTAAGGCTGAATGTCTGAATACCCTATTATCATTAAATATTCAGACAGGTGAAAACAAATGAAAAAAGTCATTGGCCCCATTGCCTCTGAGAGAGTTATTGAGGGTAGGCCTTTAAAGAGGAGGGAGGTAAAAATAATATGTTCCACAAATTGCATTTTAAATTTATTTCATAAGAAAATTATTTTCTAAACTGGTGGCACCTAATATGAATTGTAGCAGCTTGCAGAAGCCACTTCTTTTAATTCATCTTTATTTTCCACTCTATGACCAACCATGTAAGAGTTTATTGTGATTATCAATATCCGCACTACTGCTATCACTGAGTAGGTGGTATATAGTAGATAGAAAGAAATATATAGATGTCCACTGTCCTTGGAAAACTGAAAATATTAAATGAGAGATATGACTAAGATATAACAACATTTAAAAACAATATTCTGTGATATGTAATTATGTGTATTTCAGATAAAATGTTCATTTAGTAATGTAATTGAGGTGGTTGTCATAATCTGAGCAGATCTCAAAAATATTTTTAGAATTCAATACCTTTGTGAGTTTCTTTGTTGGATATGTGTGTAAGTTGAGACAGTAAATGGTTCAAATGAATCCAGCTGATGTGCTAGATCCACAGCTCACTCAACTGACACCATTATTTTTATTTTACTTTTGTAACATTATTGATAATTTTACACATCTACATTAATATAGCAAAACAACCCCTGATGCTGAGAATTGACCTGGCACTATCACTTGAGGCCTTGATGGTTGTTAGTAGGTGATCTGGCCCTAAAAGCTAGGCTGTCACGTTCTCCTGTGGACCATCATTTCAAAAAACACTAATATCAGACAAGGCAACTCTGTGACTGCAGTGGATTAAGACAAAAAACAGAAGAGCCTCATAAACATACTTGACGAGAGAAAAACAACAATTCTGTCCAAATCATGAAATTGGTCATCCATCCTCCTATACTGTATAGCTAATATGAGTGGTATAATTTAGTTATAATACCCAAACTATTTTCATCTAGGAAAAGACAAGTAGTTCTACTTTGAATAAATTTAAAATTTGCCCATATACCTACCCTACTCTATCATATCTGTGTGTGACAAAAATCTAAAGTATCTCACTGAATGGTTACTGGTAATTTGGAGCTGAAATGGACTTACTCATTAAATGCCAGAGTCCTCAACCAATTCATGTCACAGTCATTTTGTGCATCAGAGCACCATGACACAGCTCTTTAATCAATAGGAGGAAAATGGGCAGGTCAAAGTTCAGAGACCCTTTTTCAACTCAGTTGAAGTATGGCAATTTGAACTGGTTGCTAGACTCAACACCAGCACACTTTGTTACACTGGCAGATATCATACAGACCTGTAGATTTAGTTTGGAAATGTATTTACTCATTTCTTTAACAATTATATATTAAACTACTGAAAATGCAAATGCTGTTTGGTTTCCTTTTCTTTTTGTAAATGATGTTTCTTTATCCATTTATCTTTCTATTTACAATCTATCTATAATATATATATGTACAAAAATACCTATTTAATATTATTTTATAATTATGTCTATTCTGTTTTTGATATTATGAGGAAATTTCCCAACTTAGTTACCAAGACAACCTAATCATCTGATGTAACAAAAACACACATGACATTTAAAGATTCTAAGATTTCAAATTTGAATCATTTATTGTGCTTGGTGATTTAAATGTTTTTACTTAGTTAATTGAATAAACCAGGTAAAATATGTTTTTATCCTTTTAAAAGTGTTTTGCATTTTCTTCATATAAGATTGTTTCCTTGCTAAATTTAAAGAAATACAATTATCAGTTTATCTGCATACATGCATATATGCATATCTATACACATACATATGCATGTATATATTTATATACCTATGCAAAACATTTAATTTATAGTTCCCATGTATCTTTCCATGAGGATTAATTATGTTTTTATTTGTTCAATCACATTTTGATGATATACATGATAGTCTTAGATAATTGAATATTAATTTCTTCCTATTAGTAATGTTTATTATTTTGTCTGACTCATACATCTCTGTTTAGAACAGTATAAGTACTTTATGGAGAATATTTTAATTAAGTGCTAGTAGCACATTCCAGGAGTGGGCTATCTATTTTATTACCTTGCTCACTTGGTTCTGTTTATACTCTCTAGTGTTAAAAGTGTAGATTTATAATCCTAATATATGCTAATGACCATAGTAATGACCAAAATTAAGATATTTAATCAGGTAGAATTAAGCCAAGATATATAAAAACAGGCTGTGGAAACAAAGGCCTGGGTTGAGATGTAAATTATAATTCTTAGTGTATTTGAGGTTAGGTTGTATTTTTGTCCTTCCTACTGTTCAGTTACAGGAAGCAATATATTCTCCTCTATCCTTAAATTCCATTCAGCTGATTTTCTATCACAGTTAATTTTGTGAGGAATAAATTTGAATTCAAAGGTTTCTATAATTTTGTGGGGATTTAAATATAAAAACGTTAAAGAGACTCTACTATACGGAAAGTAATCTTTTAGGCATAACAGCACATAGTTTTCTGTTGTTTGTTTATCTGTTTTTGGCATTGTTGTATTCAATAGATGACATTTATTATTTGTATTGCTCTTGTCACTGCCCTTTACATCTGCTTTTCACAAAAACACTACAAAGTAAATATTATCCTTAATTCTCATATGAGGAAATTTAGGTTAGTAGCTTTTTAAATCCTTGCAAAGATCACCCTGTTACATTATAATAATTACAACCTCATTAACTTCTATTATTTTTTATTCCAGTATCCTTTCTTCATCTATCCCAGGTACACTTCCTAGCCTGTTAGAGAGTTTGAATTAGTGCTCATCTCTGGAGGGACTTACAGTCCTGCAGTCCTGGTTCCATGATGCTATTGTCATCCCAGATAAAGGGCTATGGCCCATGAATCCCTGAGCATTGTCTGGTCTTCAGACAAAGGCTGCATCCAGGGCACCACACATTTGTTAAGGCACCTGTGGAAGCCCAGGGCACTGATCTGGTTCTGGTTTTCAGCAGTGTAATTACTATGAAATGATTTTATTGGGATGGAAATATTCTTAAAGCAACACATGAGAAATGTCAGGCTTTAGTAGCATCGTTTTTAATATAAACTCATCAGCCATATCTGTGTGTGTTTGTATGCACGAATGCAAACATTTGTTTTAAATAGTGCATGACAGGCAGGGACACACACAGAATAAGAGAAAAGGCAGAATACATTTGGGCTATTGCAGTGGTCGGCAAACTCATCAGTCAACAGAGCCAAATATCAACAGTACAACGATTGAAATTTCTTTTGAGAGCCAAATTTTTTAAACTTAAACTTCTTCTAATGCCACTTCTTCAAAATAGACTCTCCCAGGCCATGGTATTTTATAGAAGAGCCACACTCAAGGGGCCAAAGAGCCCCATGTGGCTCACGAGCCGCAGCTTGTCAACCACGGGGCTAACGGATAAACTTGACAAAAAAAAACAACAAAAAACTACAGGGCTTTAAAGGAGTGTCTTATACTCAACAAAGGCATAGTAAGTCTTCTCACTATATTTGGCAGCAGGAAGGAATCATTGATCAGAATATTCAGAACCTCAGATGTCTCTGGCATTGTCTAGCTGATCATGATGTCCCAAGAACTTAAAGATATGGGTTGGCTGCTAAAATGTGACTTGACTTGTATAACTCAAAAGTTTCTAGGACCAATGAACAGAAATTTGACTTGAATCACCACAATAAGGAATTACTGCCCCAGAAACAACCCCAGCCTTGAGCTAGTTCACAGTCCACCAGCATTTTGAATGAAGGGAACGATGGCACCACTTGAGGAAAGATCCTGGTAAAAACGGCCAAAAGCTGTTTACTGTCTATCTCCCCAGCCTTATACAAAGGAATATATGACCACTTACTAGGGTGACTATGCATTAGAAAAGGGTAAATAATCAGATATTTTGCGTATTGCTGGATATAATGCTTTGAACTGACAATTACTGGCGACTTCAAACACTACTGTGGCCCACAGTCAAGTAAGGGCTTAGGGAGATTACAGTATGAATGGAGTTTTGTCTTAAGCCCTTCTCACAGTGGGCCATGAATCCGCTCTGTGATTATATCCCCAGTGCAGAATGCCTAACAAGGATAGGCATACTTAGTAACTTGCAGAATGCCCACATATATCCCCTAATCCATGAAGAGAAATATTATGTTAGAGCAAACCAGAATGTCTTAACTACAAAAGTGTTAAAACAAAATATATGCCACATTACTGGAGGAATCACAGAGATTAGTGCCATCATTAAAAAATGTGAAGATACCCAAACAACTTATCCAAACGTACCCAAAGAACTTACCAATTTGATCTGTGCAGAAGACAGGTAAGTTTTAGATACTAACAGTGGATTGTTATACATTTAATTGGGTATTTGTTCTAAATACTAGAGGCCCGATGCACAAAATTTGTGCACGATTAGGCCTTCCTTCCCCCGGCTGCCAGCACTGGCTTCCCTCTGGCACCCAGGACCTGGGCTTCCCTCCAGCCGCTGGCAGGCACCCGGGACCCAGGCTTCCCTCGCAGCCCCAGCTTCGTCTGAAAGATCGTCTGGAAGGACGTCCGTAAGGATGTCTGGTCTAATTAGCATATTATGCTTTTATTATTATAGATAGTTTCTGTATCAGGTGATATTTCATTGCTGGGACAAATCAACACATCTACTAGAACCTGGTAAGTGACTATTTATCTGCCAGGATTTTCTTTCTCTGTATTTGTTAAAGATCATTAGAAGCCATATTCTTCCAGTTACTAGGGCCAGCACTATAACTTCTCTGTCCTTCCTCTGGACTATCTCAATTCTCCATCCTCGATTGCTTCTCTATTCTAAAAGACATCATGCTCCTCCATTACATTGATTATAACATGTTCTTTTCATGTAGCAGCAGAAATCAGCAAATATCTAGTATCCATAAAATGCATGTGTGCCAGAGGGTGGGAAATACATCCCACAGAATTTTAGGGGTCTGTCACTCAAGTAAAATCTCTTGAAGTCCAATTCTTCAAGACACGGTGACATATTTCTTTAACGTGGAAGGACATGTTTCTGAATCTGATACCTCCTACTTCTAGAAAAAGAGACACAATGCTTAGTGGGTCATTTTGAATATTGGAGGTAACAATTGCATTATTTGGCAATGAGGATGGAGTGTTAACAGAGACATGGTGTTTGGAAGAGAAAGGATGAGCCAATGTAGGAGATATGAAAATTCTCATTCAGAGCTGTTAGCAAATGCTCTCACCCAAGTGGTGAGTGAGAGGGACTGGTAGAAAGGGTCCTCTACTTCTCTACCTTTTAATGAATGTTGAAAGGATGAATAGTGAGAGGTAGGATTGAAAAAAATGCTGCCCAAGTGGTGCTTTAATTGTTGTGCACTCTCCTTCAGGTGGGAGGCAGTATGTTGTCATGACAATAGGGAAGCAAGTTCTGCAGCTTCAGCTTAAGGACAATGTGGCTGTAGCTATTGAGTCAATACCTATACTTCACCCAAAGCAGAAATATATGGTGTTAGGAGTGAGAATATAGAGCTTTGGTGTGTGGAAAACATTAGAGGTCTGTCTGATTGAGCTGTATGGACAGCTTCTCATAACAAAAATTAAATGCAGCGCTTGCTTATTGGCATGACTTGGCTTTTTTATTCCATACCCTCCGTCCCTTCAAACCGCACTACCCTGTTATCTGCTATCTTAAGGAAAAAGATGTTTAGGGGTTAGGCCGAGGTTTACAGTTGGGATGTTTTTCAGTTATACTAGCTATAATACTGTAATGTTATGGGGAATCAGGCTTTTGCTTTTGTCTTTATTTGGAAGTTATGTATGGATGGCTGCCAAGTTGGATTTGTTCTGTGTCAATATAGCTCAACTGGAACTATGTATCCCAGAATTTCCTTCTTTATATATGCTTGTTTAGGATTGTGCAGATTTCTCAATCCTCAATCTGCACAATATTTGGAAGCTGAAAATGAAACATCTGCCATTTTTATGCTTGGGAATAAGAATAAGGTTAGATACTATTGCAGCTCATGAACATTGTCAATCAACTGGCTCATATTGTTGGCACATGATGCAGGTCCTTCAGCTTCCTCTAGGCCAGTGATGGGCAACCTTTTGAGCTCGGTGTGTCAAACTTCGCCAAAAACTGAGCATAACTCGGGTAGTGTGTCACTTTGAGGAAAAAACATTATTTCGCAAATGTTTCATCCTCAGGAGCAGCAAATGTTTCATCCTCAGCATGCGGCCACCTCAGCGGCCACGTGTCATCAGAAATGACTACGCGTGTCAGTGCTGACACGCGTGTCATAGGTTCGCCATCACTGCTCTAGGCAACATTTTTTTCCTGAAGGTCACTCAGGTCATTTTGAAGTTAAAAGCTTAGATATGGTGCGAGTCTAAGTTGGGCTTCAAAGTGCTTTTGTGAGTTCCAGC
Organism: Cnephaeus nilssonii; assembly: GCF_951640355.1. Classification (NCBI taxonomy): domain Eukaryota; kingdom Metazoa; phylum Chordata; class Mammalia; order Chiroptera; family Vespertilionidae; genus Cnephaeus; species Cnephaeus nilssonii. Next base: position 72,728,677 of record NC_137079.1, on the reverse strand, counting down.
TTGTCTTCCTGGATTCTAATTTGTCCTCAATCTTCTCTACCTCACATCCATCTCCCTTCCTAACTGCCTACATTGCTGTGGTGCACCAAACTCCAAGTCAACAGAATTACATAAACTGTTCACCTTATTTGACACCTTTTTTTTGTTGTTGTCTGCTTCTCTAATCAAATCTTGACTGATACAAAGGAAGAAAAAAAAATGATACTCTTAGTAGATGCACTTTGTCATTTTATGTATATATGAAAAACATCTAGTAAACTAGAAATGGTAAACGCCTGTCTTAAATGGTAAATTCCTACTTATACCTACGAATAAGACAAATGAAAATGTGTAAAATCTCTATTTTTAAAATGAATACAAGAATTTTGTGAGGTTTACATAGGGGAGTTTATTATTCTACTTGGGTTACCACAATAAACTATGAAAGACTGGAAGGCTTGAATAACAGACATTTATTTTCTCACAGTTCTGGAAACTAGAGTCCAAGACTAAGTTGCTAGGGTTGGTACCCGGTGAAGCCTCTCTTCTTAATTTGTAGACAGCCACCTTCTTGCTTTGTCCTCACAGGGCTGTGTTTATACAGAGGAAGAGAGAGATTTTTTTGGTGTCCTTCCTTTTTACAGGGATATCAGCCTCAGGGGATTATAGCCCTATTTTTATGGTTTCTTTTACTTTGATTGTTTTACAAAAGGCCTTATCTCCAAATGCAGTCACATTGTAGGTTAGGGTTTCAGTAAATGAATTTTGAGGTGGGGCATAATTCAACTCATAAGAGAAACTAGTCATTCCTACACTATTTATTTGTAGTAGCCAAAGCAGGAGATAGCTTAAATAACCACCAACAATAAAATGGTTAGTTGTATTGTGTGTTTTTTCTTTTTTCTTTTATGGACTAGGGAATATCATATGGCAATAAATGAGAAAGAAACTTTGCTGCACAAAGCATAGTATAATCCTACTGTTATGTTAAAGAAGCCAGATACTACATAGTACACACTATATGATTCCATTTATATAATGTTCATAAACAGACAAAAACAATCCATGATGACAGAAGTCAGGATACCAATTACCCTTCCAGGGAATAGAAAGGAGGATGAGAAGAGTACAGAGTTTTTAAAATGTTCTATGTGTGTGTGTGCACACTGTGAATATACAGATTTGCTTAAGGTAAATGTTCATTCAGTTGTACACTCATGATTTTTAGACCTTGAACTGTATTTCAATAAAGTTATTTTCATATGAACACTAAAAATTAGGGAAATATCACTCTTTTGGGGGCAATTAGTTCTATTGTCATTGAAATTCTGGTTTTGAGTGAGCCAAGTTAATAATAAAGTAAAATCTCTGCATGAAAGCTTCAGTATTAAGAGTACATCATTAAAAAAAAATAAAACCAATCAACGATGACAGCTTTAGTTGTGATGCTTCCTGATACCGTCGCCTTATGTAGGTACTTTCTTGTCTTGTTTACAACACTATTACAAATAATGTTCAAGGCTCCAGACTGGATTGCTACTTTCTGTTTCTCAGGAGATGCTTAAATTTCCTACATCTTGTATTTTTTTTAATTGTTATTATTGCAAGTGTCCTTTCTCTCTATTGATGTTTTTACAAAGTGTACCTAGTCTTCAAAACTCAGATAATGCAGTCTTATTCTCTAAAGCCTTTTAACATCATCTCAGTGAGAAGAGAATATTCACAGCTGTCCGTGACACTTACTGGGCTTTGTTTGATAATATAAGTATTTTAAATGTATCTAATGTCTTTAATCACAAGCTACATAAAACAGAAATAGAGTGGGCATATAGTAGTGTTTGGAAAAGAAAAAATAGCAGTGAGTTGTTAAAATAAATGAATTAAATTTGAATAGAAATTAACTTAGAATTGGGATATAAAATCTCTCATGGAATGAAACAGAAAGAAGATAAATATTGAGAATTTCTATGTATTGATAATTTTTACTTTATTTTTATTTAAGTATAGTTGGTATAAAATCTTATATTGGTTATATTATTGTCAGGCATACAATATGGTGATTCAACATATTTATACCCTACATTTTCATCAACCCACTAATTCTAGTCACCATGTAAACTTACCACAATATTGTTGACTGTATTCCTCTTCTCCTTTTAACCATCCTTTGGCAAGGATATGGAGAAAAGGAAACCCTTGTGCATTGTTGTTGAGACTGCAAACTAGTGCAGTCCCTATGGAAAACAGTATGGAGAATCCTCAAAAAACTAAAAATAAATATACCATATGACCCAGCAATTTCATTTCTGGGTATTCATCCAAAGAAAACAAGAACACTGATTTGAAAAGATAATGCACCACTATGTTCACTGCAGCATTATTTATATTTGACAAGATTTGGAAACAACCAAGATGTTCATAAATAGATGAATGGATAAAGATAATGTGATATGTGTGTGTGTGTGTATATATGTATATATATATATATATATATATATATATATATATATATGGAATATTATGCAATAAAAAAGATGGATGAATGAATAAAGATAATGTGATATATATATAATATGTATATATTATATATATATATATATATATATATATATATATATATATATATGGAATATTCTGCAATAATAAAAAGAATGAATGAAATATTGCCATTTGTGACAACATAGATGGTTCTAGAGGGTATTATACTGAGTGAAATTAGAGAAAGATAAATGCATATGGTTTCACTTATATATGGAAACTTAAAAAATAAAACAAACCAAAAGCAGACTCATAGAGACAGAGACCAAAAGGATGGTTGATAGATTTTAAGTATGTGACAGCTTATTTTGAGTGGTCTAATGGACCATAGATCCCTAAAGAGTAAAATTGTATACGTGCGAAAACACTGATTATAACTTGGCCAGATGGATGTATACTTATTTCTGGAGCTTTCTGGAGCTTTCTCTGTTTCTACCTAATGTTGAAATTTATTAGTTCTGAATTTCCTGCTTTGTATTATATACCCAAAATGACTAAGCCATATTTGCCTTTTCAGTCTTTTAAAATGTGTCAAATTTATTTTACCAGAATTGCCTATAGTAAAAGACAGATTCAGTGAAGTTTATGTAATGCTACCTTAATGCAAAAACTTGTCTAGTTCCATACATTAGTTATGCCAATATATATTTAAAAATCAGGTTTTTTTTTCAAATAGCATACCTATATTAAATTAGTAAAGAGAATATGTGCTCTTCCTTACTAAGTAAGTATAAAGAAATAAAATATTTTATTTTTGAAATATATGTGACAAATTTTTTAAAATGATTTCAGAAATTGGAGAAAGAGCCTAATATATACTTAATACTTTCAACTAATAAGAAATTTTTCAAAAACTCTTTAGTACTTTATGTCCTAGGGTCTTCATTGTTATGAATCTTGAGATACATTGTTATGTATCTAAATGAGGCTTTCAAATGATTTTAAGAATCTCATTAATCATCATAATAATTCTAGGGGCATTTTCTCAAGAAAGAAGTATTGACTACTTTTCAAAATTATTCAGAGTAGAAGAAAAGTTTGTCCCTCTCCTAATTTGTAATTCTCATAAACTTTATAATACTTGAAAAGCTCTTGTATTTAATGTAATACAGAACTGCCTGTGAACTTCGTTTTCATCTCTATTGCCCGTAACAGTAGTAATGCAACACTTGAAGAGATGTATATTTTTGGATTAGATTCTTTATAACTGACTTGGCAGTTTTCTGTCAGTTGCATCATTCTACCTATTCTCCTTTTATGAGTCTTGTTTAATAATGTGGCTACTACTGTGCTTATGGAGTCACATGTAAAACAAAACAAAACAAAAACTCAGAATAATTTAACCCAAGTTGTGAAGACCTACAGACATCAAATATTTAATGTTAACGAAAGCTTTTGAGAGAAATGGCAGAGGAAGTGCATGTATATCTATCCAAGAAAACTTCCCTAAACTCCACCTGGAGAATGACCTAATTAGCATTTAATGAGCTCTGTACAATATTCACAAAAGAAAATATTCTTTGAACAAAAGAGATAAAGAAAGGTAAGGCATTCTTCATGGATTTTATTCTTGTGCATATTTTAAGCTTTGGTAAATGAGTGGAAGATTTTACAAGACTTCCTGGGCTGTGTCTCGAAGGGATTGCAAACAGGGATCATCAGAAGTGGAGAGGCTGGAGGAGACATTGTGGTGGAGAGGGACATTTTTAGTTTCCTCTCTGACTCACCTTCTTAATGGGGAGAGATGGGTCCTGCAGGCAACCCTATTTGGCAGCTGCACAGCAGAGGTGAGCATCTGCAGGAGGTGGGGGTGGGAGGGGGGAGCATTGACCTAGAAACAAAAAGAAAAAAAAAAGACATAAAGGACTACGCATTGAGGGATTTATTTTACCCTGACTTCTAATCAAAATGACTTACCCAGAAGCAGGGAACAAATGGACGTTCACATAGTAGACTTGGCATAAGGTGCAGAAATAAATTCACACACAAAAATATTCCCAGGTTATAACTGTTCATATTGCCAGTTCCCTCTACAATACACACTGGGAGTTCAATTTTAAAACTAAAATAAATACCATCAATGCCTTATCCTTCAAACAAATAATAAGGAAAATGTTCAATTAAAGTCTGGGGAAAAATAAAAAGGACCAAATAGATTCTACCCACATGGATAAAAGTTCAGAGTGGACCCTGAATTACCTGTAGTATAAGAGATTCAATAAGATTTGTGTAATATATGTTAGCACAATAAAGTGTCCAGTTCTACAGATTGATTATATTAATACATTAGATAAGTCAACTTTTCAAATATCATAAATGCATTAAGAAAATGTTTGATGATTTTGTTGCAGAAGGATCACATGGATCCTATTAAAGTACAAATATATTACATTCACATTAGGGATCTAATTGCAATGTCAGAGTTTTAAAAATTTATACATCTGTTAAACTGTTTTACCTTATGAATTAAAACATTTTTAAGTATTAAAATAATTTTAAAACTATTTCAGGTAGTTCTGACACACAGCTAAGTAGCATAAACTGAGTTCTACTCTTTCATTTATAAATTTATGGTAATTCTTACAACTGAACAGAAAAAATCCTTGTGAAGGTGTTAATTATCCTAATATATAAAAGCCCAGGGTGCGTAACATCCAATATAAAAACCCAGGGTCTGTAACATCCACAATGACTAAAGGCTCTACCAACTGAAGTCAGTGCTGGGTTGCCATGGCTACCCAGCACTGACTGCCTCGGCTGTGGGAGCCCAGACCCAGCACTGACTGCCAAGGGGGCTGCGGATCAGCTCCAAAGAGAGGCCTGGGGAGAGAGAAGCAGGGTCTGATCTGTAGCCTCTGTGGCAGCTGTTGATCAGCACTTGCCTCTCTCTTTCACTCCGGGCCTGGTCAGCAGCCACGCCTCTCTTTCTCTCTGGCCTCCACTGGGTCTGCTGATTAGCCCCGCCTCTCTGAAAAGGCCCATTGATAGGCTTAGAGATACTGACTGGCATAGAAATTGACCAATCAGAACCAAAACTGGGTGAAGTGTGAGGAGCCAATGGCTGCCTAGGAGGCAGAGCTTTTGACGCTGAATGGCATAGAAGCTGACCAATCGGAACCAAATCTGGGTGAAGTGCAAGGAACCAATGGCTGCCTAGGAGGCGGATCTTTTGATGCTGACTGGCATAGAAACCGACCAATAAGAACCTAATCTGGGTGAACTGCAAAGGTAGAACCTAAGGTGGGGGCTGAGGAGGTGTTTTAAGGGCAAGAGCTGTTTGGTGTAAGGTGTAAGAAAGCAGTTCAATTTTTTAATGACTGGTTTGGCAGTATAGTGCATATGGCTGGCTATCAGTCCAGATATAGGGATTATGTATTTTTGTCTGCCAAGAGCATCTCCTCCTGCTGAAAAAGGCTTCCGCCCACCCATTTAAGCAATCCTATCCTATATAATCTATCTATACTACTAAAAGGATGATATGCTAATTAGACCAGGTTGACCAGCCATCTTTTCGGATATCCGACTTCCTTCCAGACAAAGCCATGGTGGTGGGGGCTGAGGCAGAGGCCGTTAGGAGCGATCAGGCTGGCAGGGGAGGGCAGTTAGGGGTGATCAGGCAGGCAGGCAAGTGAGGGGCTAGGAGCCAGCAGTCCCAGATTGCAAGAGGGATGTCTGACTGGTGGTTTAGGCCCAATCCCACAAATTAATTAGAAGAAATATTTTAGAGGCTGGAGAAGAACATGGGAGAATGGCCGGCTGGGGAAGGACTGCAGGAGGGCTTCAGGGCATGTCCAGCCCATCTCACCCAGTCCCGATTGGCCAGACCCCAGCAGCAAGCTAACCTACTGGTCAGAGCATCTGCCCCCTGGTAGTCAGTGCTCATCATAGCAACTGGTCAAACAGTTGAACGAACAGTCCAACACTTAGCATATTAGGCTTTTATTATATAGGATAGTAACATCATCCTCAGTTTCAAAATTTAGGCCACCCATTGTAAATGCTATCTTAAAATATATGTTCCCTATTTATTTTTAAAAAGTGTTGCAGATAGTTATTGGTAAAATAAACAGTATACCCATTATAAAAATGTAGTATGTTTATTTTTATATCATGTGTATATCAGCAGGATAAGTCTGCACATACCCTTTAGTAGGTGCAGAATGAGCCATCTATAAATAGTAACCTTGGTGAATATAGATTTTTTGTAATTCTTAGTATAGGATGGTAATATCAGGACAGAAGAAATAAACAATAATGTTTAAGATACTGATTAATATTTAAAATATTAAGTAACAGAGGTTAAACATGTTTCTAAGTGAAAATAAAAGACGTGGAATCTAAAAAGAAAAATCAAGGTCAGATACAGAGTACAGAGTGGTGGTTGTCAGGGGTGAGAGTAATGTACAGCACGGTGACTATAGGTAACAATGGAGTATGGTATATTTGAAAGATGCTAAGGGAGTTGCTCCTAAAAGTTAGTACCACAAGAAAAAAATTTGTAACTATGTGAGGTGATAGATATTATGTAAACTTAGTGTAATAACAATTTTGCAATATTTACATATATCAAATATATGTATTATACACCTAAAAGTAATAAAATATTATATGCTAATCATATGTCAATAAAAATAAATAAAATTATTTTTAAAGTAACTGTTTAGGCGATTATATTGAATACAAGAATGAAATAAGCATCACAAGAAATTGTTCTCGACACCAGGTGTAAAGTAAAAGGTCTAAGTGGGATTTGGGAACATTTTTTAAACTTAACTAAAAGTCTCCAACTTTCCCAAAATAACTAAAATGGCTTAATTTTTTTTTATTTTATGTGTACCATTAAGGAATTCCTCAGGAAATATTTTTCTCCAGAGTAAGTTTAAATTTCAAGCTCTGAGGTAAAAAGAAAAGAGTCAAGTACATTTAAGAATGGGAAAATTGAAAATTTGAAAGTAAAACATAAATAGAATACACACATGATTAAGGAATTATAAATTTCAGTGAAAATTGTGACAAAAGTACTTAGAAAATATATTTTTTCTTTCTTTATATTTATTTATTTACTTATTATTTATTTATTTTTTTAAAGTATTACATATTTTTTTTTGCTCCATTTGACCTCTCCCTGGTCACTCCACCCCCAGCACATGCCTTCACCCCTTCCCCCAGTGTCTGTGTCCATTGGTTATGCTTATATGCATACATACAAGTCCTTTGGTTGATCTCTTAATCTCCCTCCCCTTCCTTCCCTCTTAGATTTGATAGTCTGTTCAATGCTTTTCTGTCTCTGGATCTATTTTTGTTCATCAGCTTATGTTGTTCATTATATTCTACAAATGAGTGGAATGATCATGTGATATTTATCTTTCTCCTGACTGGCTTATTTCACTTAGCATAATGCTCTCCAGTTCCATCCATGCTGTTGCGAATGGTAAAATTCCTTCCTTTTTTACAGCAGCATAGTATTCCATTGTGTAGAGGTACCACTGTTTTTTAATCCACTTATCTGCTGATGGACACTTGGGCTGTTTCCAAATCTTAGCTATTGTAAATTGTGCTGCTATGAACATAGGGGTGTGTATGTCCTTTCTGATGGGTGTTTCTGATTTCTTGGGATATATTCCTAGAAGTGGGATTACTGGGTCAAATGGGAGTTCCATTTTTAATTTTTTGAGGAAACTCCATACTGTCTTCCACAGTGGCTGCACCGTCTGCATTCCCACCAGCAGTGCACCAGGGTTCCTTTTTCTCCGCATCCTCTCCAGCACTTGTTGATTGTTGATTTGTTGATGATAGTCATTCTGGCAGGTGTAAGATGGTATCTCATTGTCATTTTGATTTTCATCTCTCAGATGATTAGTGACTTTTAGAATGTTTTCATATGTCTCTTGGCCTTCTGTATGTCCTCTTTTGAAAAGTATCTATTTAGGTCCTTTTCCCATTTTTTGATTGGATTGTTTATCTTCATTTTGTTAAGTTGTATGAATTCCCTGTAAATTTTGGATATTAAACACTTATGGGAGATAACATTGGCAAATATATTCTTCGGTGCAATGGGCTTTCTTGTTGTTTTATTGATGGTTTCTTTTCCTATGCAGAAGCTTTTTATTTTGATGTAGTGCCATAAAGTTGTAGGGATCACAATACCAGATATCAAGCTATATTACAAAGCCACTGTTCTCAAAACTGCCTGGTACTGGCACAAGAACAGAACAGAGAAACCAGAAATCAACCCAAGCTGATATGCTCAATTAATATTTGACAAAGGAGGCAAGAGCATACAATGGAGTCAAGACAGTCTCTTTAATAAATGGTATGGGACAATTGGAAAGATACATGCAAAAAATGAAACTAGGCCATCAACTTACAGCATACACAAGAATAAACTCAAAATGGATAAAAGATTTAAACGTTAAGATGGGAAACCATAAAAATCTTAGGAGAATCCATAGGCAGCAAAATATCAGACATGTGTAGTAGCAATATCTTTACCAATACAGCTCCGAGGACAGTGAAAATTAAGGAGAAAATAAACAGATGGACTACATCAAAATTATTTACTTATTTTTTAAAGGAGAGGTCTTTTTCATGCTTGGATATAATGATATTTAGATGTGAAAAAACCTTTTCTCATAAGATGCTATTTGATAGTTTTTTTAATGTTAATTTTTCAGCTTGTCCTGATTGATAGATATAAGTTAATGATTAATATATAGGTCCTAATTAGTTTGCTTTCTAATCAATAGTAGTGAATAGGTTCAAAGTTTAATGATATCTCAATTTTAAAAGAATAAAAATATAGTACAAGTTCTTGTGAAATGTTTCTTATGCTATATCTCCTACATAATAATAGAGGAATATGCAAATTAGCCAGGACGCCATAACATCACGACAGCTCAGCAGGAGGCATGCACAGCAGGAGTGGGTGGGCAGGGACTGCCATCACCAGGAGGGCCTCTGTGCGGCCCGGCCCCGGGGTGGCCCCCAGAGGAGGCGGCTCCCACGCAGCCTGGCCCAGAGGCCACCTGGCCTGGGGGCAGTCCCCGGCTCTGCTATCTTGAGTTTGTGGTTTCCAAGGATACAGCCAGAAGGGATGATAAACCCTCTGCAAATGGCTCAGCCGGTGCCTATCTAAGTGGTGGCTTTGTTTAAATCGAGCCTTTCCCGCAGTGAATGACCCCAACTCTCCCTGGATCAGGCAGGTTCCCGTGGAGTACAATGGAGGCCTCAGTTTAGTCCCTGGCGATCTCATGTGTGTTAGCTCGGGCAGCGGGGAAGGAAGGGAAAAGGCATCATGCAGGACAGCTCTGGCGAGCAAGCAGAAGGAAACCATGTCTGGCAGACACTCCCCTGCCACCCCCTTCAATGTGTAAGAAGAATCAAATAAACCAATACAACCCCCCTCCCCTGCCCTGGGAGGGATCCAGGACTGAGGGGCGTCCTGCCCTGGCATTGCATACCTGCTTCCCACCCCCTTCATCCAAATGGACAGGTTAGGGGGTTAAGGGGAGGAGGAGGAGCCTCACAGGAAGGGGATCCCTGGAACCGCACCCCTGCCCTCCCTCTGGACCTGACCTTTCGGAGCACAGGGCCTGACCCCGCCCCAGCAGATTTGCATATCCCAGACCCTCGGGTACTTCCAGGCACTGGGCATTCCAGTGTCTTCCCTGCCTCCCAGCCGCTGACCCTCACTGTCTCCTACCCCAGAAGCACTCTGTACTCCCCAACTTTCGGTCTTTATAGCCTAAATGCATGATGGGCTTAGTTGCTTCTCCACGGATTTTATTTAATAAGAACCCATCAAAGTTGCTTAGCAACTGAGCTGCTCAGACTTCATCAGAGACAATGAATGACACACCTTATTTGGCTTTGATAGCAAAGCAATCTTATTCTTTTATTTTTTAAAATAGATTTTTATTGATTTCAGAGAGGGAGGGAGAGGGAGAGAGATAGAAACATCAATGATAAGAGAGAATCATTGATCAGCTGCCTCCTGCATGCACCCTAGTGGGGATTGAGCCTGCAACCCAAGCATGTGTCCCTGACCAGAATCAAACCTGGGACCCTTCAGTCCTCAGGCTGAAGCTCTAGCCACTGAGTCAAACCAGCTAGGGCAAGCAATCCTATTCTTAACCCTTTGCACTCGCTTGCTTTTTTCTCGATTACTTTATTCTAATGCTAACCCTGTCGAGTCATACTCGACATCCGAGTGCAAAAGGTTAAAGACTTGATTTTTGTCATAAACAAGTGGATTTGAATCATATCAAACCAATATACATTTTTAATGAAATGTCTCTTCATTTCTACTAATGCAATTCTACCTTAAAGCTTATGTTGTATAATCTATACTAATAAAAGGGTAGGGTAATATGCTAATTAGACCAGACATCTTCTGGACATCCATCCGGACATCCTTCCACACAAAGCTACAGTGGCGGGGGCCAAGGCAGAGGCAGTTAGGGGCAACCAGGCTGGCAGTGGAGGACAGTTAGGGGCAATCAGGCTGGCAGGGGAGGGCAGTTAGGGGCGATCAGGCCAGCAGGCAGAGGTGGTTAGGGGCTATCAGGCAGGCAGGCAGAGGCAGTTAGGGGCAATCAGGCAGGCAGGCAGATGAGCAGTCAGGAGCCAGCGGTCCTGGATTGCGAGAGGGATGTCCGACTGCCGGTTTAGGGTTGTCCGACTCTCGGTAAACCAGCGTCAAACAGCCCCCGAGGGGTCCTGGATTGGAGAGGGTACAGGCAGGACTGAGGGACCACCCCCGCATGCATGAATTTCATGCACCAGGCCTCTAGTATTTAAATAAGCCATTAAAAACATGTATAAATATAAAATTATGTGATGCAACAATCACTCATGAAATAACTAAGGAAAAAGTAGTGGGCAATTTCAATATTAAATTTAAATGCTTAAATAATCAATATTTATTATGAATATTTTTAAATATTAATAAACAGTTAAAAATTCTAAACATTTAAAGGCCTAGTGTGTGAACATAGATGTTTACCTAACTACGTTATTGTTGAAATTTATCAGGTTTCAGTGTCATGTATATTAGCAGTGGTCCTATATTTTATTTTATCTAAACTTTTTTAGCTGCACTGCAGTTTGAGAAATACAACTGCATTCCAACTATAATGGGATTTAAACAATGAAATGAAATCCCTGACTCTAATGCTACCTTGCTTGAAATCTTTCTCTTTGAGATGATGGCTAAGTGCACTAGCTCACCTGGTGTTCTTTTCACTTATGTGATTCCATGGTAACAAATTATCTTCATCTTAACCAAGGTTTCTTACACAAAGTCTTGCGAAGTAAAGTTGATCTATAGATAATAACATAGAACCAAGTTAAATTATTTATTTTGGGGAGTAAATTAAACAACATGAGCTTTGTCCAGGACTCGGGTAGAAAAAATATAACTTTGAAAGATATGATCTAATAATAAATTAGACTGGTCATGTCCAAATAAATGTAAATAAAAAATTTCAACCTTTATTTTATATGAATAACTATCTGTTGCCTATGCAGTAAGTAAGCATATTTATATTTGTTCAACATATCTGAAATATAAGGACATTATTTTTATAAGGGCTATATGTAAAAGTAGATATAAATCTAACATGATTTTGTACATGTCAAATTTTCTTCATATTTAGAATTAAAATATAAGAAAATGTTTCATATGTGGACATAACATGGAAATTCTTCAAGTTGAGTTCAAAATTAATTTAGAATTTGACAACAATAAGAGACAAGCCCTGTCAGTGAATTTGGTTTTATATAAAGTGGTAGCATATTGTTCTTTATTTATACTTCATTTAATATTGCTTTTTTTTGGTAATTTCAGAGAACTGAGGTAATTTATAACTTCTTTATTTTTCATGTCAGAAATGTCAGATAAAGTTAAAGTCTGTCTATATTAGTGTTTTGTAAAATATTTGTATGTTACTTCATCATATATCTATACATAATTTAGTAAAACATTTCTCTCTCTTTTTTTAATGTATATGCTATTTCTATATTTTTCACTTACTGGAAATATTGTGATGGCTATCTTTTTGAATACAGCTTATAGTTATTAGGTTTCTTTTATTATTTTGATATTCCAAGATGTGGAATATCAGGGTCAACTAATTTAAACACTTGTTTTTCCTAATGATATTGCATTATACATTTTCAGAGTTTAGAGTGAAAGATGTCTCCCAAGTTTAAGCAAACAAGTTAATAGCAAGGGTTTTGTTCAATATGCTGAAGTCCAACTGCTTCATATAGCTGGATGCTATACACATGATAAAAGACAAAATAAATTAGATGAATCAGGCTACCACAGGGTTTCTCCCTCAGTATTAGGATACATACTTGTCTAACTGGTCACAATTTTAGATAGTGAATGATCTTCAGGTGGTAGAAAGCTAACCTGGGTAAAACAATTTTTTTTTTTTAATTTTTAAAAATATTTTTTAATTTTTAATTATATTTGACATGTAATATATTTGTTTCAGGTATACAACATAGTGATTAGACATTTATGTAACTTATAAAGTGATCACCCAAATAAATCTAGTACCCATCTGACATTATATATACTTACTAGGGATCCAGTGCATGAATTCGTGCACCTTGAAAGGAACTGGAGGCTGCGAGGCTGCGGTGGGCACAGGGACAGGTCTCAGTCCATCCTCCGCGCCCCTCCCACCGTGGCCCCTGGTCCCCTGTCTGCCTGCAGCCCCGCTGCCACACTCTGAGGCGCCAGCCCTGCTCACACCTGCTGAAGGTGTGAAGCAATTGGAGCTGGTGCCAGCAGTGGGTGCAAGTGGCAGCCACTGCCCTGATCACCCCTCAGGAACAGGGGGAGGTGGAGAAGTCCTCAGGGGCAATCAGGGCCGGCAGCCGCTGCTCGCACCCACTAATGGCGCCAAGCAATTGGGACTGGTGCTGGGCACCGGCAGCAGGTGTGAGCGGTGGCTCCAGCACTGGCTGCAGGTGCAAGCGGGGCTGGTGCTGGTAGTGGGTGCGAGCAGCAGCTCTGGCACCAGCAGCGGGTGCAAGAGGTGGCTGCCAGCCCTGATCTCCCCTCAGGAGCAGGGGGAGGTGGAGAATCCCTGAGAAGTGATTGGGGCCAGCAGGAGCAAAGCATTTTCAGTAACCACCAGAGGCTTGCCCCTATGACAGCGACCGGCACCCCACCTTGGTCTGACACCCCTGTTCACCTGCTCCACCATCCCGCCACGGCCGATGTCCACCATGTTCCGCACATGCCCCCTGGTGGTCAGTGCACGTCATAGCGACTGGTTGTTCAGTTGTTCCGGTTGATCCGCTGTTTGGTCTATTTGCATATTAGCTTTTTATTATATAGGATTGCAATGTTATCAACTGTGTTCCCTATACTGTACTTAATATTCCTATGATTATTTTGTAACTACAAATTTGTTCTTCTTAATCCCTTCCCTTTTTTCACCTACCACCCAACCTACCTCCCATAAAAATATTCTCTGTATCTTTGAGTGTTTTTTTTTCCGTTGTGTTTTGTTACTTTGTTTTTTGAATTTCACATATAAGTGAAGTCATAAGGCATTTGGTATTTCTCTGTCTGACATATTTCACTCAATGTAATACCTCTAGGTCCATCCATGTTATTACAGAAGGCAGGATGGCAACATTTCATCCTTTTTCTTTTTTTTTTTTATTATGTCTGAGTCATATTTTATTATATATATGCACCACTTCTTTGTTCTCCATTTATCTATTGATGGACACTTAGGTTGCTTCTATACCTTGATTATTATAAATAATGCTGCAATTAACATATGAATGGTGAAGAATTAAATGGTAACACAGACAGAGCAGGGCCTGAGGGGAGGAATGGATACCTACCTGAGGGGAGGAATGGAAGGGCACAGTGGAAGGGCAGGGCCTGTGGGGAGCTATGGGAGGCCATGAGAGATGGAGCCTGTGGTCATGAGCGCAGGGGCACTATGGCAGTGGAGGTATCTGTGGAAATAAAAGAAAAGCACTGTAGATGGATCACTGCCAGTGATGCAGAATGTAACTGTGATATGGATGGAGCAGAGCCTGGGGTGAAAAATGGAAGAGCCTTGCGTTTGATGCGTTATGTTTGATGAGTACAATGAGCAAAGCACTGCCTGTGGTAAGAAATGGAAGAACACTGTGGATAGTACCCAAACTCTCATCGAAAAATGATAAATTCAGTTACACTAAACTTAATATCTTCTATTCATCAAAATATACTTAAGAAATAAAATGACCAGCCAGAAACTTACAGTAAATATTTGCAAATTTTTCAAAAATTGAGCATCGATATTAGAAAAAGTACTAGTAGCATCCAGAATGTTAAAAAAAATCACATCACTAATAAAAAACACAAAACAACAGAAATATGGGCAAAAATTTTATACTTTACCAAGGAGGCAATACACATGGCCAAGCAGCATATGAGAAACATCCAATTTCATTGATAATCAGGAAATGAAACCTCAGTGGTATAGACAGAAATTGCAAGTAACTTATAATATTGAATTATGCCAAAGATAGGGTTTCACCCTGAACTCTCTTGAACATTGCTATTGGAAGTGTATTTTGAAAACAGTTTGTCATTTGGTAATAATAGTTAGTTATTCTCATACTATGTAATCCAGTTATTGCAATTCTATGCATATAACATGGATAAAGTCATGTAGTTGTGCACGAAAGGATATTTACAATAATCTTCATAGCAGCATTTATTGTATTTCAAAAGCCCATCAGTATTAGATCAGGAAAAAAAAAGAATTGTGATATAGTCATAAAATGGAGTAATATAAGGCAATAACAATTAATGAACAATACATACCATATTTATCAGTGTAGGCGAATGCAGTCATTGTTGAGAAAAGGAATTAAGTTGCTTGCAGATACATCATTTTCTGAATGGCATTGTGGACTATCTCTCTAGCAAAACAACCATAACTGATGAAAATTAAACAATTATCTAAACTTTCTGGAAATAATCGTATGGAAATACAGCAAGTGTAGGAATATTTCTTCAAGAACATCAACTAAGTCTTGGAAAAACTAGCATTTATGTGGCACTTGTTGCTTATCACTCTCTCTCTACAGGCCACCTTCCCAGCATGATGGAGGCTCCTCTCTGGATGGCTCTGGCAAAGAATATAGAGCTTCCTCTTCCCCAGCTCTCAGCCAATAAGGATGCTATCTCTCCAGGAGAGGCAGGTTGTCAGCATTTTTTACTCACCCCTAACCTCCACCCTATGATTCAGAGTTTTCCTTTACCCACCGTAGCCCACTGGTGTAGACTGGAAGTTCTAACCCAGGAATGGAAGATTGGGGATACTGACATGCCAATCCCCTTGGCCTGGTTTGCTTGTATGGCAGACGTTTCACAGCTGAAGAGGTAAGCTGAAAAGACTATAGGCTATCATTTCTTCCTCCACCCAGCTCCATAATTTAAAAAGGGGTATCACTCCAAGAGAGGCAGAGTCTC
Organism: Cnephaeus nilssonii; assembly: GCF_951640355.1. Lineage (NCBI taxonomy): Eukaryota > Metazoa > Chordata > Mammalia > Chiroptera > Vespertilionidae > Cnephaeus > Cnephaeus nilssonii. The sequence continues at coordinate 72,712,659 of NC_137079.1, read as the reverse complement.
CCCACCCGCAGTGCTGGAGAGTGGTGCAGAAATTTAGCCCAGGGCGCGAGGCTGGCTATATGAACAGATATTCTGAAGCTCTTCCTAAGGGCACTGACTGTGCAGTATTTGTTAAGCAATTAACAGGAAGCTGGTAGCTCCATGAGAACAAGCTAAACTGTAGGCTAGTGCTGGAAAGAATCAGGGAAAGATACAGCTAAGAAGAGCCCTCCCTTGGTCAGAACAAATTTTAAAGGTTTGCTTCCAAATTTCCTCTTACTGTAAAAAAGGCCTTCCGTTTAATTGGATCATAATGTGTACAATTTGTGCCCCAGGGCATTGTCAAAAACAATAGAGCAATCAGCCTGCAATTAGTGGAAGGTAAGTGTTGGTGAGATACTAAGAAAGGCCTACAGCTTAACTGAGAGATCAGGGAAAGAGGCCTCCAAAGAGAGCCCCTCAAAAGCTTACACTGTCATCACTGGGTGACTGTCATATGCCCAGGGCTATACTTTCTGGGGAATGAGATGAGAGAAAAAGAATTTAAAAAAGGAAAAATAATGACTGAATATTTCCCAAAAATCTAATCTACACATCCAAGAATCTCAACCAACTCTAAGCAGGATAAAAAGAAATAAATCTACACTCCGATACCATAGTAAAGTTAATGAAAGAAAAAGATTTTCAAGAACACCTTGTAAGCAGCAAATCCTTGTAACAATCATATACAAGGAAATTTCAATAAAATGAACTGTCAGAAACAGAGGAGGCCAGAAGGTAGTATGATGACATATTCAAAGGCAGTGGACTAACACACAAAAAAGCAGTCAGGATTCATATTCAATAAAATTGTCTTTCAAAAATGAATATGAAATAAAGACATCCACAAATAAACAAAAACAGATTTCATATCTAGCAGACCACACTTACAAGGAACACTAAGAAAGAGGTCTTTATGTAAAAGGAAATACCCAGACACTAATTCAAACCTTTCCCCAAAATTAAGAGCATTGGTAAGGCTAATTAAAAAAATAACAGCCAATAAAAATTCACATTTCTTCTCCCAATATATCTGATCTGTTTTAAAAAGCAATTGTATAAAATAACTAGAGGCCCAGGGCACAAATTCGTGCATGGATGGGGTCCCTCTAGGTGGCCTGCAGGGATCGGGCCAAAACCCACAGTCCAATGCCACCTGCAGCTCCTACCTGCCACTCCTGCTTATGCTGGCCCCACTGTGCCTGCCGTGGACTCGCCACCCAATCAGTCCCGATTGGGAGAGGCTTGGGCTGCTGCAGCAGTGCTTGCCAGCCATGAACCCTGCATCTGGCACCCTCCCAAGGGGAGTGGCCTGTGGGATTGGACTGAAACTGGCTCTCCAACATCCCCCGAGGGGTCCTGAATTGCGAGAGGGCACAGGCCAGGCTGAGAGACCCAACCAGTACACAATCGGGCTGGGGAAGGACTGCAGGAGGGCTTCAGGGCATGTCAGGCCCATCTCGCTCAGTCCTGATCGGCCAGACCCCAGCAGCAAGCTAACCTACCAGTCGGAGCATCTGCTCCCTGGTGGTCAGTGCACGTCATAGCGAATGGTCGACCAGTTGACTGTCTGCCCCCTGGTGGTCAGTGCACATCATAGCAAGCGGTTGAGCAGCCTTAGCATATCATTAGCATATCACGCTTTGATTGGTTGTTCAGTTGTTCTGCCATTTGGTCTATTTGCATCTTACTCTTTTATTATATAGAATATGTATGTAATTGCATGGTGGGGTCTATAGCATTTAGATAACCCAGCTGATATGAAAGTATTCCTGGAAAGTACAAATTATTGAAATTGACTCTAGACAAAAGAGAAAATAAATAGACCTAGATCGACAAAAGAGACCGAATTAGCAAATTTTAAGTGACTATTAGATAAAGCTCATGCCCACAGGGCTCCAATGATGGATTCTCAAAAGGCTAAAGCCAGAGTTACTGTATGAGCCATCATTCCCACTTGGATCATAGGTACGGTATTTTCTGGCGTATAAGAAGACTGGGCGTATAGAAGATTTTCCTGGGTTAAAAAGTCGTCTTATATGCCAGAAAATATGGTATCTAGCAGGAGAAATAGAAATATATGTTCACACAAAACACCCACAAACCCTGTACATGAATGTTCATAGAAGCAATGTTCATAATAGCCAAAAAGTGAAAATAGCTCCAATGTCCATCATCTGGTGAATGGAGAAATCATTGTTTATAGCATTCTTTTATATTTTTATTGCTGTAAAATTGATATCAATTGTGTCCTGTTCATATCTGAGTTTACTCATTTGAACCTCTCTCTTTCTCTTGGTCAGTCTAGCAACACTCAATAAATATACTAAAACCACTGAATCATATACTTTAAAAGGGTAAATTTTATGAAGTGAAAGTTATATCTCAATAAAGGTGTTATTAAAAAAAACAAGAAAGGACAACGTATAAAATTTTCCATTCTGATAAAGCTAAAGTCTAGGCAATGGTGTATACACAGGTGATAAAAGTAAAAAGAGAGGAAGGGCATGCTTACCAAGAAATTAGGATGATGGCTATTTGCAAAAAGGAGGGAAGGGTCTGTGATCAGGGAAGGACACAGAGGACTCTTCTGCAGCACTCTTCAAAATACCTGTTTGTCTAACGCGTCGGGATGGTCATTCAGAGCACATTGCCACCGTTCTAATGAGAAATAATTTAGGCTGTAAAAGCAGCAAAATCACATCATTGCTGAGATCCCAAAGTGACTCATCTGTGCTATTCTCTTGTTTATTTATTTTAATAATTCAGAACTTACAGAGGGCAATCTATTGGCTATTCTCTTTTCCTCACCCCACTCTCCACCATACTCCATGCCAACTCATTTACGCTACTACTAGTATGTGCCCTGACAGATTGTTCTTGACGGAGTGCCTTCCTCAGCCTCCTGAACACTGTTCCCAGTGGGGTTTGACCAGTGTGTGTTGTCCACAAGAAATCAGAGTGTGGGAGGAAAGAGTACTGGGGATAATTAATTATTTTGTTCCTTCTCTTCTGCCTCACAGTTTATAGAAGCTCTATTCAGACTACAGCTTCTGTCTGGCAATCCTTTTCCCAAGGTGGTTCCTTCTCTCAACTAAATTCTGGTAACACAGTTTCTTGTCCCTGCCCACGGGACCCACATGCGAGACTGTCTTCCTGCTGTTGTGAGAGAATGGGTGACTCAGCATTGTTTGTTGGTTCCCTCAGTCCTGCTAACACTTCTGTAAACAGCCTCTGTGTTAATGAATCTTTTTTAAAAATCTCAATTGAATGGGTCATCTGGTCTCTGCTTGGCCCTTAATTGCAAGGAGAATAATCAGAACTTCCAAACTTCTATTGTAAACTTGAACAAATTTCAGTTATTTCTATACAGTGCATCAAAGCAGAAGGTTGAGAAATTATTAATGTATCCATGGAGTAAAATCACATATTGTAAGAACCTTACATCACCAAGTTAAGTATTATTATTCTCTTTTTCTCCGTGTTAATGGAATAACTGTGTAAATCTCTGCCATCCTTTAGTTATGAAAAAGTTTTATACTTAAATTATAGTCATTATTTAGTAGGTATGCATGTGTGGTTTTATACATATCTGGCAATTTTTTTCATCTGCAATTTTTAAGAATATATCACATCTTTTATTATACGTATAGTTTTCAGTACATTTATTTTTCATGTAAGAAAAAAGAAAAGCTAAAAAACTCATTTGCTGGCCTTTTACAAAATCTGACCTGTGCTTTCTACATTTCTTATGGCTCTCTTGTCACAATATCTGGAGCATGACCCAGGTCCTGATGTTGTATTATAGTTCTTGGCCCCAAATGAGCCTCTGGATAATGCTCATTATAGTTTAAGTGAAATTACTAGTCCATCACAGATTTAGCAGTATTTCTTTTTGGAAGTTATTATATTTGAGATAATAATAGCACATCTGCAATACAGCAGTACAATCCTATCTAATAAAAGAGAAACATGCAAATTGGCCATAACTCTGCTACGTCCACCAGCCAATCAGGAGCAAGTATGCAAATTAACCCAACCAAGATGGCGGTTAATTTGCATATCCAGGTGCAGAGCGAAGACTGAATACAGCGTAGAAGGAAGCCAAGTCCTGCAGAAGGGAGTGAAGCTGCAGAGAAGCAAGCTAGGCAGCGGAGAAGGGAGGGAAGCAGGTGGGGCGACAGATGGCTGCAGGAAGCCCTATTCTTGCAGGAATCTTCCTGCAACAGGCCTCTAGTATACTATAAGCAGTTAAACTGCCAAGTCAGGAAATTGTGTATGGTACTCAGATATAAGAACCAAACAGATGGTCAATAAAAATATATGTTATCCTGGAAAATAAAATACAAATTGAAAATATATGTCCTAAAGAAAATCTCTTGGACTCCCAGAAAAATGTTTATAAATCCCCATGGACCCAAGGGTCACATTAGGAGTAACAGGCACATAATTATGTATTCTCTTAACACTGCATTATTAGATGTTAAACAGTATGTAACACTGATACTGTGTTGCTGTTTCAATGTGATTACAACCAGGTGGAATAATATTAAACAGCATAGACTTTGTATTCCATGCATGTAATCCAATTTCAATGTACTTTTATGTACAATTAAACAGAGTCAGACCCAATTATAGGGTGGATGAGATGCTTTTCCTGAATTCAGTATGTACTATGTTAGCAAATAAAAGGTGTTATTCTGACATATCTGGAAACCCCATCTCCTTTTGGTAAATCACACAGTGAACCTGTCCTTGAAATGTTAGGAAAGAGTTAACTAAGAAGTAACTTTCAAGCAGTGACATATAACACTTTTAGATGATTGTGTGTTTAAATAAGATATATTCTGATACCTTAAATACTCCAAATATAGAAAGATATAGAGATCATATGACTCTAAGTGGAGTATGGACCTATTATATTAAAGAAATAAATTGTTGTTTTGTAATTATTTTAAAATCTGAACCAAATTTTATGCTGAAGTTTAGATCAAAAGTCCTGTAATCTTTCTCTGGGCAAGTGGATAATTTAGGCAAATGGCTGGTTAGTGCCATTTCAAAGAACATGTTTAGCTAACTTGTAAGGTGTGTCAGATTCATCTGATAAAATTGAATTTAATTATTTCAATTGTATATGTTCCAGAAGAGACTTTATATTTATTTATAAGTTATTTGATAGCCATCAAGATTTAAACGTTTGAAATTATATCTATCTCTGTTAGTATCTGATAATTAAATTTAAGTTTTAAATATTTACTACAGTCTTAAATAATGGTCTCAGAATGTTGACTAAATATATTTTAATTAAAAATGCTAGTTAATTATAAAAAAAAAATGCTAGTTAATTATGTAATATAATCTCTTCTTTTAATTTGTTCCTGCTAACTACTTCCAATGAAACCTCCCTGTGCATACCCTAAAATACATTTATGAAAGAATTTTAGCAATTTTTTGAGATTGTCACATATTTTATGAGTGATATACTAGATATATTGGAAACATTTAGGATACATTCTATCAATTGTGTACTTATAAAGGCATAAATTTCATTATATTCAGCTGTTTTTTTATAATCCGTGGCAAAATGTTCTTGAATTAGGTGATCCAGATGATTTTTAAGTTTTATGAAGGTTGGACTGTATCTCATTTATTGACTTATCTTCACTACTGTATTCTTAATCATGCCTAATATAGAAGAAGGGTTTGAAAATAGTGTTTTACTAAATGGATTCAAATTTTTTCCCCAGACTTTCTATATATCCTTTGATTAAAAGCACATACAATTTGTGTCTGATTTATGCAATAAAGCTGAAAAATGCTATAATAATATATGCCACTTCATTTTGTCTATTTCATCTCTCTCAGAGAAACAGAGACAAAACTCAAACAGGTATATGTATCCACCACTAAACAAATTTGCCTTCAAATATTTTATGCAAGAATACAAAATAAAAATAAATTAAAATGTTGCATCTCTAGTAAATCTTATGTTTTGGAAGTCATCTGAGCAGAAATCACTTAAAGCTTAGTTAGTATCTTTTGACCTAATATATTGCACAGAAAAATGTGAGTTCTGCTCTGCTCATAAACTTCATATACCACATGTAATACAAAATTACCTTGATTATTGCATAGTTAGCAATTAGTTGTTTCAATTAGAATATTTAAAACACACCCTTTAAAAATAAATATTACATCATTCATTAGACACTGTCACAGAGTCTTGGTCTTGTGTTATTTATATTTCTGGAAAAATGTAGCACTTAAGGAATAGCGAGGTATATGAGCTAAACTGAATCTATGGGTTATATATTTGTTTAGCTAAGCATCAGAATTGAATTAATTCTGATTTGGGGACAATTTAATCAACACATAATAGAAAGAAACTTGACAAAAGAAAGCAAAGAGCTACTAATGGTATGTTACTTTTACACCAAATAATTGCTTGGTCCTATTTTCAATTATTTTGTGCCTGATCAACCAGGTATTTTTATTTGAATTCAAGGATTATAGTAATGAACACCTTTAGTAGAGGAAGTATTCATGAAGAAGCTAAAGGGGAAATGCATCATGGGTCATAAACCCTTTCAATTTGTTTCAGCAGAATTATCTACTTTTGTTATAGAACTCAAAATGACTCTTTATTTGGTGGTGCCAATGCCTATCTAACTGTTTCTCCATTAACTTTTTCCTCTCTTACCAGCTTCTGTTTTCATTTTAGAGTTTTGCCCATAGTTCCTTAATTAATATATGAGTAAGATTTCTTTGGGAAATTAAGAAAGTACATGATTTTTAAAATCAAGGAATGACAAAAAATTTAAAATATGACTTATTATTAAAATATGACTAATTATTTATCAATTATTATTAGATCTCATTGACAAGGTCACAGAAATAGTGAAAGAAGTATTTAAGTATTTTGAGAATTACCAGGCCAGAAATGGATGTTAAAATACATAGTTTAAATTTTTGTTTGCCAATTATTGTCTGTGGCTTGCTAGATTATATGATAAAATTTTCTCTCTACAAAGACAAAATGGCAATAAGGAAGACAAATCAGAGAAGTTTGCATAAAGCTAGATATATTCAATTTAAATTAATATTTTATTTGGGGGGTATTCCATATATATAATATATGCATATATCTTTTAGATTTTATTAAGAATTTATACTGAAAAATCAAAATTTTAAAAACCTATATTGGGGGTGAATTCCCTTGCTAGAGCCATCATAACAAATTATTGTAAAGTGGATAGCTTGAAAGAACAATGCATTCTCTCATAGTCTGGAGCCCAGAGGTCTGAAATGAAGGTGGGGGTGGGGCTGTGCTCCCTCTGAATGCTTTAGGGGAGGGTCCTTCCTGACTCTCCCAGCTCCTGGGTGGGTCTCTCGGTGTGCCTAGGCTCGTGGTGGCATCACTCCAACCTGTGCCTCTGTCTTCACATGGCCATCTCTTCTGTCCCTTATAAGGACATTTGCCATTGAATCAACAACATATTATGATTCGAAATAGAAATTTAACAACATTGTTCTGAATAGTTGGTAGATCAAAGAGAAAATAGAAATGGATATTATAAAAACCTACATAATGTAAATGAAGTGTAACTTAGTTGGGATTATAGAGCCTTAAATTTTATATTAGGAAAGTAAAAGAAAAAGGCTCAACTTAATTAGCTAAGCATCCAACAACTTCAAAGTTTTAAAAAAATAAAAGCTAAAGAATAAACCCAAAGAAAGTAGAAGGTAAACCTTTATAAAGAGGTATTGTCTCTGACTACATGTGAAATCTCTGCTTTCTCTCTTAACAGTTTTTGACCTTGAAAGTAACTTTAGCTCTCAACGTTTCCTCATTTATAATGTATGGGGGTTAGTAATAGGACCTGCCTTGCAGAGCTGTGGTGAGGATCAAATGAGTAAATATGTAAAAGATACAGGGCGCCAGGATATTGCTCAGTTCTTTGTGGTTAGCCTTTATTATTAGAAGAGTAGACATTAATTAAGAAGAGATAAAACACATATCAAACGAAGTCAAAGCTACTTTTTAAAAAAGTAATAAAATCCACTACTGATTAGGAAAAGAGAGAGAAGGCCACATTAGCAATATTCACAAAGAACAAAGAGCAAAATAGAGACAGACTCATAGATAGAGAGCAGGCAGACAGCTCTGGTGGGGGCAGGGGTTGGGGGTGGAGGGATTGAGCAAAAAAGCAAAGAGAAGAAAAAATAATTCATGAACATGGACAACAGTGTGGTGATTTGGGGGCTGGGGTAGGTGGAGTTGTAAGAGGGTATAAGGGGGATAAATGGTGATGGGGGAAAATAATGGAGGAAAAAAGAATAAATAGAACATGAGGAAGGAGTGACGATGCACTACTCTCCACAGCTTTACTCTGAAGGGTATCATAGAAAACGGGGCAATGTCTGGAGGAGGAACACTGGAGCCAAGTGGGGTTTTAAAATTGCCCTCCTTTTTTTCAGGGTGGGCGAAGTTCAGGCAAGTTTATATGCAGGTGGCAAAGATTCAGCTGAACAAGAATGTGCTGAATTCTCTGAGAGGTCAAGAGAAGCAGCAATCCCAGAAGACTGGACAGAGGCCAGGAAAAAATAAATAATTTATGAGTGAGTCTAAGTTTAAATAAACAGTATTCTGAGAGACTGTTTCTTTTTTAAAGAAAACACTTATTCTGCCAGAGAAAGAGGTGCTAATTTGGGAGCAACTGATTATTGGGAGCCAAATCTATGCCAGGCACCCTGCTCCAAGGAACACGTGATTAACAAGGTGGGCCTGACTCTGTTTAATTATTTATTTAGGCTTTTGAGAGACGAAAAAAGAAAAGCTCAGTCAGGAATTAGAGCCAGAAATACGAATGCAAATGAAACCATACTCAGTGAACCCCCTTGACCCAAGACCTTTATATTTTCCCTTCTGCCTGAAATACTCAAATATCATGCCAATATCCACCTGGCTCATTCACCCTCTGCATGTACATCTCTTCTCAGATGTCATCTCAGCAAAAGCCATTCCTAACCATGCTATCTAGAGAGAATCCTTTTCATCCTCTATCCTGTGGCCTCTCATTTTTCTCCAGTAGGGCTTATTAATTCCGTATGTTGCATAATTTCTCAAAACATTGTGATATTTTTATTTATTAATTGTTGCTACCTCCCACTGGAATGCAAATTGCTTGATGGCAAGGACTGTGTTTTGTTCACTGTTGTATTCCATATTCTAAAAGAGCACCTGACATTCACATGAGCCTTAATAAATGCCAATGAATGAAGAGAGGGAAGGAGGGAGAGAATGGGTAAATATAGTTGGTTTTTCCAATAATCTAGACATCAGTTTTCCTTCCCTTTCATTCACCATCCACACTGAACTCTCAGTTCCACTTCTAAAATATATTTTGATTATTTCTAATTCTCTATGTTTCAATTGCCTCCTCTAATATTCATCTATCTGTTGTCTATTGTCTTAATAGTAGTCCCCTAAATTCTATTGTTTCTACCCTATTTCTGTTCCCACTTAACCTCTTCAAATGTATTTACCAAATAGAATCTGAATTATCTTTTAAAAACACAAATCAATTGTCATTAATTCCCATGGCTATCTACTTTCCTTCTAAAAGATCCAATTTTACTTAGAAAGTTTATTATTTTAACCAAATTTTTTAAGAACTTATTGTATACTATGAACCTTAACAATCTCTCATACATACACAGTTTTCAAACAATTTTATCCTTGCTCTCTCTTCTGATATCCAAACTCAGCTTACAGCCCTTTCTTTTGATGTATTGTTTACCTAGAAATCTCCTCTCTCCCACTTGTAGTGGAAGGCTCTATCTTATAATTTATGTCCCAGTTTATTTTTTTAATATATGTTTTTTTTATTGATTTCAGAGAGGAACAGAGAGGGAGAGATAGATAGAAACATCAATGATGAGAAAGAGTCATTGATGGACTGCCTCCTGCATGCCCCACACTGGGGTTCGAACCTGCAACCCAGGCATGTGCCCTGACAGGGAATTGAACCGTGACCTCCTGGTTCATAGGTCGATGTTCAACCACTGAGCCATGCCAGCTGGGCTATGTTTCCAGTTTAAATGTCACTTATTCAGAGATATTTTCCATCACTATTTTCCCTCTGTCTCTATTAGAGGGAGAGCTCTCTGTTGCCTTCCATTACGACACTTATGTGGAACTGGCTATCATAGATTTTATTATCTACATGGGTTTTTGTTTGTCTCCCTTTAAAAAGTACAAATGTAATTAGGACCAGGGCATCGAGGTTACTCATCATTGTATTCACAGCACTGGAATTATGTTGCACATATAATTGTAAAGAACTGTGAAGAGTGGGAGATATTACCAGGCATGAAAGTTTTCCAGGTAGAAGCTGGTGGAAGTCATGGGACTTCTGGGTCAGAGACAAAGGACTTTATTACAGTGGACATCAGGAAATATGTGCTTTGAGTTTGCCTTGGTTCCTCTTGCCCCCAATCCCATGGAGGTGATCTGGAGCAGCTTAGGTGTATTGTGTACAAACAGTGGGGTTGTGTCACAGCTGAGGAACTTTAATCTTAGGGATCCGCCTAAGATTGTCTTTAAGCAAACCTTCACACAGGAAGACATTTGCTTTATTATCCAGGACAGCAAACAAATATATTCACTTCTGAGTGAGACACTGTATATTAATGTAATTTGCTTTATAAACATCCTTAAAAAGATAGTCTAGAACAAAAACTAGCAAAGTCTCTGTTCAGAAGGCATGCAGAAACATGAGACCCAACAATAGTAAGAGCTCAATAATATTGCCCATTTGACTAAAAGTTAGCCAAACTGTGTAACTGTTTGGTATAAGGATGGTAGTGAAAGTTGAGATGAGCATGGGGAAGTTTACCCAAATTGAAAGAATTCGTGGATGGTATCCCTGGAAAAAGCAACTATATATGTGAAGTTCCTAAGGTGATACTCCATAGGACAACTGGAAGGTGCCAGTGAACAGTTTAGGCAAGTATGCCTAGCAGAAATGGTTCTGTTTGCAGTCCATTTCTCAGACTCCTTTTTACCGTGACATTGACACTACATATTACTCCTTAATGCACTTCTGTGTCCATGTTACTTTCTACCTATCTGTTCATTTTATTATAGCAGGGGTAATAGCCTAACTACATAGAATTTGCAATGTCTAATTTTTCACATTTCAATCTTTGTTGATGATTTTATATTGCTGCATTTATTTTGCTCTCTATTTCCTGTGCACATTGCCTGTTCAGAAACTAGATGCTAGTGATATTTGGCATTCCTTCTACATGGAGTCTGCTTATACCTGTCCAGTTGCCAAGAAAACTGTCTTTCTTTGAAACCCTGGAAAAATAAGCTTTGTGTACCACATAGGCCTGTGAAAGAACAGGAATGGTTTTCAATCCAAGCACAACCTCTTAGTGTCTATACTACATTTTACATCACCCAACCAGAAGCTCTGCTTGTCCAATGAAGAACAGATTTTTGTATTTAAGCTATCACACTTGGTTACATATGCTTCTGTTTCAGTCACCGGGGATCCTTTCTTGTGACAGAAGCTCAGTCAGGCACTCAGATTCAATTCTTAGTAAGATATTGTTACTTTCCAAGTAGATTTCATAATTAGAGACCAATTTTAAAAATTAATTGCCATAGGCTTAAATGTTTTTAGATTAGAATTATGGGCTTACAGGTATACATAGCAAGGACAAATGTAATGGTAGCAATGAGTGGGAACAGGCATGGTAATAGGAATGTCCCCAACCTGGGACATTTTATTTGAATACTAGAGACCCGGTGCACAGATTCATGCACCAGTGGGGTCCCTTGACCTGGCCTGCAGGGATCAGACCGAAACTGACAGTCTGACATCCCCCGAGGGGTCCCGGATTGCGAGAGGGTGCAGGCGAATCCGAGGAACCACACTGGTGCATGAACCCATGCACCGGGCCTCTACTATGCATACAAGATCTTTCATTAATCTCTTCCCACCCTTCCCCGCTTCCCTCTGAGATTCATCAGTCTGTTCCATGTTTTCATGCCTGTGCATTGAGTGTCTGCCCCTTCGTGGTCAGTGCGCATCATAGCTACTAGTCGAACAGTTGAATGGTCAGACACTTAGCATATTAGCCTTTTATATATATAGATTGGATAATGGAAAAAACTCACCATAGGGTTGGGGTCAGCAGGAAGAGAAGAAACATTACAGATGAATGACATATGGTAGTTAAGGAGACATTTGAGAACATGGGACTATGGTATGCCAGTAATGAGCTCTTTGACCTCATTATCTCAATTTTCTTGTTTGTAGTATGAAGCTATTGAGATAGGTGATCTCTAGCTCTTTTATTCACCAAGTTTGAGGATGAACATTCTCAGCAATCAGATTGTTGACATTCCAGAAAATGTCAACATCACTCTGAAGGGTCACACAGTTATTGTGAAGGCCCCAAAGGTACCCTGTAGAGGGACTTCAGTCACATCAATGCAGAACTCAGTCTCCTTGGAAAGAAAAAAAAAGGCTCAGGTTGACAAATGGTTAGGGAATAGAAAGGAACTGACTACTGTTCACACTATTTGCAGTCATGTATAGGACATGATCAAGGGTGTCACACAGGGCTTCCATTACAAGATGAGGTCTGTGTATGCTCACTTCCCCATCAACACACAGGGCTTCCATTACAAGATGAGGTCTGTGTATGCTCACTTCCCCATCAACATCATTATTCAGGAGAATGGTTCTCTTGTTGAAATCAGAAATTTCTTGGGTGAAAAATACATCCACAGGGTTGGGATGAGATCTGGCGATGCTTATTCAGTAACTGAAGCCCAGAAAGATGTGTTAATTCTTGAAGGAAATGACATTGAACTTGTATCAAATTCAGCTGCTTTGATTCAGCAAGCCACAACAGTTAGAAACAAGGACACAGAAAATTAGGGGCTAGTATCTATGTTGAAAAAATAACAATTCAGCAGTCTGATGAATAAGATCTAAGTTGTCCAGCTATAGAAATAGCAAGATGCTAGATGATTCCTCAGACTTATTTGTGTATAAGATGCAATGAATGTTGTATATTGAAAAAAAACACAGAGATAGGTGATCTCTAAAATCCAATTGCAGCTGTATCACTCATATCAAGTCTAGATATTGTTTTATGTTCTGAAATGATCAAGCTTTTATTTATTTACTAGAGGCCTGGTGCATGAATTCGTGCATGGGTGGGGTCCCTCAGTCTGGCTGGTGATCGAGGCCTATCAGGGGGCTGGCCAGCCTAGGAGAGGGACCGTGGGAGGTTGGCTGGCCATGGGAGGTTGGCTGTGGGAGTGCACTGACCACCAGGGTGCAGCTCCTGCATTGAACATCTGCCCCCTGGTGGTCAGTACGTGTCATAGTGACTGGTCGACCGGTTCCAGTCGTTCTGGTCGCTCAGTCATAAAGGTCGCTTAGGCTTTTATATATCCTATCTAATAAAGAGGGAATATGCTAATTGGCCCTTGCGGTCGCAAAGATGGTGGCATCCACAGCCAATAAGGAAGGAATATGCTAATTGATTGCCCCGCCCTCAAAGATGGTGGTGCCGATAGCCACAAGATGGTGGTGCCCAGTTCCCTCAGCCACAGTGGGGCAGCAGGCGTGTGGCAAGGCCTCTGGAGTCCCCCAGTCTCCTCAGCCCCCCAGCCACCCAGGGCTGGCCTAAGGCGCAGGCAAGTCTCGGATAGTTGCTGCCTAGCTGACACCTGAGATGCAGGCAAGCCTCAGAGGTCGGCTGCCCAGCTGCCCAGGGCCACCTGAGGCTCAGGTAACCAGGGCCGGCCAAGGCTTGCGCTGCCGGCAGTGGCAGCAGCAGAGGTGTGATGAGGCGTCGCCTTCCCCTGATCGCCGGGTCGCCTCCTGCCCTGAGGGCTCCTGAACTGTAAGAGGGGCCAGGCTGGGCTGAGGGACCCCCCTGTCCAGTGCATGAATTTTCATGCACCGGGCCTCTAGTATATATATATTGTATATATTATTGTGACAAGGTAATTCTCCGTAAGATACTGGGTTACTGAGAAGATTCCTTTAATGTGTAGGTCATAATCAATCGGAGTGAATCTCTGACTAGAAAAACATTTCACCACATAGAAACATTTAACACATACTATTTTAATTTTCATCATCTCCTTGAGATAATGTACATGGGAAAAGTACATCATTGAAAAGGAAGATTTAAGTTGTGGGTGAGCTGAGACTGTCAGAGACAAACTGCTCAGTCAACATTTGTTCAGAACCTTTTTCTTACTGTGAATGTGCAATAAAAAATCTATTTGCTCTCTATCTATTAGTACGTATACAGAATAATTTAATTATCTAATTGCTACTACCTCAGGAGCATGTGAATTGCACAGAATGACTAGAAATTAAAATTTCTTTAGTCAGCTTTTATCATTTTGATATTTTCAGCAAAATCAATTGCCAATTTATTACCAATGTAATGTGGTAATCAGTAAGGAAATTATAATGCAAAGCACATAGTAAATCATTAGTAGGGACAGTATTAAAGACAAGATAATGTGCTTTATAGTTTATTTTTGTTCTATGTGCTTATTTCCCTTTTTATGTCTTCTTACTTCAGAAAATTTTTTATCCAAGCAAAGCCCTTTATGTCTAAAGAAAAATATCAGGTTTTTAAATGTTTACTTATCATAAGAAAGACTTAAATAATTTTGCTAAACTTTCCTTGACCTTTCATTCTTTCTAAGCTTGTGATTCTTAATTTTCTCATTCAAAAATAGATGATTAAAATCAACAAATTGCCTGAACATTTAATAGGAGCATCACAATCTTAAAGCACTTGCTTCACTGATTATGTAGTTTCTTATATTATACTCAAATAATAACCCTACGATATTCCAACAGATATATGTTATCGTCTAGTTATCAGGACCAGGAAAGTTAGTTGAGCATGAAAATGAATGTCTGGATTATGGGGATTAAGTTGCTAGTCCCCCTTTACCTTCTCCTCTTCAACTCAGCTGCTGGGAGAATAAATGTTGCCAAAGATTTATCAGATCAAAGAATACTAGACTTGCATTTTTTCATCAGCAAGGCAGTGAAAGCCAAAATTTAGGAGGTGGTTTCTAAGGAAGGAGCAATCCTATTTACTTCTAGTTTTCCCTGCTTCCTTTCTTCACATTCTCTGATGAAGCCATGTATAGTAAGTACTACATTAGGGTCTGGGGCAAAACCAGTGCAAAGTATAATATTTTTTTCTTGCCTCACTCACTAAATGACAGGTGATATTAAAGGAAGGGAGGGAGGGAGCCAAGCAGTTATTTGGAGAACAAGTACCCAAGTTAGAAAGAGCACAATTGCAAATGCCTGGAGTTGGGAATCTACCTAGTAAGTCTGAAGAGGTGCAAGAGGCCAGCCCCCTGGTGCCCAGGAAGAGGCTGGGAGAGAGAGTAATGACACAAGGTTACTCTGGGTCACACAGGCTATCGGAGGAGCTTTGGCTTGTTCATTCATCTCCATGCTCTGCCTTTAAATTCAGAATACACTGTTTACATTAGAAAAAATATATCCAACCCCCCTTCATTCCTCTAAAGAAGGAATTCCTTCAACCTTCTAAAACAGGACTCAAGATTCAATAATTTATTTCTTCACACAGATGATAGCTGCTCAAATCGGCTATACCTCAGTAATTAAACCAAGTCCAAATCTTCTTCACAGAGATGAGAAAAGGGACACCCTTAACTTTACCTCACAAAAGAAATAGATAAGCTTTTGGTCTGATATGTTTTGCTTGATATTATATTAATTACCTAGAATTTATTCCTCCTGATTTATTCCAAAGTGTAAAGAATGTAGTAATAGGTAAATGTTCTACATGAATAGCCTCCCAATCCCCTTCTCTGTATATGATGAAAATAAATCAAATCATTATTACTTGAAGAGATAAAAATTTTGAAGTGATTATCTTGAATGTAACTTAAGCTTTATTTTAAAAATATTCCTTAAACCTTATTTATTATGTAAGATTAATTTGCATAAGTATAAGCACAAAATATTGAGTAGGGGGAGTATTAGTGATACTTGATTTGCTTAATAATTTTTGTTTGTTATGTGTTATGTATATATTTTTTCTTTGAGACATTTGTGTTTGTGTTTACAAACTTGGTAAATGTTCTTATTTTTAAATTTTTCTGTTAGTAACTACTTTGTTATTGATAGTGTGATAATGTCAATTATTAGTCCATTCTAAATTATAGCCCTCATCATCTTTACTTGGAATGGAAATAAAAATACTCAAACCTGGGATGTTAAATCTATAATAAAAAACATTCAAAGACACAAACTTCAAGATTTGTCAAGTAAAAAAAAAAAAATTAAGTGTGCAATTGGGATATTGCTATTTCCACTTCCATGCATTATTTATCAGTTAAATAAGCCTATATTAAAAATACAAACCTTTGTTCCAATGTAATATTTTTTCTAGAAAAAATTTGAGAAATTCAAAGTAATATATCATTCACATGACAGTCTAAAGAGAATATATTGCTTTGACTGCTAAGCTAGTTCTTACCCTGTATCTGTTCAAACTTCTGTTCTTGCAAAATACTTTTCTAGAATTTGAACTTGACCTTCTTTGCTAATACATATTCTAATAGAGACAATTTCTTTAGTTTATAGTAAGAGGATAATGTTATCCTGATGTTGCTATTCAATGGGATATTGCTTAGTTGAAAAGGTCCATGATAATCAGATTTTCTAAATTATAGTTATAAACCCCTTTTATCCTATTTTCCTTAAAAACTTATGCATGCTTTTTCTCTACCTACTGATTTTCATTCTCTCATAAAGGCTTGAAAGAAGTCAGCGTTATTATGTTTCACCTCTGTTAGCTGTCATGCTGGCTTCTTTTGCAGCCAGAGCAATTTTAGGTGGCTGTACCTACTAAAATTAGATGAACAAATAAGCATCTTTACAGCCCTAAGATTTCTCATGAAAGCTTTAAGGAAAAACACACAAAACCTTAGTATGTTTAATACATATGATATTTAATGGAAAGCATCTATAGGAAATATTACCAACCATAATAGCTTGTTAAGTTAAAAAAAATGTAATCAGAGGGTAAAGGATACCACTACTTTTCTTATTTCTAAAGACCAAGCAATTATTTTAGTAATTTAATGTAATCTCTGTGCAAACTAAGGCTTCAGAGTTGATTGAACATTATTCAGATGGTCATAAATAAAATGGAGACTTATTTCTTTGTAATTTCAAAGTTCCAAATGGTTTGGTTGCTATAGTCTTTCTGTTCTGTGTATACTTCCCCTTTGTGGAGTATTTTTCTCACATACATGATCCAAAGAGCTCATAGTCTAACAAGTCAGAAGCATGGAAAAGGAAAGAGGTCACAGAAGAATATTTACCCTCCTTTTAAGGGCTTGACCTTGAAGTTGCTCATGTTAAGTCTTTTCACATTCTGTTGGCTTGAATATATCCCATGGTTATATGCAGCTAGATCTTCCTCTCCTTCCCCTTTCCTTTATTCTTCTTTCTCCTCCTCCTCCCCTTCTTCCTCTTTCTCCTCCTCTTGTTTTTTCTTCTGTTGTTTTTTTTTTTTTTTTGGGGGGGGGATATATTTGACTAATAATTAGGGATTTTGTTATAATAATATAGAATTGGGAATAAATATTAAGAGACAACAAATATAAATTGAGACATATTAATTTTCCAACATATATCTATAACAGGAATCATGTGCATCTTATTTAGTTATTTAGATGATTTTGTTAGTTGATGTGTTAAATTTATTCTCTAATAAGTTCTTTTCTTACCCCAAGATAATAAAGATACTATCTCATTTTTTTTTCCTCCTACTTTTTTAGCTTTTAACTTTGATATTTAGGTCTTAAAGCCATCTACAATTCACTTTATTGTATGGTATGAACTGTAGTTGACTTTGTGTGCTTTTTATTTCTTAATATATGATGAGTAGCTTCCCCAAAGTTTTCTACTGATTTGTGGTTCAAACTCTATCATATACCTTAATGATCTTTTTTTATTATTATTCAGCAAATACTTAATAAGCACTGTGATAGGTACTGAGCATATAGGCAAAGGTCAAAGTCTTGCCTTAATTGAACATATTTTTCTAGTGGAGGAGTGAAACAGAAATCAAATGAACAACAACAAAAACTTAGATAATGAGAAGTACAATAACAATAATAAAAGAAAGTAAGGGTATTTGTGAACTTTATATTTTTATTAATTTTTTACTTGCCTGTTCTTGTATATGATTATTATTACATTTATGCAGGGCCAAATGCAAGGTTTATAGAGGATCTACTCTCATTTTGGTTTTATTTTCAAATTTTTCTTTGGTATTTGATGATATTTTTCTTTTATATGAATTTTAGTACCAGTTTTATGAAATATGAAAATAAATCTTTGTACTTTCTATTGGAATTGCATTGAATTTATAGTTTAGTTTGAGGAAAATTAATTTATTTTTAAAAATTAAGTTTTTCCATCTATGAACTTGAAATCTTCCTATTTACCTACATCCTTAAAAATTTACATTAAATAGTTTAGAAAAATTATACCAGAAAAAGTTGTTATATGTGTTTTGTCAACTTAATTAGTTGCTACCTAAAATTATTCTATACTTTCTAGTCATTATTTCCCAGTATTTTATGTTATATTTTTTAGGGAAAATCTCATATCTGGCAAACTGTATGAACACTCTTACTAGTTCTGGTGATTTCTGAACTTAAATGGGGTTTTCTAAGTGAGCATATGTCTGTCCTATTGTGTTGGCTGACACTTTGGGTAGTAAGTTGAGTAGTAAAAAGAGAGTAGGTACAATGTTTATACCCCCACTGTATCTCAGATGTTCCATATGGCTATTTGGAATTTTCTAATGTTTCTTGTGTCAATTTTGGTAATTTTTGGTTTCAAGTTATTTGTCTACTTCATTTAGATTGCCAACTTTATAGGCAGAAATGTTATCTCCCCATTATTCTTTTTATGGCTCTAGGATCTTGAAGGGTGGCCCCTCTTTTTTTTCCCTGATTTTTAAAATTTACCTTTATTTCTTTTTTAACTTGATCAGTCAGGCTAAAGGTAAACATTATAGATCTCTTTAATGTAACCACTCTGGCTTAATTTATTTTCTCTATTGATTGTCTAATTCCCATTTCATTGATTCTGCTCTTATTTTTAATACTTCCTTTCTTCTAATTAATTTGGATATAATTTTCTCTTTTTCTATATTTTTGTGATGGAAGCTTAAGTTATTGATTTTAGATTGTTCTTATTTTCTAATATAAACATTTAAAGCTGTAAATATCCCTCTAGAAATGCTTTAATTGTAACACACAAACATTGATATATTGGATGTTCATTATAATATAAATATTTTCTAATTTATATATTTATATCTCCCTTGACTAATATATTATTTATACATGTATTTTGTGTTTCTAAATATGTGAAAAAATTTAATATATATTTTATTAATATGATTATATTGTGATTAGAGAATATATTATGTATAACTTAATATACTATAAATTTATTTAAATTTATTTCATGGCTCTTCATATTTGTCATTGGTAAGTCCCATGTCCCTTGGAAAAAAATACCTGTTTACATAGTATGTAATTTTACATATGGTTTTGGGATTTAGATGTAACATCTTGCTGTTTTATCTTTATCTCATTTCTTTTTTATTATTTTCCTCTTTTTCTACCCTCTTTTGGATCGAGCAATTCTTAGTATTCACTTTATGATCTCTATTTGTGTGTTTTTTTTAAGTGGGTTCTCTAAGGCAATGCTATTGTTTCAAATCTATGCTGTCCAATTCAGTAGCCACTAGTTCCATGTGCAACAGGCTACTGAGCACTTGTGCAACAGAGAAACTAAAAGTGTAATTTAAGTTAATTAATTTCAATTAAATGTATGTAGCTACATGTGGCTAGTGGCTACCTTATAAAGAGTGCAGCCCCATCTTTTAACTCATTTCAGTCTCCTGCAAAATATGATGTTATACACTATACATATCACTTAAGACTCTGAAAATAATGTAAATGCCTCTTTCCCATATCCCATTGTATTTTTCAGGGTTTTCTAGAGAAAGAGTGAGAGGAAAGAGAGAGAGAGAGAGAGAGAGAGAGAGAGAGAGAGAGAGAGAGAGAGAGAGGATGTCTTAGGAGGAATTGGCTCACATGATAATAGAAGCCAAAAAGTATCACAATCTGCTGTCTGCAAGTTGGTTCCCAGGGAGCTAGTGGTATAATTCAGAGTCTGAAGGTAGGAAAAGATTGATATGCAATGAATTCTGAAGCAGAGAGGCAGGGGGGGGGAGTGAATTCCGTTTTCTTCTGCCTTTTGTTCTATTCAGACCTTCAGTGGATTGAACGATATTCACCCACTTTGTGCAGAGCTCTCTACTTCACTAGTCCACTGATTCAAGGGCTAATCACCTCCAGAAACAACCTCACAGACATATCCAGAAATAAGGTTTAACTTGGACACCCTGTGGCCCGTCCATCGACATACAAAATTTAGCATAACACATATCTTTCGTATTATAATTTTAATTTATTTTGCTTCTACATATTTAAAAATCCACAATACATTGCTACTATTTTTCTTTAGATATTAAATTATTAGAGACCCAGTACATGGTTGAGGTCACTAGGTCTGATCTGGGCCATCTCACCCAGTCCTGATCAGGGCTGGGCCAATCAGGGCCTGCCGGCCAGGGGGGACCATGGGAAGTTGGCCAGTTGGGGGAGGGACCAGCTGGTGGCTGGGAGGGAATAAAGGAGGTTGGCCGGTCAGGGGGAGAAACCTGGGGAGGTTGGCCGGCCACAGGAGGTTGGTTGTGGGAGTGCACTGACCACCAGGGGGCAGCTCCTGCATTGAGCGTCTGCCCCCTGGTGGTCAGTGCACATTATAGCGACTGGCCAACTAGTCGTTCCCGTCTTTCTGGTTGTTCCTGTTGTTCTGGTCGTTTGGTTGTAATGTTCACTTAGGCCTTATATATATATATACTAGAGTCCCGGTGCACAAAACTCATGCACGGGGTGGGGGGGGGATCTGGCCTAAATGGCCAGTCAGACATCCCGCTTACAATCCAGGACTGCTGGCTCCCAACTGCTTGCCTACCTACCTTCCTGATTGCCCGTAACCGCTTCTGCCTGCCAGCCTGATCACCCTCTAACCACTCCCCTGACAGCCTGATTGATGCCTAACTGCTCCCCTGCCAACCTGTTTGCCCCTAACTGCCCTCCCTTGCAGGCCTGGGTCCCTCCCAACTGCCCTTCCCTGCAGGTCTGGGTCCCCCCTAACTTCTCTCCTCTGCCAGCCTGGTCACCTCTAACTGCCCTTCCCTGCAGGCTTGATCGCCCCCAATTGCCCTCCCTTGCAGGCCTGGTCCCTCCCAACTGCCCTCCCCTGCTGGTATGATCACCCACAACTGCCCTACCTTGCAGGCCTGGTCCCTCCCAACTGCCCTCCCCTGCTGGCCATCTTGTCACGGCCATCTTGTGTCCACATGGGAGCAGCCATCTTGTGTGTTGGAGTGATGGTAAATCTGCATATTACTCTCTTATTAGATAGGATAGAGGCCTGGTGCATGGGTGGGGGCCGGCTGGTTTGCCCCGAAGGGTGTCCCGGATCAGGGTGGGGGTTCCCTTGGGGCATGGGGCAGCCTGGGCGAGGGGCCTGTGGTGGTTTGTAGGCCGGCCATGCCCCCCGGTGACCCAAGCGGAGGCCCTGGTATCTGGGGTTTATTTATCTTCTACAATTAAAACTTTGTAGCCTGGAGCGGAGCCAAGCCTTCTGCTTGCTCCGTGGTGGCAGCAATTTCTGTTGGGATTTATGTATCTTCTATAATTGAAACTTTGTAGCCTTAAACCGAGGCCTGGGCTGGCCAGGGTGTGCGGAAAGCTTGGCTTCCTCCATCACCGGGGGCAACCCTAGCCTCCTGTTCTTTCCAGCTCCATGGCTGCGGCCATTTGTTTGGATTTATGTATCTTCTATGATTGAAACTTTGTCGCCTTGAGTGGAGGCCTAGGTTGGCAAGGGCAGGCGGAAAGCTTGGCTTCCTCCATTGCCTGGGAAACCCAAGCCTCCCTCCTGCTCTCTGTGGCCGTAGCCATCTTTATTGGGTTTATTTGCATATTTGCTCCTGATTGGCATGTGGGCGTGGCTTGTGGGTGTGGCTTATGGGTGTAGCAGAGTGATGGTTAATTTGCATATTACTCTTTTATTAGATAGGATATGTGTGTGTGTGTGTGTGTGTGTGTGTGTGTGTGTGTATATATATATATATATATATATATATATATATATATGTTGTAAATATTTATATAAAACACCTTTTATATTCACCTATAAATACCACTTTTATTTTGGGAGAATGTTTTTTATTAACTTGAAATTCTAGTTTGAGGTTTTATTTTCTTTTTCATACTAATGTCAGTGATGTGGGTTTGGTACAGTTTACATGTATAAATGATGCAGGAAGGCTGGATTTTAGTAGAGACTTGAAGACACAAAAGATTTTAGCACATGGTTATCTAAAGAAAGAGGGTTTCAGACAGAGGAACTATTCAGGGGAAGTATATAATGGATATTTAGGAGAAGTATAGTAGTCCCCCCTTATCCACATGGGACTATATTCCAAAACCACTAGTGGATGACTGAAGAAGGTGGGTGAAAGACGGTTTATAGTTGTGAGTACACAAAACACAGTTTACTCTTGTATTATTATTTATTAATTATTGTATTATCTTCCATAAGAAAAACTGTAAACCTATTTTTGACCCACCCTGTATATACTATGTTTTTTTTCATATATGTATGTATACACACACACACATACACACATATATATATGTATATATATATATATATATATATATATATATATATGTATGATAACATTTAACTTACAAATTAGGCACAGTAAGAGATTAACAACAATAACCAATAGTAAAATAGAACAATTATAATAATATACTATAATTAAAGTTATGTGACTATGGTCTCTCTCTCTCTCAAAACATCTTATTGTATTCACCTTTTCACTTAAAGGAAGTACTTTACGGGTTCTCTTTGGCATATTTGAATTTCTAGCATCATTACGCTGGTGCTTTGGGGGCATTATTAAGTAAAATAAGGGTCACATAGATACAAGCACTGTGATATCATGACAGTCAATCTAATAACCAAGATGGCTATTACGGACAGGTAGCATACGGATAGCTTTTAGATGCTGGACAAAGTGATGTTATGTCCCAGATGTAATGAAGCAGAATGGTGTGAGTTAATCCCACCCCTCAGAATGGTCCAGAATCTAAAACATAAATTATTTATTTCTGACATTTCCATTTAATATTTCTGGACCCAGGTTGATCATGGGTAACTGAAGTCATAGAATGAGAAACCAGGATAAGGGTGACTACAGTGTACCTGGCCCCTTCATGAAATCACAGGAATGAGAGTTTAACCAGCACAGAATGAACCAAGCATTGTTAGGAGAGGAAGTTATGGCACCACAGATCATCAGAGCCTTGTAAGCCTTTCAGAAATATTAGCTTTTATTCTGAGTGAATGGGGAGCTCTTAGATTTTTGAGCAGCAGAGTGACATGAAATGACTTAAGTTTTAAAAATACATATTTTTTGTTTTTGGAGAATAAATTGTTAAGGTCCAAGAATAGAACTAAGGAGGCTAATTGGGACAAGAGATGGTGACTCAGACAAGAGTGCTAACAGAGGATGCATGGGAAGTGGTTAGGTTTTGGATATACACTTGTAGATTGCATGTGTGATATGGGAGAAAGAGAGATTAAGTGGAAGAAGGGGGTAAAAAATCAATAGAATTGGGAAAGGTTAGAGCATAAGGGGTTGGGGGAAATCAAGTGTTCAGTTTTAGACATATAATGGTTGAGATGTCCAATGATATCTTAGGAAAGCTCAAGTAAGCAGTCTATGTATTTGAAGTTAGGAAGGGAGGTGTAGTCTGATGGTATACATTGGAGTATTGTCACCATATACATAGTGTTTAAACTCTGAGGCTGGATAAGTTGCCATGGAAGTAAGCATAAATAGAAAAGCAAAGAATGTCAAAGGCTAATCCCGGGGAGCACTATAATATTAAAAAGTCTTGAAGAAAAGTTGGTAGCAGCAAAGGAGTTTGAGGAGAGACCACTGAGTTAGGAGTTCAGCCACAAATTGCAGCATGGTCAAGTGCTGCTATTAGATCACATCAAATAAGGACTGCTGTGGACTGACTGTTAGATTTTTTTCACCAAAGGAGAGTATTATTGAAATGATGAGATTGATTAGAGCAATTTTAGAGAAGTGGTCAAGGGAAACCTGATTGGAATAAATTTAAGAGGAGATGAGAGGAAGGATATATACTGTTTATTACAGCTCTTTCTAGGACTTTTGCTCTGAAGTTAAAAAAAAATTGGACCTGCAACTGTTATGGAATACTAGAGGCCCAGTGCACGAAATTGGTGCACTCGGGGTTGGGGGTGGGGAGGTCCCTCAGGCCAGATTGCAAGAGGCCAGGCTGAGGGACCCCACTGGTGGAAGATTGGGCCCAGGGAGGGACACAGGAGGTTGGCCAGCTGGGGAGGGATCGCGGGAGGGCTCGTCCGGCCAATCTCGCTCAGTCCCGATAGGTCGGACCCCAGCAGCAAGCTAACCTACCAGTTGGAGTGTCTGCCCCCTGGTGGTCAGTGCACATCATAGTGAGTAGTTGAGAGGCCTTAGCATATCATTAACATATTATGCTTTGATTGGTTGAACGGATGACTGGACGACTGGACACTTAGTATATTAAGCTTTTATTATATAGGATGCTATTAAGATTTTATTTAAGACCAGGTGGGGTTACTCAGTGGTTAGAGCATTGGCTAATGGGCCCAAGGGTCACAGATTTGATTCCTGGTCAAGGGCACATACCTCGGCTGCAGGATTGATCCAGGCTCTGGTCAGGGTGTGAGCAGGAGGCAACCAATTGATGTGCCTCTCTCACATTGAGGTTTTTTTCTCTCTCTCCCCCTCCTCTACCCCTTCTACTCTCTCTAAATAAATCAATGGGGGAAATATGTTTGGGTGAGGATGAAAAAGAAAAAGATTTTATTTAAGACTAGAGGCCCGGTGCACGAAATTCGTGCACGGAGGGGGGTTGTCCCTCAGCCCAGCCTGTACCCTCTCCAATATGGGACCCCTCAAGGGATGTCCGACTGCCCGTTTAGGCCCGATGGGATCGGGCCTAAACGGGCAGTCGAACATCCCTCTCACAATCCAGGACTGCTGGCTCCCAACTGCTTGCCTGCCTGCCTTCCTGATTGCCCCTAACCACTCTGCTGCCAGCCTGTTTGCCCCCAACTTCCCTCCTCTGCCGGCCTGGTCACCCCTAACTGCCCTCTCCTGCAGGGTTGATCACTTCCAACTGCCCTCCCTTGCAGGCCTAGTCCTTCTCAACTGCCCTCCCTTGCAGGCTGGGTGCCTCCCAACTGCCCTCTCCTGCTGGCCATCTTGTGGTGGCCATCTGTGTCCACATGGGGGCAGGATCTTTGACCACATGGGGACAGCTATATTGTGTGTTGCAGTGATGATCAATCTGTATATTACTCTTTTATTAGATAGGATACCTCCAAAGCACAATGAGTAAGAATCTGAAGGTTTATGTGGCTTCTATTTGGTTTCTAGGACAAAGTTCTTTCCTTTACCCACCACTCACTTCTCTCCTTTTACTCTTGAATGTTAATTTCAACATAATTTTTGTAACATCTCTTGAAAAGGATCCCACCAAGTTTTTGATAGTCCACATGATAAAACTTACAGAATAATACAGCATGAGACTTTCATTCTCTCACTAAGTTCTTCATATAACTGTAATTCCTCAGCCTCTAAAGAATGAAAAAGGAAAATAAAAGTGCCTTCTCTCATTCCAAGGCCTTTCTCAGTCAGGCAACCACAAAAAGAAAGAATGAGCCTACAATTCATGTCATGTAATCTCTATCAGGCATAATTCAAATCAAATCCCATCAGGCAAAGTCTGGGATAATTAAAATGTATAAGAGAACAGCGGTGACCTGGGGGAGAACTTATGAAACCTTGTCTCCTGCTTTTGCTGACTATTCTTTTCCTTATGCTAGACTCCAAGTCCCTATCGGGGACTTGGTCAGGCGGCTGTGGGTGCTAACCCACGCCACCTGGATCCGTGATCCGGGACCTGGGCAGGCGTCTGCGGGTGCTAACCCATGCCGCCTGCCATGGTCCGTGATCCATGATCGTGGACCTGGGCAGCCTGCTGCAGGCATTAACCCACGCCGCCTGCCCTGCTCTGAGATCGATGATCACGGACCTGGGCAGCCGGCTGTGGGCTTTAACCCACGCTGCCTGACCTGGTCCATGATCCCTGATAGGGGCTTTGAGTCAGCTGCCACTGGCGATGGCTGACTCGAAGCCCTTATCCAGGACCTGGTCAGGCGGCTGTGGGCGCTAACCCACGCTGCCTGCCCTTGTCCGAGATCGGTGATGGTGGACCTGGGCAGGCAGCTACGGGCGCTAACCCACGCCGCCTTCCCTGGTCCGTGATCCCTGATCGTGGACCTGGGCAGGCGGCTGCAGGCCTTAACCCACACTGCCTGCCCTGGTCCATAATTGGTGATGGCGGACCTGGGCAGCCGGCTGCAGGCCTTAACCCACACCGCCTGCCCTGGTCCATGATCGGTGATGGTGGACCTGGGCAGCCGGCTGCGGGCGTTAACCCACACTGCCCGCCCAGCTCTGAGAAAAGTGATGGACCTGGGCAGGCAGCTGTCCTGGTCCGTGATCGGTGATGGCGGACCTGGGCAGCCGGCTGCGGGCGTTAACCCACGCTGCCTGCCCTGGTCCGTGATCCCTGATCGTGGACCTGGGCAGGTGGCTGCAGGCCTTAACCCACACCGCCAGCCCTGGTCCATGATCGGTGATGGCGGACCTGGGCAGGCGGCTGCAGGCCTTAACCCACACCGCCTGCCCTGGTCCATGATCGGTGATCGTGGACCTGGGCAGCCGGCAGCGGGCCTTAACCCACGCAGCCTGCCCAGCTCTGAGATCAGTGATGGACCTGGGCAGGCAGCTGTCCTGGTCCGTGATCTGAGATCGTGGACCTGGGCAGCCGGCTGCGGGCGTTAACCCACACCGCCTGCCCAGGTCCGCGATCGGTGATGGCGGACCCGGGCAGGCGGCTGCAGGGGTTAAGGCCCTGCAGCCGCCTGCCCGGGTCCGCGTCCGCGATCGGTGATGGCGGACCGGGCAGGCGGCTGCAGGGGTTAAGGCCCTGCAGCCGCCTGCCCGGGTCCGCGTCCGCGATCGGTGATGGCGGACCGGGCAGGCGGCTGCAGGGGTTAACCCCCTGCAGGGCCTTAACCCGGGTCCGCGTCCCCGATCTGTGATGGCGGACCGGGGCAGGCGGCTGCAGGGGTTAACCCCCTGCAGGGCCTTAACCCGGGTCCGCGTCCGCGATCGGTGATGGCGGACCGGGCAGGAGGCTGCAGGGGGTTAAGGCCCTGCAGCCGCCTGCCCGGGTCCGCGTCCCCGATCGGTGATGGCGGACCCGGGCAGGCGGCTGCAGGGGGTTAAGGCCCTGCAGCCGCCTGCCCGGGTCCGCGTCCCCGATCGGTGATGGCGGACCCGGGCAGGCGGCTGCAGGGGTTAACCCCCTGCAGGGCCTTAACCCGGGTCCGCGTCCCCGATCGGTGATGGCGGACCGGGCAGGCGGCTGCAGGGGTTAACCCCCTGCAGGGCCTTAACCCGGGTCCGCGTCCCCGATCTGTGATGGCGGACCGGGGCAGGCGGCTGCAGGGGTTAACCCCCTGCAGGGCCTTAACCCGGGTCCGCGTCCGCGATCGGTGATGGCGGACCGGGCAGGAGGCTGCAGGGGGTTAAGGCCCTGCAGCCGCCTGCCCGGGTCCGCGTCCGCGATCGGTGATGGCGGACCGGGCAGGCGGCTGCAGGGGTTAAGGCCCTGCAGCCGCCTGCCCGGGTCAGCGTCCCCCATCAGTGATGGCGGACCCGGGCAGGCGGCTGCAGGGCCTTAACCCCTGCAGGGCCTTAACCCGGGTCCGCGTCCCCGATCTGTGATGGCGGACCCGGGCAGGCGGCTGCAGGGGTTAACCCCCTGCAGGGCCTTAACCCGGGTCCGCGTCCGCGATCGGTGATGGCGGACCGGGCAGGAGGCTGCAGGGGGTTAAGGCCCTGCAGCCGCCTGCCCGGGTCCGCGTCCGCGATCGGTGATGGCGGACCCGGGCAGGCGGCTGCAGGGGGTTAAGGCCCTGCAGCCGCCTGCCCGGGTCCGCGTCCCCGATCGGTGATGGCGGACCCGGGCAGGCGGCTGCAGGGGTTAAGGCCCTGCAGCCGCCTGCCCGGTTCCGCGTCCGCGATCGGTGATGGCGGACCGGGCAGGCGGCTGCAGGGGTTAAGGCCCTGCAGCCGCCTGCCCGGGTCCGCGTCCGAGATCGGTGATGGCGGACCCGGGCAGGCGGCTGCAGGGGTTAAGGCCCTGCAGCCGCCTGCCCGGGTCAGCGTCCCCCATCAGTGATGGCGGACCCGGGCAGGCGGCTGCAGGGCCTTAACCCCTGCAGGGCCTTAACCCGGGTCCGCGTCCGCGATCGGTGATGGCGGACCCGGGCAGGCGGCTGCAGGGGGTTAAGGCCCTGCAGCCGCCTGCCCGGGTCCGCGTCCGCGATCGGTGATGGCGGACCCGGGCAGGCGGCTGCAGGGGTTAAGGCCCTGCAGCCGCCTGCCCGGGTCAGCGTCCCCCATTGGTGATGGCGGACCCGGGCAGGCGGCTGCAGGGCCTTAACCCGGGTCCGCGTCCCCGATCGGTGATGGCGGACCCGGGCAGGCGGCTGCAGGGGTTAACCCCCTGCAGGGCCTTAACCCGGGTCCGTGTCCGCGATCGGTGATGGCGGACCGGGCAGGAGGCTGCAGGGGTTAAGGCCCTGCAGCCGCCTGCCCGGGTCCGCGTCCGCGATCGGTGATGGCGGACCGGGCAGGCGGCTGCAGGGGTTAAGGCCCTGCAGCCGCCTGCCCGGGTCCGCGTCCGCGATCGGTGATGGCGGACCCGGGCAGGCGGCTGCAGGGGTTAAGGCCCTGCAGCCGCCTGCCCGGGTCCGCGTCCGCGATCGGTGATGGCGGACCCGGGCAGGCGGCTGCAGGGCCTTAACCCCTGCAGGGCCTTAACCCGGGTCCGCGTCAGCGATTGGTGATGGCGGACCCGGGCAGGCGGCTGCAGGGGTTAACCCCCTGCAGGGCCTTAACCAGGGTCCGCGTCCGCGATCGGTGATGGCGGACCGGGCAGGAGGCTGCAGGGGTTAAGGCCCTGCAGCCGCCTGCCCGGGTCCGCGTCCCCGGTGATGGCGGACCCGGGCAGGCAGCTGCAGGGCCTTAACCCCTGCAGGGCCTTAACCCGGGTCCGCGTCCCCGATTGGTGATGGCGGACCCGGGCAGGCGGCTGCAGGGGGTTAAGGCCCTGCAGCCGCCTGCCCGGGTCCGCGTCCGCGATCGGTGATGGCGGACCCGGGCAGGCGGCTGCAGGGGTTAAGGCCCTGCAGCCGCCTGCCCGGGTCAGCGTCCCCCATTGGTGATGGCGGACCCGGGCAGGCGGCTGCAGGGCCTTAACCCGGGTCCGCGTCCCCGATCGGTGATGGCGGACCCGGGCAGGCGGCTGCAGGGGTTAACCCCCTGCAGGGCCTTAACCCGGGTCCGTGTCCGCGATCGGTGATGGCGGACCGGGCAGGAGGCTGCAGGGGTTAAGGCCCTGCAGCCGCCTGCCCGGGTCCGCGTCCGCGATCGGTGATGGCGGACCGGGCAGGCGGCTGCAGGGGTTAACCCCCTGCAGGGCCTTAACCAGGGTCCGCGTCCGCGATCGGTGATGGCGGACCGGGCAGGAGGCTGCAGGGGTTAAGGCCCTGCAGCCGCCTGCCCGGGTCCGCGTCCCCGGTGATGGCGGACCCGGGCAGGCAGCTGCAGGGCCTTAACCCCTGCAGGGCCTTAACCCGGGTCCGCGTCCCCGATTGGTGATGGCGGACCCAGGCAGGCGGCTGCAGGGGTTAAGGCCCTGCAGCCGCCTGCCCGGGTCCTGTCCCCGATCGGTGATGGCGACCCGGGCAGCCGGCTGCGGGCCTTAACCCCTGCAGCCGCCTGCCCGGGTCCGCGATAGGTGATGGCGGACCTGGGCAGCCGGAGCTAACCGCCTGCCCCAGTCCACCATCATGGCTTGGATCTCACTGGCATGGGTGCTGCCCTTTCCCCGGCCATCTTTGCTGGTTTAACGTGTATATTTGCTCCTGGTTGGCTGGTGGGCGTGGCTGGTGGGCGTGGCTGGTGGGCGTGGCTTATAGGTGTAGCGAAGGTGCGGTCAATTTGCATATTACTGTTTTATTAGATAGGATGAGAAAATAATCAGCATTTTGAATGTTTATGGTAATGTTTGAATGTTTTTAATGTTTATGGTACTGGGAACCAAAATAAATAAATAAAATAAGGGTGCAAGAAAGAGAAAAGTAATTGTTGGAGATATGTCTTGAAGTAGTAAAGTAAGATCATGATCTAATGTGGTGTACTGGGTAGCGGGAGATTTAAGTGCCCACAACTTAACCTCTGTCTCTAATTTAAATTCAGTAAATTAATTGGGTGGCACCTCAGGACAAACTTTGAAAGCTACAATCTCTTTCTGTTGAACCCCATCCCCACAAAATCTTCATTATTCTCAGGGAATTTTCTGGCACTACCAATTTATAATAGCCACTTCTGTATATTTCATTACTTTCTGGTTAAATCAGCTATCAATAGTATGTCATCCAAGGATTAAATAAGAGCATGCCCAGTAGCTAGCCCATTTGATTGGAGCTAGCTGTTCTTTGCCCGCCACCCATGCCAGGCCCTTGCAGGAGCTTGCATTATGTTCACACTGTGATGTGTGTGTGTGTGTGTGTGTGGTTTTGTGTGTGCATGTGTTTGTTGCAGTTGTTTGACTTGCAATAGAAAGAAGGATACTAAACATTTATTCAGGAGAATGTAGGGTAAAGAAAATAAGCACACTAAGAAAATTCTCCCATTCTTGACCTGCTACCAGCTTTTTTTTTTTTTTTTTTTAGAACAACTCAACTAAATTGCCATAAAGTCACTGTTTTTATGCTAGTTGCTTGGATTCTTTAACCTTCCTATAACTTTGAGGCATCTCCAGTGCTGAATTATGGAGAGATCAGCAGTAGCCTTTGTTGTTTCATCATTTCATTTTGCATATAGATTTAAACACTGGAGGGTGCAGGCTAAAAGGGGTCAATGGGGGGTCGGGGGGAGGAGACATCTGTAGTACTTTCAACAATGAAGATAGTTAAAAATCTATTTAGAGAAAGCATATCAAATTAAAAAAAATATATACACTGGAGAAGAATATTAAAATTCTTAGTTCTCACCCCAAAATATTCCAAATAATTTGTATTCCCCTAATAAATATAAAATAATTGGATTAAGTAATATCTTATTTTTAATTTGTAATAAATAATTTTGGAATGCAATAATTTCATTTTTTAAATTCAGAAATGCTTTTCAGTTTTAAATAAACCATAATAAATCTTTATGAATTACCCAGTCACACATACAACTATTCTAACCTTTGATGAAGTGAAAATTTTATATGAAAATGCTAGATTTTTATTTTATTTTTATTTTTTGTTAATACTTACCTGATGATATTTTTCCATTGATTTTTAGAGAGAGTGGAAGGGAGGGGGAGAGACAGAGAAAAATATCCATGTGAGAGAGACACATCGATTGGTTGCCTACCGCATGAGCCCCAACCAGGGCCAGGGATTGAACATGCAATGGAGGTACATGCCCTTGACCAGAATACCAGAATAGAACCCAGGACCCTTCAGTCTGCAGGCCAATGCTCTAACCAAGGAGTCAAACTGGCAAGGGTGAAAATGCTAGGTTTTTAAAGTATTGCTAATTATGTTCAACTTTCTGTAAAAATTCTTTATGAAATTACTAGAGCTGCTGGGGGATGTCTCTTTCAAATTACTTTCTTGCAACTTGAACTAGGCTGGATGATAAAGAATTGAAATTATTGAGTAAGACTATTCAAGCTAGGCTTCTGGATGTTTCATTTGGGTTTACAATGAAATCAAACCAAACAAACTATAAAAGAAACCACCAAAATGAAGTGGAAGGTGATGGAAGCAGTGCCTCCCTAGTTCTGCACGTGTCACTCACAATGCAGCTGCAAAAGCAATCACATTTTTTGCATTCCCTGTCCTATACTCTGCCAGCCATTGCTGGATATGTTCCTTTGCCATGGTAACTGTTACCATAGTGACTTCCAGCATCTTCACTGATGGAGTCTCCATCTGCCAAATACCATTCCTTCAGTCTGAGCCTTCATAGGAGCTCACTTGTGAAGGAGGAAAATTTGCCTGGTGATCATTGTAAACCCTTATAGGGAACATGAAGTAGAACAGGACTAGGTGATTCTAGGACCTAAACTCTAGACTCATACATTTCATTATTTTGCATTCACTCTTTATTAAGATATTTGTTTGTTTGTTTTTGTTTTACAAATACATGCGTCTGTGGTCTATACAAGGCTCAGTACATGTGTCCACGGTCTATACAAGACCCAGTAAGTCTCAATTTTTTGGTGTTGCACTGAGTGTTTTATATTTAAACAATACGTGTTGTTCTGGAGTACCTCAGAGGTGTGAATGACTGGATAATGCCCTTGGTTACACATAATAACCTTCTAGAACAGTGCTTCTTGAACTATCTCTAGTGAAGGACCAGTTTTTCCCACTCATCACAAATCAAAACTTTTGTAAAATATAATTACTAGAAAAAAATTTTAAAGGCATAGGAAATACAAACCTCATTTTTATTATTAAATTCAATAGATATACAGTAACTCTGACAAATTGCTCTAAAGTTTCTGAATACTTATTCTCAATTAATGTATATCTCCCTTTAGACTATGTACAGTTCAGGAATGAAAGTGATTTCCTGGCCTCACTTTTTGTAGTCCCATTCCAAAGTGTAAGTGTGCTCATCTATCAAATGGATATAATATCACATGTCCCTCACTATTCAGAGGGCTCAAAGAGACAATAAATTAATGAGATACATAAAACTTTTAAAACAAAATTAAGGATTTATCTTTTTTTTTCTTTGGTGACTAGCACAATGCCATATACACTGAGTGGCCAGATTATAATGATCTTTGAACGCATATATATATATCCTAATTTATAATAAAGAAAGGAAAGTTTATCAAAATTTAATGAAAATAGCAGGGTTTTCAAGATAAAAACAATGGTAACTCTAAGAAATGAGTGAATAAGTATATTCTGGTACTATCAAATAATTTATGAGGTAATTAATCTAAGTAGTCATAGAAATGTTGCAAAAGTATTCTTTACTCTTAGGTGCCATGCCTATTCTCCTT
The DNA here is from genome assembly GCF_951640355.1 of Cnephaeus nilssonii. Taxonomy (NCBI): domain Eukaryota; kingdom Metazoa; phylum Chordata; class Mammalia; order Chiroptera; family Vespertilionidae; genus Cnephaeus; species Cnephaeus nilssonii. Next base: position 72,679,121 of record NC_137079.1, on the reverse strand, counting down.
TACACTACTGCTATTTTCTTAGTAAATTTCTTTTTGCCAATACATTCAATAAAAAAAAAAAAAAAAAAACTTCCTACTCAGCATAAATAATGTATCACCATAAATAAATCCTATATTTAGTTGCAGAAATTAAAAAAAATTCTGTAACAGGTTGGGAAATGTGCCATATCCAGGCTGCTGCCTCTTTTTGTAGTTTTACTGCAACACAATAATGCTCTTTTGTTTACATATTGTCAGTGGCTGCTTTACAAGAGCTGAGTAGTTGTAACAGAGACCATATGGCTCTCAAAGCCATCCTATCTTATATAATAAAAGGCTAATATGCAAATTGACTGAACGGTGGACCAACTGGTCGCTATGATGCGCTCTGACTACCAGGGGCCAGATGCTCAACGCAGGAGCTGCCCCCTGGTGGTCAGTGCGCTCCCACAGGGGGAGCGCCACTCAGCCAGAAGCCAGGCTCACGGCTGGCGAGCATAGCAGTGGTGGCGGGAGCCTCTCCCCTCTCAGCGGCAGTGCTAAGGATGTCTGACTGCTGGCTTAGCCCCACTGGAGCAGGCCTAAGCCATCATTTGGACATTCCCTGAGGGCTCCCAGACTGTGAGAGGGTGCAGGCCAGGCTGAGGGACACCCCCACAAGTGAATTTTATGCACCCAGCCTCATCTACATTAATAAAAGAGAAACATGCAAATTGACAGTACCTCCACTACGCCCACAAGCCATGCCCACCAGCCAATTAGGAGCAAGTATGCAAATTAACCCAAACAAGATGGCTGCAGCCACAGAGCAAGCAGGAGGCGTGGGTTTCCCTGGCAATGGAGGAAGCCAAGCATCCCGCCCGCTCTGGCCAGCCCTGGCCTCCACTCAAGGCTACAAAGTTTCAATTATAGAAGATAAATAAATCCCAACAAAAATGGTGGCAGCCATGGAGCTGAAGAGAGCAGGAGGCTTGAGTTGCCCCCGGCGTTGAAGGAAGCCAAGCTTCCCACAGCCCTGGCCTGCCCTGGCCTCTGCTCAAGGCTACAAAGTTTCAATTATAAAAGATAAATAAATTCCAGATACCAGGGCCTCCGCTTGAGTCACCGGGGGGTGTGGCGGGCCTGCAAACCACTACAGACCCCTTGCCCAGGCCACCCCACACCCCAAGGGAACCCCCACCCTGATCCGGACACCCTTCAGGGCAAACCAGCCGGCCCCCACCCGTGAACCAGGCCTCTATCCTATCTAATAAAAGAGATGTGGTCAAAGATGGCTGCCCCCATGTGGACACAAGATGGCCGACACAAGATGGCCAGCAGGGGAGAACAGTTGGGAGGGACTAGGCCTGCAAGGGAGGGCAGTTGGGGGCGATCAAGCCTCCAGAGGAGGTCAGTTATGATGAGAAAATAATCAGCATTTTGAATGTTTATGGTAATGTTTGAATGTTTTTAATGTTTATGGTACTGGGAACCAAAATATGATTTTGTTAGTTGATGTGTTAAATTTATTCTCTAATAAGAGAATAAATTTAACACAGGGCCGCCAGGCCGGCCCCCGCCGCCCCCTCCCTCCGCCTCCTCCTCCCGGCCCCACGCGATCCAGCCGGGAGAGGCGGGTGACCAGGCTGGCAGAGGAGGGAAGTTGGACATCCCTCGAGGGGTCCCAGATTGGAGAGGGTGCAGGCTGGGCTGAGGGACAACACCCCCCGTGCACAAATTTCATGCACCGGGCCTCTAGTATATATATATATACTAGAGGCCCGGTGCATGAAATTGGTGCATGGTTGGGGTTCGGCTAGCCTGGCCAGGAGGTGGGGACATGGTCAATTGGCTGGCCTGTCTGCTGGTTGAACTCCTGGTCAAGGGGACAATTTGCATATTAGCCTTTTATTATATAGGATATACACTGAGTGCCCAAATTATTATGCGTTCAGAGATCATAATAATCTGGCCACTCAATATTTATGGAATGAGACCAACATTCTTTTTGAAATTGGAAAAACATGTTCAGAGGGTATACTGGTGCATTTTGTAATTCTGTGATTTTTTTAGTGATTTTTTCCCAAAAAAGTGTTACATCTCACACTGGAATTCTGCCAAAAACATGTGACACTCAGCCATCTAGAAGTGACAATCCAAGGGGTCAACCACAAAGCAGACCTGACCAGCATAAAAATATTGACTTCCAAGCATACATTTTAAGAAAAACATATAGTGTTATCTTTAAATTGCTTTGTTATATTATTCATAGTTTAGTGAATACAGACAAGGAAACATGATTTTTTAAAATGATTTTTCTAAAGGAAGAAAAAATTATTTTTACATTAGATAAAAGTAGACCTTTACTTAATGGAAAACTAATACAGTAAAATGTTGAATTCATCTATCATTCTGGATAAAAATTTTCTTAAAAAGCTTTTCAAATTAAATAAAACAGTTGAAAAATTGGTAGTGTTTTAATATTTGATGTTCAAAAATGCTAAAATAGAAATAATAAAGATAATTTTGAAAATAAATGTATTTTACTGTTAAAAAATAATCTAGAGATTTAAAATATTATTAGTCTAAAATTTATATTGTTTTAAAAACATATTGTTGTAATAAATCTGAATTACAAATCATAATCTAAATTGATATGAAACTTAAGGTGTTTGCTAAATTAAATAAATTAAAATTTAAGAAAATATTGGTGAAAATATTTATGCAAAAATAATTAAATTTAAATTTCAAAATTTCTTTAAATAATTTTTATTTTTCAAGTACAGTTGACATACAATATTGTATTAGTTTCAGGTGTATACTAGTAACCCAGTGATTAGACATTTATATGACTTACAAAGTAATCCCCCCATAAATCTAGTACCAATGTGACACATACATAGTTATTACAATACTAGAGGCCTGGTGAACAAAATTCATGCATGGGGGGGTGTACCTCAGCCCAGCTTGCACCCTCTCCAATCTGGGACCCTTTGGGAGATGTCGGACAACCGGCAGTCAGACATCCCTCTCACAATCTGGGACTGCTGGCTCTTAACCACTCGCCTGCCTGCCTGCCTGCCTGATTGCCCCTAACCACTCCCTTGCCAGCCTGATTGATGTCTAACTGCTCCCCTGCCAGCATGATTGTCCCCAACTGCCCTCCCCTGCCGACCTGATCACCCCCAACTGCCTTCCCCTGCAGGGCTGAGGGGACTGGGGGACTCCGACTGGATGAGGTGGGGCTGAGGGGACTGGGAGACCTAACCACTCCCCTGCCAGCCTGATTGAGGTCTAACTGCTCCCCTGCTGACCCGATCGCCCCCAACTGCCTTCCCCTGCGGGGCTGAGGGGACTTGGAGACTGAGGCTGGATGAGGTGGGGCTGAGGGGATTGGGGGACTCCAGCTGGATGAGGCGGGGCTGAGAGGACTGGGCGCCGCCATCTTGTGGCTGTGGGCACCACCATCTTGTGAGGGTGTGGCAATCAATTAGCATATTCCCTCTTTATTAGATAGGATTATTGACTATATTTCCTATGCTGTACTTTACATCCCATGACTATTCTGTAAATGCCAATCTGTACGCTTAACCCTTCTATGTTTTTCACTCATCCATCCAACCCCCCTCCCATCTTAAAGAGGACCCTTTAAATTTCTTGTAATACTTGTTTTCTGGTGATGACCTCTTGTCTGGGAAACTCTATCTTCTTCAATTCTAAATGATAGCTTTTTTAGATGGAGTAATCTTGGATTGTAGGTTCTTGCTTTTCATCACTTTGAATATTTCTTGCCAGTCCCTTCTTCCTGCAAAGTTTCTGTTGAGAAATCAGCTAACAGTCTTATGGGGGGCTCCCTTATAGATAACTACCAGCTTTTAGGGGTGCTTTTCAGATTCTCTCTTTGTCTTTAACCTTTGTCATTTTAATGCTGATGTGTTTTGGTGTGGGCCTCTTTCAGTTTATCTTATTTGGGATTCTCTGCGCTTCCTGGACTTGTGTGTCTATTTTCTTCACCATATTAGGAAAAATTTCTGTCATTATTTTTTTCACATAGGTTTTAAATTCATTGCTCTCTCTCTTCTCCTTCTTCCACCCCCATGATGCAAATGTTGATACACTTGAAGTTGACCCAGAGACTTCTTATACTATCCTCCATTTTTGGATTCTTTTTTTTTTTCCTGATTGTGTGTTTTCTGCTTTCTTATTTTCTAAATCTCTGATTTGATCCTCTGCTTCATCTACTCCACTGTTGATAACCTATAATGTATTGTCATTTCAGTTAATGTATGCTTAATTTCTGTTTTTTATTTAATATTTTCTAGTTATATTTGTACTAGAAGCCCGGTGCACGAAATTCGTGCACGGCAGGGGGTTGTCCCTCAGCCCAGCCTGTACCCTCTCCAATCTGGGACTCCTGGTGGGATCGGGCCTAAACGGGCAGTCGGACATCCCTCTCACAATCCAGGACTGCTGACTCCCAACTGCTTGCCTGCCTGCCTTCCTGATTTCCCCTAAACACTTCTGCCTGCCAGCCTGATCACCCCCTAACCACTCTCCTGCCAGCCTGGTTGATGCTTAACTGCTCCCCTGCCAGCCTGTTTGCCCCCAACTTCCCTCCTCTGCCAGCCTGGTCACCCCTAACTGCCCTCTCCTGCAGGGTTGATCACCTCCAACTGCTCTCCCTTGCAAGCCTGGTCCCTCTCAACTGCCCTCCCTTGCAGGCCGGGTGCCTCCCGACTGCCCTCTCCTGCTGGCCATCTTGTGGTGGCCATCTTGTGTCCACATGGGGGCAGGATCTTTGACCACATGGGGGCAGCTATATTGTGTGTTGCAGTGATGATCAATCTGTATATTACTCTTTTATTAGATAGGATAGAGGCCTGGTGCACGGGTGGGGGCCAGCTGGTTTGCCCTGAAGGATGTCACAGATAAGGGTGGGGGTTCCCTTGGGGTGTGGGGCGGCCTGAGCGAGGGGCCTGTGGTGGTTTGCAGGCTGGCCACGCCCCCTGGCAACCCAAGGGGAGGCCCTGGTATCTGGAATTTATTTTCCTTCTACAATTGAAACTTTGTAGCCTGGAGCGGAGCCAAGCCTGCTGTTCCCTCCGGGGCGGCAGCCATTATGTGGCAGTTAATTCACCTTCTACAATTGAAACTTTGTAGCCTTAAGCGGGTGAGCCCGGCCAGGGTGTGCGGAAAGCTTTGCTTCCCCTGTTGCCGCCGGCAACCCTGGCCTGCTCTCTCAAGCTCCATTCTGCCGCCATTTGTTTGAATTTGTTTACCTTCTATAATTGAAACTTTGTAGCTTGAGTGGAGGCTTAGGCCTGCAAAGGCTATGGAAAGCTTGGCTTACTCTGTTACCTAGGAAACCTTGCTCTCTGTGGCTGTAGCCATCTTGGATTGGGGTTAATTTGCATACTCGCCCTGATTGGCTGGTGGGTGTGGCTTGGCTGGCGGGCATGGTTTATGTAGCGGAGTGATGGTTAATTTGCATATTACCATTTTATTAGAGAGGATGATTCCTATCTCTTTGTTAAAGTTCTCATTGAGATCACTGAGGATCCTTATAACCAATGTTTTGAACTCTGCATCTGGTAGATTGCTTATTTCCATTTTGTTTAGTTCTCTTTCTGGAGTTTTGTTCTGTTCTTTCATCTGCATGTTTCTTTGTTTTCTCATTTTGGTGGCCTCCCTGTATTGGTTTCTGTTGTATTAAGTAAAGCTTCTACATATCCTGGGCTTGGTAGAGGGGCCTTATATAGTAGGTGTTTGTTAGGGTCCAGTCGCACAGCCTCCCCAGTCACCTGAGCTGGGTACTCCAGGTGCAACACCCTGTGTGGGCTGTGTACACTCTCCTATGGTAGTTGAACCTTGATTGCTGTTGGCCCATCAATGGGAGAGATTTACCTCCAGGCCAAGTGGATATGAGGACTGCCTGCAACCCCCATGAAAGATCAGTTGTTCAGGGGCTGACCCATGGAAAAAAAATTACTTCAGTGGGACTCTTGTGCTCACTGAGTCTGCCCCTTGAGTATGTTGCTTATGGAGGTGGCTCTGGGGCCTCTCAGGAGGTGCAGGTCACGGTCCACCACTACCTATTTTCTGGCCACGGCCACCTGGCGATCTTCAGATGCCTGTTACTTGTGTTGGGCTTGGAGGTGCCCAGGAGAGGCCAAGCTATCAACCAAGGTTGGCTGCCTCTCGTGCTGGGCCTGGGGCCACATGGTGAGAGGTATGGCACATGCTGAGGCCAGATGCTGCTTATTTGAGAGATTTTAGGAAAGTTTCTAAAAATTCAAAAATATTTTAATTGATTGAACACTGAATTTTTCATCAGGAATGAATATGGCAAAAATCAGTGTATACATATATATTAATGAAGCAAGAGTATTCAGGGTAGGAATTTAACTGATTTAATTATCATGGAATGAAGAGCATTCACATTGTAGCAAATATTCTAATAATATATGAAATATGATATAAATAAAGAAATAGAGAAAAGGTTTGTAATGAGAGTAAGAACAAATAGAGAAAGAAAATACTATGGAGCAAACGAGAATATCATCTACATAAAAAGACAGAAAATATCTTTCACTTTCTGCTTATACTTTTAGCAACCACAATTCAAAGATATGTATTTAAAAAGGCATTTTATATGACATACTAAAAAATAGACAAGTGAGTCAATATCAAATCAATATGCTTCTGCACAACAAAGAAAATGATTAACAAAATGAAAAGGCAACCTATAAAACTGGAGACAATATTTACAAATCACATATATGATGAAGGGTTAATATCTAAAATATATAAAGAACTTACATGACTCAAAAAAAACAACAACAACACAAACAAAGAACCCAATTAAAAATTGAGCAATGATTTAGATAGACATTTCTCCAAAGAAGACATACAAATGATGGACCAGTTTATGAAAAGTGCTTGACATCATTAATCATCAAGAAAATGCAAATCAAAATCACAATGATATATCACTTCACATGTGCTAGGATGGTTATTATAAAATAAAAATAAAAAAAACAAGATAACAAAAAATAACTAACACAAAACTTTGAACAACACTTCTAGATATACATACAAAAAGAAAGAACATTACAAACTCATTTAATGATGAGAATGTGGAGAAATAGAACCCTTAAAATTTTGGAATTAAGCAGAAAAAAATGTAAAATGGTTTTGGGGCAAACTGTATTCATCTACCCATTTTTATTCTCCTTGGCTCACCATAATGATTCAAGCAAATTATCCTGGCACTGAGAAAGTACAAGAAACCCAACTGAATAATTGTGTGTGTGTATGGGGGGGAGGGGAGTTGAAAGAGAAAATGGAAATATAGGCCCAATTTTACCATTTCTCATAACCTTTGATTTAGAGTAAAAGATTATTAATTTAAGAACATTTTCTTCCCCTAAGGATAGATGTAATTCACAATGGATATAATGTTAATAGCTCATCACTGTCCATGGCTTGGTTTTACAATCCTCATCATTATGCCTTTTGAAGTAAAATTGGATCTCAAGTCCCATCCTCCTAGAATTGATAGAATCAAACAGTAGCTGCAATGGGTGAATTAGTTCAGTAATTTTATGGTGCTCTATTGTTCCCTAGAACCTGTAGGTAAGATGAGGATTGGATTTTCCTATTTAAGTGATAAATCAATAATACTTATTTCCTTTGCTTTTTGTGCCTTTTTATTCCTGAGACATGGTTATAAAAGGAATAGTCTAGTTATCACATTATCAAAATGAATATTTGACCCAGAAAACAAGTTTAATAATTAGAATATGCTGTGTTTGAGTCTTTTTAGTCAATAGCCAATTATATTATATGTAACAAAAATATATACACCATTGTGTCCCTTAACATTATTTATTGTTTATATTTTAAGTGAAAAAATTATAACAGACTACAGAGACAAATTTCAGTTTATAGCAGAATCACTTTTTAAATACTTAAACTTCCAAATTTGAGCAAACTTTAAGAATTACTTCAGATACAAAATAGGCTTTTCTTGAAGGAACATTGCTAATACACAGTAATCATAGTGTCAGAAAAAAAACTAGCAAAGAATTTCCCTCTTTAGGTAATTGAAGTCAAATCACTATTTCTACAGTGCAGTAATCTCTTTGCTGTTCACTTGTTTGTTTGATTATTTATACATTTATGTGTTTACTTATTTTCTGATAATAATCATCTACTTTAAGATTCTCTTAAAAGACCTTTGTGCTTCATTGATGATATGATTGTACTTTAGATATGGAATGTAGTTCACTCACATTTTTGTCTACATGTTTATTTATAATTCTTTTCAAAATGACTCAGACTTCTGTTGTCAAACACATTTTAACTAATGATAGAAAAAGCAGATAAAAGCTAAGGATGTAAAAGAATTTTACTCACATGATTAAGAATATTGACCTAATTGATACAGACTAATAAACAACTTTATGTCAATAAATTTGGCAATGGTGAAAATGGAAAACTTCCTAGAAAAACACAAATTACCCAAAGTGACACAGTATGAAATTGTAAAGCTCTCTGGTACTAGATATATTATATAAATTCCATATATAATTAATATCTCTTACAAAAATAGCCATCCAGGACTAAATTATTTAACAAATACTTGCAAGCATTCAAGGAAAAACTAACACAAAACTTTGAACAACACTTCTAGATATACATACAAAAAGAAAGAACATTACAAACTCATTTAATGATACCTATATAAATATTATACCAAAATATGACCAGGCAATTTTATAAGAAAAATGAAATTATAGCATAATATCTTTCATGAATATAGATGCAAAATAAACTAAGCAAAATATTATTAATCAAATCCAGCAATATATAAAAGTACAATGTGTCATGATCAAATTGGATTCATCCTTGAAGTGCAAGTTTAGTTTATAAAAAGTAAAATAAAATTATTATAAAATTGGGGTAAATTATATGAATATGTACTGTCAAAAATATTACCATTGAGGTATTAAAGTCCATGGAATCTGTGATTATTACTTAATATGAATATGTGTGTGATTAAGTTTAGAATCTTGAGAGGATACTCTTATCCTGAATTATGTGAGTAGACCCGAAATCTAAATGCATCTATCCTTATAATATAGAAGAAAAGGTAGATTTAGTAAAAATACACAGAGGAGAAGGTCATGTGTACGTGAAGGCAGAGATTGGAGTTATATAGACACAAGTCAAGGAATACTTAGAAACACTAGGAGCTGGAAGAAGCAAGGAAGGATTCTCTAGAACCTCTGCACAGCTCTGGTGATTCCTTCATTTGGGAGGATTTTCAATCTCCAGAACTGTGAAAGAATAACTTCTTTATTTTAGGCCACTAAATCAGTGGGAATTTGTTATGATGGTCCTAGAAAATAAGTGTCTCTTTTTAAATGTATTAGAGACAGAGAGAGAGAGAGAGAGAGAGAGAGAGAGAGAGAGAGAGAGAGAGACTTATTCTTCCACTTATTTATGCATTCATTGGTTGATTCTTGAATGTGCCCTGACTGGGAATTAAAACTGAAACTTTGGCTTATCGGGAAAGTGCTCTTACCAACTGTGCCACCAGGCTAGGGACAATACTAGTGTCTTTGTAGGTGCAAAAACAACAACAATAACACACCAGTATCTATTAAAATTCAACACCCATTCATGACAAAAGTAAGTGCTTAGGCATAGAAAAAAAGTCAATCTCCTGATGAGTATCCACAAAAATACTTCAGCAAGCAATGTATCTATAATAATAAAAGCAGAATATGCTAATTAGACTGGACAGCCGAACAACCTTGTGGACATAATTCCGGACATCTTTCTGGATGAAGCTGCTATGGCGGGGGCCAAGGCAGAGGTGGTTAGGGTCATCAGGCAGGCAGGTGAGTGGTTAGGGGCATCAGGCAGGCAGATAAGCAGACAGGGGCATCAGGCAGGCAGGCAGGCAAGCGGTTAGAAGCCAGAGGTCCCAGATATTGAGAGTAATGTCCAACTGCCAGTTTGGGCCTGAACTGGCAGTTTGACATCTCCCAAGGGGTCCCGGATTGTAAGAGGGTGCAGGCCGGGCTGAGGAACCCCCTCCCATGCACGAATTTTATGCACCGGGCCTCTAGTATAATAATAAAATATTGAAGGCTTTATTCCAAAATCTATATTGATTCAAATTGCCTGTGAAAACAGTTTTTCTCAACATTTTTATTTAACATTATATTGGTTGTCTAATAGGTGTAATAAGAATAAAAATTGAGAATTAGAATAGAAGAAATAAATTATCCATATACTGTATTTATTATGAAAATGATTGCATATGTAGAAAGTCTAAAAATTTTTGACAGATTTTTTTATTAAAATAGACATGTGGTTCCAGCGAGGTAAAAAACAACAACAATTAATTGTACTTAGCATAAAATAACTGAGGACAAGCAATTTAAAAATAAAACTGACAAAATCACTTTGGAAAAGTTTTAACAGTATTCAATACAGTTGAACAGATACATATAGTCTATGGTGCATCCATTCCACTTTGTTGTATATATACAACAAAAATTCATATATACATTTACCAATGTATAGTAATTTTCACAGAAGCACTATTTACAGTAGCCAATAACTAGAAATAAACCAAATATCCACAAACTGTAAAAGAAATATATTGTGGTTTCTTATAAAATAGACTATCTCAAAGTTATCATAAAGAATTACCATATTTTTCCCTGTATAAAATGCCCCCCACTTTTCCAACCCCAAAGTAAGAAATCAATATTTTAAACATTTTGTTGGTTTTCCTCTTAAGGCTTTCTTCTTTTTTGGCATCTTAAGGAGTTGTTCTTCCTGTTTTCTCTACTGTCTGATCATACACTCAGTGGGAGGAGGTCCAAATTGTCTCTCTGCAGCTCTATTTCCATGCTCTTTTGCATAGCTGATTATATTCAGTTTGAATTTTGCAGAGTAAGACAATCGCTTACCGGTATTTATCTTTTTATTTTTGACATCTTTATGGGCTCAGGACACTCTGGTCCCTGTTGCATCTGTGCACTCTCCACCTCCACCTCTACTTACAGCATCAGTTGATCTCAGTAACAATAAGGCTTCTGATTGGAGGAAGCCTGTTTGACAAGGTATGGGCAGCTATGCACCTGTGCGGCTCCCTCCTTGGCTGACTTCTGTGTATAAAATGCCCCTTGGTTTTCAGTCTAACGATTTTAGAAAAAAAATAACATCTTATACATGGAAAAATACGGTATCTATTATGTAATAGTGAAGAAACGAAGTCCCACATAGAACAATACATACTGTTTGATTTTCATTTATATTATGTTAAAAAGCAGGAAAATTTATTTATGGTGATGAAAATCAGGAATGTGGCTACTTTTGGCTTGAGGGGAGACCAGGAGGTAGCATCAGGGAACTTCTGAGTTGCTGATAATACTCTTGATTCACTAAGAGTATTAGTTGAAATGGACTTTGACTATAAAAATCCAGTGTCCTGAAGGAATCAGAGCATAAGAGATTATGTGATCAATACAAATGTAGATTAATTCCCCAACAACTAGAAAATATATAACAAGAATTTAGGCAGTGAAATAGACTAACGGAAAAGCTTTATCTGTGTTTGTTACAGAATTTACCAGGTGACCGAAAAATACACAGGGAGTACTCGGAGATCCAGGATAAACTAATTTATTTTCAGATGTGCTGGTACAGTGACTCAGGGGGTCACATCTCCAAATCCTGAGTGAGTGAATATGGAGGAAGCTTTTCCCTTTATGCCCTTTGGTTTCTTTGTTTTCTGTCTGTTTCCTAACTACCAGGCGTTTGTGGTGGGCTCCACAGCCCCTCTGGAGTCAGAATGGGGAAGTGAGATGGTATCTCAATGCCTGGTCTGGGTGGTGTCAGTGACCTCCCCTGTAGCTAAGCTGTTCCAGTCTTTGTTTATGACCCCTCTGTAAATTGGGAGTACAGGCTGTCCTCGGGTTACGTCAGAGATCTGTTCCTAAGGGACAACTTAACCCGATTTTCGCAGTAAGTCGAAACCCACCTACATAAGCAAAGCACCTACGTCACTCACATGGAGCACATACACAGCAGTAATGAAGTGAAACAGTAAAAAAAAAATTTAAAAGAAAGATAACAATTCCTGACCTTTACTTGTGGTAAGTAAATAATAAAAACATAAAGCACATACGTCAAAATGACGGAACTTTTTTTTTTTTATAAATACTGTAAATGGGAGATGACGATGTAACCACGAAACGACCTACGTTGAGTCCGACGTAACCCGAAGACTGCTTGTAATTAGGAAAACAGGTCTTGCTAGACCAGATTGTTAAGAAAGTGACTTAACAATAGGCTATCGAGAATGTACATTAGGTTACTGGCACAGATTCAGATTGCCCCCCCCCCCCCCCCCGCAAAAATGTCTTATATTCCCCATCATGTTCATTGTCCTGCCACCTTGCACTGAGGGCTAAGAAATTGTAGTAACAAAAAACTCTATACAAGCACAGAGAGAATCTATGTTCCCAGATAGAGTTCAAGTGGTTATAGGACCACATAGCTTGGTGGGCAAGAGAAACAGAAGCAACATGATCCCCTTATGCTGAAAAATCATAGGGATAAGACAAAATGTCAGTTATGTAAGGTATCAAATATAATCAAATAATTGAAATTCAGAGTTAATCGTCTAGACTTGTCTATTACCATAAACTCCACGAGGTATCAGTGTTTGTCTTGTTAACTATTTTCACCCCAGAATCTGGCTTGGAGCCTTGCATCAAATAAAGAGCCGATGCCACTGATGTCTGCTCGGTGTCTCATTGGCTTACCTGAGTTTATCTGAAGCTACCGACGGCTCACTGTCCTCTGGTGGCTGCACATAACAAGGGCCTAGGCCTGTCTTTCTTCTCTGCCTCAGGGCTTGTTCTAGTAGTAAGGAGGCTCACTGGGCTACACACAGGCACAACCAAAGGGCAGAAAAAGGTCATACTGCTGAAGCAACCCTGAACCGGTAGGGGGTGGAATCGGGACATAAATGATTCAGCCTTTCATTCTCCATCGGGCTGATTCTGAGGCATGCTCGCCCATTATCGCAGAGGGTTCCAATGACAGCAAGCACCAATTGCCTTTAGTAGAAACTTGATCATTGCCATGCACTTTATTGTTTATGTCACTTTGCCTAATTCTTCAGTTATATTTCTCCAGGTCTCTTTTCAATCAAACAGTTGGGACTTAAGTTATTGTCTCAGGATCTATTGTAAGGAAAGATCCAAAAAAACCAGTAGATCTGGTGGTGCTCAAACAAGGAAACTGTTCTCATTACTCCCATTCCATTTCTGATGCTAATACTGCCTCGGTAGCTCTAATACTAGAAGTGGGAGGTGGGAGAGAGGGATGTATAAAATAATGTAAAAGGGGTGCTTGACTAAGGTGGACTTCTTACTTTTCCAATTCTGCTCAGAACTGAAGGAGAAATACATAGTGATTAAAATGGGAAGATAAGGGAATCAATGACAAAGAGAAGTGCTTTAAATTTGTTTTTTTATCAGATTCTATAAGTGTTTACTAAGAATGCTTAACTATTATCAACAATTTCCCTTTTCTCTAAATTTTGCTTTGTCTCTTTTTCTAGAGGCATAAGGAAAAAATAGAAAAATATCAATATATATTTACAGTTTTCTGAATCAGTGCATTATATCGCATTTGTTAGCAATTGCAGACTGAGGTTATTTTCTTTTAACTTGGATAATTTTAATTGTAATGTTGCCATGGTAACACTAGGAAAGGTGACATATTTACTTATTCTTCATAGTTGGCATGTAAATATGCATATTTAATCTGAACATAGCTGTGATGATGAAGACTTCTAACTGCTAATGAAAATTAGTATGTTTTTTCCCCCTTAAATCTGACAGCAATCTAAAAAATGCTGATTTAGTGTTCTTGAAAAAGTAATAGTGAAAGGATTAATTTTACTACATCAGAAATTATGTTCCTCAAGAAGAGAGAATATTAATAACTGTGTAGAGTTGCTTTATTCTATGTTATCCAAGAGGCAAAGTGTTCAAGATAATTTCTTTTCAAAATAATTAACACATTTAACTGAAATCTGACATTTTTACTTGTTTCAAAATGTGCTGGATTTGCAAGCTGTTGTTTGTCCCTCAAAGTAGAACAACAAAATTTTATCTATTTTAATTTTTTTTTGCATTTGAAGAAAAATGATTTAAGGCTTGAAATAATTTATCCTATTAATTTAAAATTTATAAATGATATCTCTCAAATTTATTTTGATATTCATTTTAATCAAGTGATTGATTAGCATACCCTTGATTACCATATTTCTCTTTTCCTTAACCATAGGGGTGAAGGAGATGTTGATTTATTTTACTCTTTGATCCTTGAGATTGCAACTCTACATGCTGCTTAAAGAGTTTCTAGGCCAAGGGTATGATCCTTGCTCCCACAAGTGGTTAATAGTTGAGATATTTAGATTAAAAAAATGCAAATTGTAAAACATTTGCCTCATTGGTGCTCCATGGATGGGAGGAAAGAAGAAGGGGAAGTGTCTTGGGATATAATCCTGGAGAATTTACCCAAATGTTTTCTCCATTTCTGGCTGTATCTAAGGTCACATCTCCACTTTCTTCAATAAATCCATGATCATTTCTCTAGCATTAAAACTTCTTAAAACTGGCTTCACAAATTCCAATCTTGAAACTTTAACAGCCCATTTTTCATAATGTATGGGAGTCTTTTTTTAAATTCTTGGTGTTTTCTTAAATAGACCCTAGATTTAATTAATTAAATGTTCTGTTGAGTATTGACATTAAAATTTTTTCTATTGGTTATATATTTTTTTCCATTTCTCTATGATATTTTTTCTACCTCGTTTTTTTATTTATTTTTTATTTTTTATTTTTTTTATCATAGGAAAAAAAAAAAAAAGAACACCCAACAACTTATGCTTCCAGGCTGCCTGATAGCTAGAATTCTGGATGCCAATTAGATTCCACAAATTGAATTCTTTCATGTGACATATGGGCAGTGAACGTGAATCAGAACCCAATTTTCTGCTGCTACAGGTACTCCCTCCCCCCACCCTGGCAGTCAAGGTTATGATGATATAGGGTTTTGCTTTAAAAGTATCTCAGTGTCTAGTCTCTGGTTTTGTGGGTGTTTTAGTTTCCTGATTCCTGAATTGCTTATTGAAACTTTGGTGATTATGGAGTTTTTTAGCATTTATCTTTGTTAATTTTATTTTGGATGCACACAGAGGTATTGTGGATCAGAGACAGATTTTTAATTAATGTATTCATAGTAAATTAGGACATCGATTCCCTCTTTGCCCTGGTGCTTATCCCTAGTGTAATGTGATGAGAGCCAGTGGAGATTATTTTTCTACATGAGTATGCAGACATTTCTTCCATAGGCGAAGGGCAAAGAAATACAATTTCCCCTGTTTATAGAGGGAGGAGGGCAGATGTCTTCTAAAAGAAAATCTAATTGGGGGTGGGGAGGCAGAGCTCTAAGTCTAACCCTATGATATGTAAGTATAATCTGCTTTTATGACCTGGAGAGTTTTAGGCTTCATTCATTTTGGAATACAAATACCTAGAGAGATAGTACTTCAGTCTTCTTGGCATTCTGGGCTTACCTTATAGACCTAGTCTGTGCTGTATCCATTTGGGCCTCTAAGAAAATCAAAAGAAGTGTTATTATCTTTTTGTTTCTATTTTTTAATTTTATTTTTTAAAAAATCTTTATTGTTGAGATTATTATAGATAGCCCTCTATTTTCTTCCCATTGCCCTCCTCCGCCCAGTTTCAACCCACCCCAGGCCCTCGCCACCCTATTGTCTGTGTCCATAGGTAATACATACATGCATAGAAGATCTTTGTTTAATCTCTTCCCTCCCCCATCCCCCTTCCCTCTAAAAATTGTCAGCTTGTTCCATTTCCATGCCTCTGATTCTATTTTATTCACCAGTTTATTCTGTTTATTAGATTTATTGTTCATTTATTTTGATTTTTAGATTCAGTTGTTGAAAGGTATATATATGTTGCCATTTTGTTGTTCAAATTTTTTATCTTTTTCTTTTTCTTCTTCTTTCTCTTCTTAAAGAATACCCTTCAGAATTTCATATAATACTGGTTTGGTAGTGATGAACTCTTTTAGTTTTTTCTTGTCTGTGAAGCTCTTTATCTGACCTTCAATTCTAAATGATAGCTTTGCTGGGTAGAGTAATCTTGGTTGTAGGTCCTTGCTATTCATCACTCTGTATATTTCTTGCCACTGTCTTCTGACCTGCAAATTTTCTGTTGAAAAATCAGCTGACAGTCATATGGGCATTCCCTTGTAGGTAACTAACTGATTTTCTCTTGGCGATTTTAAGATTCTCTCATTGTCTTTAGCTCTTGACATTTTAATTATGATGTGTCTTAGTGTGGTCCTCTTTGGGTTCCTCTTGTTTGGGACTCTCTGTGCTTCCTGGACTTGTAAGTCTCTTTCACCAGGTAGGGGAAGTTTTCTGTTATTATTTCTTCAAATAGGTTTTCAATATCTTGCTCTCTCTCTTCTTCTGGCACCCCCATAATGTGAATGTTGATATGCTTGAAGTTGTCCTAGAGGCTCCTTACACTATTTTCATATTTTTGGATTCTTTTTTCTTTTTGCTTTTCTGATTGGGTGTTTTTTGCTTCCTCATATTTCAGATAATTGATTTGATTCTCAGAATCCTCTACTCTACTGTTGAAGCCATGTATATTATTCATTTCAGTCAGTGTATGCTTAATTTCTGACTGGTCCTTTTCAGTTTTTTTTTTTTTTTTTTTGAGGTTTCTAAAAGATTCTTGAGTAACCTTATAACCATGATTTTGAACTCAATATCCAATAGTTTGCTTTCTTCCATTTCTTTCATTTGTGACATTTTTCTTTGCCTCTGCATTTTGGCTGCTTCCTGTGTTTTTTTCTATGTATTGGGTAAAACAGCTATTTCTCCTTGAGTTGATAGAGTGGCCTTGTGTAGTAGGTGTTCTATAGGGCCCAGTGGCTCAGCCTCCCCAGTCACCTGAGCTGGGAGCTCTAGGTACACCCCTTTGTGTGCTGTGAGCACAGTCTTGTTGTAATTGAGACTTGATTGCTGTCGGTGTCACTGGGAGGAATTGACCTCCAGGCCAATTGCCTGTGAGGACCAGCTGCGATTACAGTGGGAGAGCTTCTGGGCAGGAGACACTCTTAGGGGCAGGATTTGCTTCAGTGGGGCTTTGGTGCTCACTGAATCTGCCCCCTGAGTGTGCCCTAAGGATGTGTAGAGTTGTAATCTGGTATGGTCTGACACTGACCACTGGATACACTGGCTCTTGGGTCTCCAGGGAGATGCAAAGTCAGCCACTGCCTGGGGCCACTCAGCAGGAGCTACAGAAAGATCTGGAGATTCTTCCCCTTTGTATTGAGTTTGGAAGCAAGGCCCAGATGAGGCCCAGCTATGAAGCAAGGCAGGTTGGTGCTGTTGCCAGTCTTGGGCCTTTTATTGATAGATTTGGGGCTCCCTGACCCAGCTGCATCTTGTTTGAGAGGTTTTACCTTGACCAAGGACAGGCCATTCATATGCAAAAGCCACTGCACACAGCTTGGGTGGGGTTGTAAAGTGGATGTTGCGGGGGGGTGGGGGGGCGTTTAGGGAATCACCAGGGCAGAGCAAACAGAAATGACTGCCAGTCAGCTCTGTGACCGGGGAGGTCCCAATATAAGAACAATGATCCCTGTGAGCACCTCTGTCTGGGAGAAGCCACCCCCCAAGTTCCTGCCCTGATGCCAGACAATCCAGTTCCTCCATTTATGTGTCTGTGTTCCCCAGCGCCTTGCCCTGGTGCTGGAGCTCAGAGGAAGCAGGACTTTGTAAGTTCAGTTCATGGTGCCAGCCTTTGAAGAGGAACAGCTGGGTCTCCAGCAGCCTCTGTGTCATTGAGCCCCAACCCATACTGGTTTTTATAGCTCATAATTCTTACTGCCCATAGGGACTTCTTTTCCAAGCTCTGGGACCCTGTGATGGGGATCTGGTGTGGGGCTGAGACCCCTTGCTCCTCTCGGGCAGCCTCCACAGAGACAACCTCCCTCCCAATTAAAAAAGCTGCACATGTGGGTGCCAGATCATCCTGTTCCATGCCTCCACATCTCCTACCAGTATCAGCGTGCTTTTTTCTTTACTTCTGTACTTGTAGGACTTTCATTCAGCCAGCTTTCCAGTGGTTCTGGATGATGGTTGTTTTGTATTTAAGTTGTAATTTTGATGTGGTTGTGGGAGGCGGTGAGTACAGGTGTTTACCTATGCTGCCATCTTCAAATCTCCTTATTATCTTTTTAGATCTAAGCCATTAATCAGACAAATAGCTACAAATCTAATTCTCATGGTATGTGAAGAATCTCACACTTTTGAAAGGAATACTTAGACATGTCTCCGCAAGGGTTGATTTTATTATTTATTTACTATTTTATTTATGATATTATGCTACTTGTATTCCAGCTTCTTTATTTCCCTTTCTGGTTGTATCAGTGTTGTTAGCTCCCTGGAATTTCATTTTTTGCCATGTTTTGAAAGTTATTTCTGGAGGCATATTCTAGAGGTTTTGTGTTTTTTTTCCTAGCCCAATTGCAATGATTTTATAATCTTATAATTTCTTACATTAAATTCAGAAAAAAATACTTAGAGTGGTTTCTGTTTGTTTATTTTTTTACTAATTTGGATATTTTAAGTAGGGACATTTGGTCTCCCAAGGGCTTCCATCTTTGTCTTTTTCTTTCTCTGTTTCTTTCTCTGACTCTTACTCTCATTGGGAGTGGCTTTTCTTTAGGAGTTACATTTTTTTTTAATTTTTAAATTTTCTTATTTTGTTTTTAATTTCTTATTGATTAAGGTATTACATATGTGTCCTTATCCCCCCATTACCCCTCCATACCCCCCCACTCATGCCCTCACCCCCTGTTGTCTGTGTCTATTGGTTAGGCTTATATGCATGCATAAAGTTTTTTGGTTGATCTCTCCCCCTTACCCCCACCCTCCCCTACCTTCCCTCTAAGGTTTGACAGTCTGATTGATGTTTCTCTGTCTCTGGATCTGTTTTTGTTCATCAGTTTATGTTGTTCATTATATTCCATAAATGAGTGAGATCATGTGATATTTATCTTTCTCTGACTGGCTTATTTCACTTAGCATAATGCTCTCCAGGTCCATCCATGCTATTGCAAATGGTAAGAACTCCTTCTTTTTTACCACAGTGTAGTATTCCATTGTGTAGATGTACCACAGTTTTTCAATCCACTCATCTGCTGATGGGCACTTAGGCTGTTTCCAAATCTTAGCTATGGTGAATTGTGCTGCTATGAACATAGGGGTGCATATATCCTTTTTAATTGGTGTTTCTAGTTTCTTGGGATATATTGGGAGTTACATTTAAATCCAGGGTTGGAAGGCCAGGGCAGGGCTCAGAAGAGAATATTTAAGGCAGTACACTTAGGGAGAGATCTAGAATAAAGGGAAAGAACAAGGAGACCTGAAAATCTGATTCTAGATCATCTGTGTTAGTGAGATTGGGCAGAAACATATGGAGGAAGTCTTTTAATGGTTTGAATTTTGCTTGAGCATTCTGAGTCAGGAACTCATAGAACAGAGCACTGCACAAAGAGACTAGGAAATGGAACCTTTATACCTCCAACTGCCTGATGCCCCTAACTGCCCTCCCCTGACGGCCTGGTCGCCCCTAACCACCTCTCCCCTGCCCCCCTCCCCCCCCCCCCGCACCCTGGCTTTGTCTAGAAGGACACCCTGCCCTCCAGTCCCCCAATATCCATGTATTTTTGTATATGTGTGTATGTATGCATATTGTTTTTTTGTTAATCCTCACCTGAGGACATTTTTCATTAAATTTTAGAGTAGAAGGGAAGGCAAGAGACAGAGAGAGAAACATGGATGTGAGAAAGACACATCAATTGGTTGCCTCCTGCACATGCCCTGACTGGATCTGGCGGAAACAACGCCTCCGACAGGTCGGACTGGTGGCGGCCCGCTGGGGCCCAGGCGTTGAGCATATGGCAATTCTCTGTTTCTGCTTCATCTTCTGGTAGAGGTCCCGCTTGTAGAAGCTGCTGATGTAGCTACCACTTTCTGTCTTTCTCTTCTTGTCCTCCTGTCCTGACTGTCCCACAAACCGCTTCTTCTTCTGGTCCCACTTGAGGTGCTGCCGGCCCCTGGTCAGGTTTTGGGCCTCGTCCCCCATCAAGTCCAGGACAGCGCCAGCCACCTGCTGCTCAAGGGCACCGTTCACTGTCGAGGTCCTTGGGCCCAGCGGGGACATAGAAATCCTGGTCCAGCAGCCGGGCCTCCTCCTTCCACCTCTTGGCTCCGCATCAGGTCCTGGCTGCTGTCGTTTCCGCCCACGACCTCTGTAAAGATATCCTCCCATTCTCTCTCCCCTCCCCCTCCCCTCCCCCTCCCCCTCTCCTTCCTCCCCCCCCTCCTCCTCCTCCTCTTCCTTCCCAGGCTGCTCTGCCTGCCACACTGGGCAGCTCAGGGCTGGGCCAGCCAGGCCCTCCTGCCACTCCCGCCGGCCCTGCTGGAAGCTGGCGATGGCCTTGCAGTCCTCCTGCCGCTTGGCCCGCATCACCTGGCTGCTCAGGTCCCGGCTGGAGGCGTTGATCTCAAAGACGGTCACCCTTGAGCAGTACTGCTTGATGCTGTCCACCAGCCTCAGCCGCTGCAGCCCCTCCTCCTCAAAGCTCGAGCTGAAGAGGGGGTGCAGGCCCAGCCCCACGAGGTCCAGCTCTTTGGCTCGTTTGATGAACTCTGGTGAGGGCGATGGCCACCAGCACACATACTGCTGCTGGGCGTTGTCGGCCACGCAGCCCAGGTTGGCAGCTGCAGTGACGCCTCCAGGGTGTTCCGCAGGCCGCAGTCCTCTCGTCCACCACGCTCTGTGGCACCCGGCCCAGCACGCCGTTCACGCCATCCGCACCTGAGGGCTCCTCGTGGGGGTGGGCAAGGGTGAGGGCACGGCCCAGGAACAGGTGCAGGTCCAGCAGGTTGGGGACCTCATCTGGGGCCACCGAGGTGTAGGCTGTGCCACTTCGGCCAGCCCGGCCACACGACCCACGTGGTGCAGGAAGAGCTTGCCCTTGGCCGGGAAGCTGAAGTTGATGACGTTGTCCAGCAGCAGGATGTCCAGGCCCTGGGCCACCAGGTCAGTCATGATGAGGTGGAGCACTTGCCATGGGTGAACGTGGCCAGTTGATGTTGCCGGCCGTCTGGTCCAGGGCGCTGAAGGTGTGGGCGCAGCTCACCCAGGGACTTGGGCGGCTTTGCTCCAGCCCCGCCGGCAGGCTCACAGGACCCCGGTGGCTTTGCTCCGGCCTGGGACCTGGGCAGCTTCACTCTGGCCCCAGCTTTGTCAGGAAAGACATCCGGTCTAATTAGCATATTACTCTTTTATTAGCATAGGTTACTTGTGACTTATTTTTCTTTTCTCTAATTATTTCTTTAGGCTAAGTGGGAATGGGTGGCTTCCTTTTCCTCTTTCTATACATATTTTCTAAGTATAAAAAAGGGCAGAACATTTAGAAAATACAAAATGTATGAACAAAAGCTTTTTGAAATCACTAGAAATGACATAGCCAAGAGAAAAGCCACTATACGTGTTTGGAGTTTGTTGTATTTCCTTTTCCTTTTTGTCCCTTTTTCTCATGCATAAGCATAAAAAATTAAGTGTAGAATTTACTTTGTCTCTTCACTTTTTTACATAATATTACATTGTGAGCATTTTCTTATGTCATTTTCTTCAAATATATATTTTATTATGACTGAAAATAATATTCAACTTTTTGTAATAAACATTATCAATTTCATAGTTCTCACAGGGAAGAATATTTAAGCCATTTTTTCCTTCATAAAACCAGTACAGTGAATTTTATAGAACATAAAAGTCTGTTCTCATTTGTGAATGTTCCCTTAGGATAATTTTTCAAGTCTAATTACCAAATTAAAGTGTACACATTTTAAAATATTTGATTTATGTTGCTAAATTTTCTTAAGAAATGTCATAATATTTTATTTAAATGCTTAGCAAAAATAGTAAAGTATAAAAACACATATTTTATCAAATATTCCACAATAAGGAGAACTATAATTCTTTATAAATGTTGCAATTCACTGTACAAAAAATGCTGTTATATACTTTAATTCTTTCTTATTTTTTATTTTTGATGCAATTAAACTTTATGCATTTAAAATTTTACTCAGACTTGATTGCTTAGATTATATACCCATTTTTATTGGTCTCTTACTTTTTATTCTTTTTAAATAGTCAGTGTTCATTATATAATCAGTTTATTTAAACTGAGATTTTGTGTGAAAATAGTTCCTGGGCTTCTTTTTCAATTTCACTACATATAATCATTATTGATATACAGAGTATTTTTATTTGTATCACATACACTCAATTAGTTTTTTAAAGTTTTCATCTTTAATATTAGCATTTAAAATATATTATAAACATAAACATTTGATCAACTATTTAACAACAAATTTAATATTTTAATTAGCTCCTATATTCATCTGACATTTAATTTATTGTATGTTGATAGTTAAGAGACTCATTCTAAACATTGTGTTTTGAATGTTTCATAACTTTCTCGAGGATTTGAAATTTAAAATGAGATGTACATTCTCTTATATTTTCCTGTTTATTCAGTGTTCTACTAATACCTCACTGTTTTAAATTTTGTCCTTCAAATATGTTTTTGAGGGTAGCAGTAGGATCTCAGCATTTACAAGAAGGATGATGGGAAAAGGACATAAGAAGAAATTATAAATCTGAGACTATTGAAGTCATCCTGATAAGAGTTTGTGAAAAGGCAACCTATGAAATGGGAGAAAATATTTGCAAATTGTGTATCTGATAAGGCATTAATATTCAAAATATATAAAGAACTTATATAACTCAATAGCATAAAAACAACATTAAAAATGGGCTGAAGGACTAAACAGACCTTTTGCCAAGAAGATATAAAAATAGCCAACATATACATAAAAAGGTGCTCAGCATCATTAATCATCAGAGAAGTGCAAATCAAAACTACAATGAGATATCACTTTCCACTTTATAGAATGGCTATTAAAAAAGACAGGAAGTAGCAAATGTTGGTGAGGATAAAGAGAAAAGGGAGCCAAATGTGCACTGTTGGAGGAATGTAAACTGGTGCAGCCAATGTGAAAAATAGTATGGAGGTTACGCAAAAAACTGAACATTGAACTACCATAAGATCTAGCAATTCGACTTCTGAATATTTATCCAAAGCGGGGGGGGGGGGGGGGGAATCATTATCTCAAAAAGATATCTATACCACCATGTTCATGTTAGCATTATTTATAATAGTGAAGACATGGAAAAACCCTGAGTCCTTCAGTCAGTGAATATATATAGAAAATGTGGTATGTATACACAATAGAATATTATTCAGATATAAAAAAGGAAATCCTGCTATTTTTAACAGCATGGATGGACCTTGAGGGCATTATGCTGAATGAAGTAAGTCAGACAGAGAAAGATAAATTCTGCATTATCTCAGTTATATGTGGAAGTTGCAAAAGTGAAGTCATAAAATCAGAAAAGAGCTGGTTGCCACAGGGCAAGGTGTTTGTGTGTGTGTGTGTGTGTGTGTGTGTGTGTGTGTGTGTGTAATGTGTGAAGATGATTAAAGCTATAAACTGCTAGATATAAGGTAAGTAACTTCTGGGGGAGTGACTTTAGTTAACAATAATATATTGTATAATTAAAAGTTGCTAAGAAAGTAGCTCTTAAAAGTTTGCTGACCTGTGTTTGGGGTGGTTTAGCTGAGGACAGTCATCTACAAGTTGAATTTTCCTTTCAGTTCTTTTCCTGTTATGTCTTATAAGAGACAAAAATGTTCATATTCTTTGGGAAAAGATCACATAAGTAGACCAAGTAATTCTGCACAGGGAATTACAAACTCAATTTTGAGTTTCATATTTGTATGAAAAACTTCTAATAGGATCCTAACTGACACAAAAGAAAAGCAATCAAATTATCTTTCAACTGAAGCATATAAACTGGAAATGAAGACTACACCACAGGATCTTGTTCCATGTAGCATATAAAAAAGGTATTTAAGAGGAAATTAAATTGAAGTATATTCCGTGTAATGTTAATTGATATAGAAAATGTCAATTCAAGTTGCTCATAATAGTTAGAGATGAGCAAATGATTCAAAGTAATTTGGGCTATGTTGATATTGATCACTCAAATTTTGTTCACTTCAATTCACTTTACACTGTGTCCTTGGGAATGTAGTAAAATAAAAATAATAAAAAGTAATTTAATATATACTTAATCAACTTTTTATTTTAGGTGTTCTTTGACCTTATTACAAAGAAATAAATTTATCATAACATTTGAAAAATTTATAGAGGTACTACGGTCAATTATGGAAAACTTGATAATGATTTTTACACACTAATCTACACTTAATTTTTGATGAAATTAAGTGTACATTAATGAAACCTTAAACCCTTGGTGGAAATCATAACATGTAATACAATAAATATATAAATAAAAAGAAAGGCAGACATTATATAAATATTTATTGTATATTTTTTCTAAATTATAGGTATCAAGGTTTCCCTGAATGCTAACATATTCAATCAGTTCAATATTTCTACTGAAGCCCAACATGCCATTTAAGATACTGACAAAAATAGACAAAACAACAGTAAGACAAATTGTCTGAAAACATGGGTCTTTTAGTAAAGATAAAGAGAAAATAATGATTAAATTGTCTTACTCTTTAGTAAAGTTGTAACAGCTGAGCCATGATGGCAGCATGTAGAATAAAAGAAAAAATAATGTTTGTTGTTGAAAGTTTGGCATTGTTTTTTACTGTAATATAGCTAATACTCCCAATGAAAGGTTGTGTGAAGGAAGCAGAGGTATGTTTCAGGCAGAATAATTAGAAAATATTAAAACTTGGGATATGAGAGCATTAAATATATGAAGGACTAAAAGGCAATTAGGATAGATACAAAATAGTACTGATACTGTTGTAATTAACCTAGTTATTAATAAAAGGAAAGGAACAAAGTGAAGGTCAAATATTATAGGCTAAATATCATTTGGGCAGCTTCACGAGGAAGCTACAATTTTATATTCCCCAGGGTATCAACAAAGGGGAGATAGACACATACCCAGTAAAGTTGGGGTGACTTAGGGAAGGTGCTTTCTGTCAATCACACTTGAGACAAATGTCATTGGCCAGAATGGGTGTGGCCCCTGCAAGGGCACACAATTTGGAATATTTAATCCCATGAACAAAGAAAGGAATTTGCTTTCTTGTTGTTCTTGGTTCCTCTCAGGCTCTTGCTGCTCTTGGGACTCGGGACTTGTATGACTCGGGGATTGTGGGGCTCTCCTGCATTCGCCCCCATGGCCCACAGCCATGTGAACCCCACATGCAATGGACTGATGGACTTCAACTAGCCTGATGCTGAACTGGACCCAGCTCCAACATGGAAAGGAAACTCTGGACACTGGCTCTGACTTTAGCTTTACTGAAGGGCTGTAATTCCATGGAAATAAAGCTTTTTACCACATCTCATTGTCCTGTGGCGGCCTCTGGAAATACTTATTCCAGCAGTACCCCAAGAACCCCACCTCCACTGGTAATAGTACAAGAGGGGTTTAGGATTATGGAGAATTATGGTATGATTCAACGTGCTTAACTATTTTATAAAGAGTTGAAGTAAGGAACATAATACAAAAAATCTTGATGTAAGTAAGTAACATAGCCAGATTCACATATTTAAATGCTAGAGAATTGCCTAGAAGGAGGCCAAGCTTAATTCCAGACTGAAAATGATTAGAATAAACTAGATGAGAGATAATGGACCTAAAGTGGAAAAAATAACCATCAAAATGGAGAAAATTTTATAGAATTAAGAGGGTATAGCATTTAGAAACTAAATGACTTGTTTTTTGAGTTGGAATGAATGAGAAAGAGAAAGAAATCGTGGATGACTTCCAGATTTCTATTCAGTAAATAATGCCATCTAATAAAAAAAATGAAGAAAAATACAAGGCCCACATTGTGGACTTGAAAGTAAAGGTGATGAATTCAGTTTTGTACAGGTTAGTTGTGTACTATTTTTATATGCATAAAGAAATGTTAAGTTTTATGTGTGTTCAACAGTTCCAGAATAAGATTTAGGGTAGAATTACATAGGCAAAAGTTATCATCTCAGAGATGGTAACAGAAATGTATGGATGTGATTTGCTAGATAGTGTAGATGAGAAAAGAAGAGGGTTATAGACATAGTTCTTATAACACAAGCACTTAGGAAAAGGGCAGAGAAAAAAAAGGATGAATAAAACAAACAAATAAAAATAATGCCTGAAACTCAAGTGTAAAATGAGGAAATTATATTATTGTGGTAGCTAAGTGAATATCAAAGCAGAGAGTATATTCAGTACACCCAAATGCTGTTGCCAAATCAGGTATAAAGGGAACCATGAACTGGCCCATGCTTTTTGTTATAAAAACATTTTATATAAGTGCTAGAGAAAAAAAATTACTGGGTAAAATAAATGAAAATGAAGACTGAGGGACATTGATTTTACCAAATCTTTCAACAAATTTGTTTCTAAAGAGAAGCTAAATGATAGGATGGTAAGAAAAAATGTGATCTGGAGCAAAGGGACTGTATTGTTTTGTTACTACTCTTCTGGAAATGACTTGATACTAGGAGGAAGGATCAAGAAGAGATGAACAAGTTTAACACACAGTGGTTAGTTAGTTCTAAAGGAGTTTAGTAAGGAAACCATGGGGATGGAATGCAGAATGTAGAGAAAGGAACTTAAATTGCACGAGGTGAGGCTGGAATAAAGGAAATCACTTCCCTGGGAAGAAAGATAGGTCAACTCAGAGGTATAATTAAAGGCATGTGTAAAGTAGATATTAACAGAGAGTAAGGGGTGTGACAAAAATTCTCCCCAGTTTGACCAAACTTTAGACAAGTTTTTCCTTGACTATTGGCCACCAAACCTCCCTATTCACAGAGGATTTACTTTGGAAAAGTTTATATTGTAAATTATTTCTGTGTCCCGTTGAGATGTAAATCTCATAACTTTTTGCTAGGTTTACAGCCTAAGACTATCTTTCATGAATTTCCAGCCATTCCTTTGGAATGTAATCATCAGCGTGGCTCAGCAGTTGAGTGTCAACCTATGAACCAGGAGGTCTCAGTTGGATTCCCAGTCAGGGCACATGCCTGGGTTGCAGACTCAATCCCCAGTGTGGGGCATGCAGAAGGTAGCTGATCATGATTCACTCTCATTATTGATCTCTCTCTCTCTCTCTCTCTTCCTCTCTGAAATCAATAAAAATATTTTTAAAAAAGAAATGTAATTATCAAGGAGGATATCACCCCAGACCCTGTGAGAGGAGAAGCTTAAATTTCATTTCATGCCAATGAATAAAAACCTATGGCCTAATCACATTGACCAACCTATGCCAGTACTTTTCTACCGCTTACTTCAGTGCTTAAAAACCAGACTGACTTTTGTTTCAGTAGAGTTAAGCTCAATCTTTCTTCTCTATTGCAATAACCTTGAATGAGCCAGCCATGCCTGTTTAACACTCTCTGACATATTTTTTCTTTGGAAGTTTCTAGAGAAAAATCAGAAGATGTAGACAGGAGATCATTTGAAACTGCCTTTGTGGAAAATAAGAAAAAAAAAATCTTCATAGAGAAACAAAGAAAGATAACTGAACAGTGATGGAAGTTACACAAATATTTTATAGAGCTCTCTAGTTATATGATATTTCAAACAACATTACAGTGTCTACTAAAAGTTACAAAGAAGCAAGGCAACTAGATTTACTCAGAATTAGTATGCTGCTTTACAGGGGAGAAAAACTAAAGTTATGGGCAAGAGAATGGTTTAAGTAATGGATCCTGGAAACTGCTGAAGGAATGAATAAAGAAAGAATGGTTATGTTAGTAAGGGAGAAATTAGAGCAACAAAATCTGTATTATATCTTTGAATTGTAGGCATTTCTGCCATTGGAGAATTGAGTAAGAATAATGTAAAGATAGAAGGTTGGTCCCTCCTAAGCTTAAAATTCTATGATTTTACTAGAGGCCCACCGCATGATTGAAATCACGTAAGGAGGCACCCCACCTACCGCTGTGCGAGGAGACATCCCGCAGGGGTCAGGACCTTCACCTGACTCACAGCGTCCCCTGGCCCCCCTGCTTCTGTCCGTTCTGTGGCCATCCGAGCCACTGTGCCGGCTCGAGCAGACCCCCCTACCTCTGTCTCCGCCTCCGTTCCGAGCCTCACCTGTGCACGCAACCTCCTCCTGTCTGGTCGTGACCCGTTATGGAGTCCCGGCCTAATTTGCATATTACCTCTTCATATATATATATATATATATATATATATATATATATATATATATATATATATAAAATCTTAGATCTATCTGTTATTCCCAAAGTTCATATTTCCTTAAATATCTTTGTCATTTAGTTATGTTTTTTCATAACTAGACAACTGTTTTCTATGACTCAAATATTTTCCCCTAAAGAGTCAACTTTGCTTTTTAAAGCTTTAGCTGCTATCCTAATCCTTTACCAAAAGTTTTATTTTGTACAAGTTTAGCATGGTACCTTAGAACATTGCTATCTTTCAGTCAGTATTTCCTTTTTATCTAGTTAGAGTTAGAAATAGTGTTACATTTTTTACTGTTTCTGGGGTTTGCCTAAATCTCTGCCTGATTTTTCTTCTCTTATAATGTGACTAGAGGCCCGGTTCACAAAATTCATGCACTAGGGGGTGTCCCTGAGCCCGGCCTGCACACTCCCCAATCTGGGACCCCTCGGGGAATGTCCGACTTTATATGCGGGATTGGGCCTAAACCAGCAGTCGGACATCCCTCTCACAGTCCGGTACTGCTGGCTTCTAACAACTCACCTGCCTGCCTGCCTGATTGCCCCTAACCACTCTGCCTGCCAGCCTGATGGCCCCCTAACTGATCCCCTGCCAGCTTGATTGACACCTAACTGCTCCCCTGCCGGCCTGGTTGCCCCCAACTGCCTTCCCCTGCAGGCCTGGTCACCCCCAACTGCCCTTCCCTGCTGGCCATCTTGTGACAATGTGAGGGATACCATCTTGTGATGTTGTGGGGGTGGCCATCTTGTGATGATGTGGTGGCCATATTGTACGAAGTGGAGGTGGCCATCTTATGATGACATGGGGCAGCCATCTTGTGTCACAGGGCATGAGGGTCAATTTGCGTATTACCTCTTTATTATATAGGATACTTTTTTAAAGTAGACAAAAATGCGTATTTTTTTATAAGCTTAATTAATTCTGTTGATGGTATTGTTATAGTTGTTGTTGTTTATGGTTTTTTTTGATTTGTGATTTACTAGCCAGTAAATGGAAAGAGCTTAAGTTGTCAACAAACTATATTGTTACTCATGGCCTGGTGCACAAAATTTGTGCGCATTAAAAGGGAATTAGAGGAAATATTTTAATATTGCTATTTGCCCTTTCTCTATAATAGAAGTGTCAGAGATGAAAGAAAATTAGTAAAATGTATATGAAAATCTTCCTCCTGTCAGAGTCTGGGGCACACCGCAGGACCCAGAGTCAAGTCCCCGCCCACTCACGTGCACCTCGAAATCACGTGAGACCCAGATCCGGCCGGCCCCAACCCTATCAAGCCCCGTCGAGTGGGGGGTGCAGCTTCAGGGCCCCTGTCAAGCCCCGCTGAGTTGGGGGTGTAGCCTCAGGTCCCTCGGCACACCCTCAGGTCCCCTGGCCTGGCACCGGGGCAGGGGGGCACGGCCTGAGGTAGCCCTTCAAGCCCCATTGGGTGGGGGGTACGGCCTGAGGTCCCCCGTCAAGCCCCACTGGGCAGGTTCATAGCCTCAGGTCCTCCGCCCCTGCCCAGCAACACACAGCCTCAGGTCCCTGCTGATCGCTCATTACGGGAACCCTGCCTCTGCTGTGGGCACAGCCATCTTATGACTGCATGATGGAGTGAGGTCAATTTGCACATTACCTCTTTATTATATAGGATAATAGTTCAGTGAAAATCTGCCATTTGTGCTCCTCTATAATAATAAAAGTGTAATATGCTAATGTCCTTCCTTCCAGACAAAGCTGCAGTGGGCGGCGGCCGAGGCAGAGATGGCACAGGACTCCGGCCGCAGTGGGGGTGGGTGGGGGCCGGGGACAAGGCCTTGCATGAATTTCGTGCATCAGGCCTCTAGTATAAAATAATGGTGGGAGGTGAGAGTGAGCAGGGAGCAGTTTGGCTACAGAAAGCCTTGGGGCTGTTCTCAAAAGTTTTAGAGAATGTCACAGCAAAGATCAGCTTTGCTGTCAGGACAATAACAGTTTCCTACTGGCAGGATTTGCAAGCCCAGGTTTAGCTTTTCAAGTGGAAGGCCCCACATAAATCTAAGAAATCAACACTATCCCATAATTGACTTACATGCAAATCTCATGTCAGATGGAAGAGCTAAAGCACAGAAAAGTACAGCCTCCAGGCAAGCTAGACTCTTTAATCCTATAACATTCTCAGAATAGCCAGTTTGGTAAAAAAAAAAAAAAATCTGCCAGCAGATGAGGCCAGTTAATATATTTTTCAGGGTTCAGTACAAAATAAAAGTGACGGACTCCTTGCTCATGATGCAGGATAAAAAGTGGAATTAAAGCTACTAAAATATTATGGGTTTTCTATAATCTGTAAATGTCATATTTTTGTTTATTTGTTTTATTACCAAATAATGTTCAAAATAAAGAAAATATAAACTTTTGCATTTTTAGCAAGAAGTTTACCATCTGTTTTTATGTTGCTCATTGATAGTTTTAAATGCAAATATAGTAATTTTTAACTTGTGTATGGGATCACTGAAATTATACAATTTGTATTTTATAACTTGTACATGGCAATATGTTTTATTGTTACTAGAAGAGTGGAAACATTACACAAAACTAACTCAAATGTCTTCACTTTTTAAGATGCACACATACTGCAACACTGCCTTTAGCTTGCTGATGAACACAGAAAGACTGAGAGGAATGGTCGCCATCCCTTTGATATTCCTTCTCTGACATTGTTTTCAGATAAGCATTTAGCTAATGCAGGTAAATAACATGAGCAAAAGGACCTGTGATATGGTTTTGAGGTCATTCATGTGTCTGAGAACACCTTTGCTGTGTTTCAGCAATTGATGCACTAAAAGTTAAAATAGAATATGACTTCTCAGGGGGTAGACCTGTCAACACTCACCTCTCCTACTTGCACAGAATTCCTTAAACATAACTCTCTTATCTTGCACTTACTTGGGTTTTGTTTTTTTGATCCAAGCTGCTACACTGTGTTTTTTATTGGTGAATTCAGTTCGTTAACATTTAGTGTAATTATTGATATTTGAGGATTTCTCATAGCCCTTACATTTTTTGTTTTCTGGTAGTTCTGTGCACCCATTGCTTCTTTTCCTTTGTGTTCGTGTCTGTTGCTTATATTTGGTGGTATTCCATACCTCTTCCATCTGTTTCTTCTTTTTAAAAGTTATGTGTCTCAGTTTGGGCTTTTTGTTGGTGGGAAAAACGTTTCATATATACAGTAGTCCTTTTCCTTTTGAGTGCATCTGATCTCCATTCTCCTTTGAAAAATGCAGACCTCTACTCCCTCCCCTTTTATGCTTTTGTTGTCACAAATTATGCTGTCAGTTTGTTGGTGATTTTATCTGTAGTGTTGTGATCTTTCATTCCTTCAGGTAGAATAATACCTTCAGTATTTTCTACAATGGAGGTCTTCTAGTGATAAATTCCCTCATCTTCTGTATGTCTGGAAAAGTCATTATTTATCCTTCACATTTAAAGGAGAACTTTGCTGTATATATTATTCTTGGCTGGTAATTTTCCTCTTTTAGTAGTTTGAATATTTGGTTTCACTCTATTCTGACATGAAGAGTTGCTACTGAGAAGTCCGATGAAAACCTGCTGGATTTTCCTTATAGGTCACTTGCTTCTTTTCCCTGGGTGCTTTGAGAATTATTTCTTTGTCATTAATTTTTGACAGTTTTAATACTGTGTCTTGGAGAAAACCTTTTTGGATTGAGGTAATTAGGTGTTCTGTTTTCTTCTTGGATTTAAAGATCTAACTACTTCCATAGATTTGGGAAGTTCTTATCAACTAATTGTTTAAGTAGGCTCTGCATCCTTTTCTCCATTTCTTCTTCTTCTTGTATGCCTAGTATTATTATATTGCTCTGTCTGATAGAGTCAGATAGATTTCATAGAGTTCTTTCTTTTTTTTCTTTTATGCTTAAGTCTCTATTTTCTTCCTTTTTGTCATTTCTAGATTTTTATCTTTGATATCACTAATTCTTCTATCTGCTTGACTTTTATTTCCTGTGCTTGTTAGTTCATTCTTGATCTCTTTTATTGAGTTATTCATCTCCAAAATTTCTGTTTTTTTCTTCTTTAAATTCTCAATCTATTTGGTAAAGTACTCATTTTGCTCATTAGTTTGTTTTCTGAACTCAATAAACTGCCTAACTGTACTTTCTTGTATTTCATTGAGCTTTTTCAGAACTGTAATCTTGACTTCTCTGTCATTTATGTAACATATTTCCTGGTCTTTAATTTTGTTTTCTGAAGATTTTTATGTTCCGAACTGCCTCACTACCTTTGTTATTCAGGGTATTTGATAGATTCCTTCTTATCTTGGCATCTATGTATGAGTGCATTTCTCCAGTAGATTGATACAACAAAGTCTTTCTATTATTTTCCACTAGGTAACTCTGAATCACAAGTTTTTTAGTTCTCTTGCCTTTCCCTGGCTTTATATATCTTTGTGGGGTGGTATTTCCTGGTAGGTGGCTGCCTCTCCAGTGATATGCTTTCTCCTGTCCCTGGGGACCAACTTTGCAAGGGAATGTGGGTGTGATGGGACTCAAAATCCCAGTGTTGGCCCCCATAGCCAGATGCTGCAGTCAGGGTAGCCATGATGCATGGTGGTAGTGTAGGCTGGAGGAATCCAGCAGCCTTCTGTGTTGTTTTCAGTAATGGTGACCTTGGATCTCCATGAGGTCCCATTTGCATCACCAACCTTACAAACAGCCATAGAATGCATCCTTTGCTCAGAGAAAAAAAAAAAAAAAGTGATTCTGTAGTACCAGTTCTCAGGTTTGCAGATAATGTGCTATGCAACCCAACACCGAGGGCCAAAGGAGGCAAGCTCTGGGAGGTTAAGGGGCAGCAAGGCTCTGAGGCTCTGTTTCTCTGTCTGAAATGCCAACCAACTGACACCTGAGGCTGGAACTCTGTGCCATGTCCTTGCCCAGGTCTCTGAGCTCAGCCACAGCTTTTTCTTCCCAGCCCTTCAAGAATACCCACTGAATCTCTTTGTTCATTTTGGCCGAACAAAATGCCAGAAACAATCTGACTCCTTCGCTCTCTGGGATGAGCCCCACCATGAGTTCCTGGCTGTAAGGCTACATTCATGGCTTGTCTCAGTGTTTCTCCCTTCTCACCTCCCCAGTTCACTTACTGTTGCTCACATTGAGATGTTCCAATGCACATATCTCTCAGGTATTTTTGTGAGTTTAACAGGAAATTTTTTGTTGAGTTATAGCTGTTCCAATTGTTGAAGCATCAAGGGGAGGGACCAAAGGAATCTCTCACATCGCTATTCCTCTCAATAGTTGCATTTTAATGGTGACTCAAACAGATAAGCCTTTTATGGCCAAACTAGGAAGCCGAAGACTTCCATAAAGAGCACAAAGGATACAGCCCTCACAGATTTAATAGCTCATTTCCAGAGGTGGCCTCAGAAAGATGGGGAGCCCTGTCTCTCAAAAGCTGCTTCAAAACACAGGGAATCATAGGCTTCCTCCCTTGAACAGAATAAGGTTTAAGATTCCCTACGCTTGGATCCACAGACTGTTCAGCTGCCTGCCAGATGCATGGGCATCACCCAGCTGGCAAAGCGAATAGACCATCTCTGGAAGGAATGGGATCAATTTAAGAGTATTCAAAACAACTTTTTACCAGAGTTGGATTTGCCCAGAAAATAGTTTCACAAATATTTTATCCTGCCAACTCTATATTTAGAAGAGATAAAACAATTCTCACCACTTCCAATTTCCATTGAACCCTGCAGATAACAGATCATAGAGGCTAACATGATAAAATGCTTACCACCCAGCTGTGGTTAGATGTCCATGATCTCACAGCTGCAGCTGTCCAGGGAGGTAGTCGTGTCCAAGTCAGTGAATTCTTCCAGCTGGCTCACCTAAACCGTGGGGGCTAAAAATGTATTAATACTTTTCCTTCCACCTTCTAAGACCTTCTGGCTGGGCAAATAATCAAATTAACACAGACACATTTACAGGAGAAAATCAAAGTTTTAATACATGTTCAAGGCGAATCAATATACGCATGAACATTCAAGACAGTGAAACAACATTGGGTGTATATGACATTTTTTGGATAAAGGAGAAATGTCAGGGTAAGGGGAGCAGTATTAGATGTCAAAAGTGAGAACAGGTGAATCGCAGGTTATTGAGGAAGAACAGAACACACATGTAAGACAAATTCTTGCTAAACAACTCAGAATTTTTGGGACAGGGGTACCCTGACTAATACTAGAGAGAAGATTCTTGAGGTGATTAAGCCAAGGCTCTCTTCCTAAAGCAGGTTTTCCTCTCTGAAACTCTTAGGCAGGAAAGGGGTTGAGGAGGCTCAAAGGTGTTTTTCTTTTCTGAGTCTTTTGTTTCTTAATAAAGAGTTTAAAAGAAAAATTCCAAAAATCAGCTTCAGAGTAGCAAATTTTACTGTCTTTCAGTGTATAATTATTTTTTCATACAGTGCTTGTTAGAAATAAAGTCAGTGGTGGTCCATGTTCAAGGCAAGGCATTTAACCCTGAATGGAAAATTACTGGTAATTTGCTTGCCTAGCGGCCTGGGGATGTGACAAAGCCCATGCACCTGGAAAGCCCTGGGCAAGCAGGATGTTAGAAAGAGCTAACCGACAGGGGGAGGATAGATCACAATGGAATGAAGAAGTGGCTAAAGACTATGTACATGTCAGAAAGCACATACCCCAGGAAGGCCTTCCCATCACAAAGAGACAAAGAGAGGTTGAGTCAACTAAAAAGCCCATGGCCCACTTCTTAAATAACCCAATAGGAAATAATGAAACTTAGGCAATGTTTGG
The DNA here is from genome assembly GCF_951640355.1 of Cnephaeus nilssonii. Taxonomy (NCBI): domain Eukaryota; kingdom Metazoa; phylum Chordata; class Mammalia; order Chiroptera; family Vespertilionidae; genus Cnephaeus; species Cnephaeus nilssonii. The sequence continues at coordinate 72,643,835 of NC_137079.1, read as the reverse complement.
GAAGATTGTGGACCACAAAGTATTCAGCCAATGAGGAACCAGGGGAGGGACTCATGCACTAGGGATAAATTTTGTATTGTAACTTCCTCTGGGTATGCCTGCCTACCAGACACCTGATCTTGCAGGACTGCTATTAAAAGTTTTGCTTTTGTTGTGCTTCGTGTCTCTGAGTCCATTATTTGAGTTTGGGCAGTAGAGTGTGTTTCTCGAAGTGCTAAATTTGATTTTCTACTATTATACTAATGTTATGTGTCAATGTTCATAAGGAATATTGATCTTAAGTTGTATATTATGATTTCTACAAGAGGCCTGGTGCACGAATGAAATTCGTGCATGGGGGGAGGGGTGTCCCTCAGCCCAGGCTGCACCATCTCCAATCTGGGACCCCTCAAGGGAGGTCCGACTGCCTGTTTAGACCCAATCAGTCGGACTCACTCTCACAATCCAGGACTGCTGGCTCCCAACTGCTCACCTGCCTGCCTTCCTGATTGCCCCTAACCGCTTCTGCCTACCAGCCTGATCACCCCCTAACCACTCCCCTGCCAGCCTGATTGATGCCTAACTGCTCCACTGCTAGCCTGATTACCTCTAACTTCCCTCCTCTGCAGGCCAGGTCACCCCTAACTGCCCTCCCCTGCAGGCTTAATCACCCCCAACTGCCTTCCCTTGTAGGCCTGGTCCCTCACAACTGCCCTGCCTTGCTGGCCATCTTGTGGCAGCCATATTGTGTCCACATGGGGCAGCCATCTTTGACCACATGGGGGCAGCCATCTTGTGTGTTGGAGTGATGGTCAATTTGCATATTACTCTTTTATTAGATGGGATGTTTGGCTTTGTATCAGGGTAACACTAGCCACATAGAATGAGATAGGATATGTTCTCTCCTTTATTTTCTGGAAGTGTCTGTGGAGCAATGTTAGTATTTGTTGTTTTAAAATATGTGAAAGAATTCACATGTCAAATCATCTAGAAGTTTTCCCTGAACCTAGACTCATCATATTTCATGTCCTAAGTTATTGAGCTTTTTCATGTTTCACTAAATGCTTAGCCCTTACCTTGCCTAATTCTTACTTGCCTTTCAACTTTCTACTTAAAATGCTTGTCCTTGCAATAATGGGATTTAATACACTTTGCAATATTACAGAATTTTTTCCTATTTCTAATGTTTCTTGAATGAATTGTGCTGTTAATGTGTCTGTATATGTACTATTTAATTTCATATATCATTTGATAATATAAAGAGAATTGAAAAACTGTAGAGTTTAAAAGTCTGGTTCATATTAGATTTTAACAGTTTAGTCAAGAACTTTTCTTTCATTCCTCCATAAACCACAGGTTATTGTGATTTAATATTTTTATAACTTTTGATTAATGTATTTTTTTTTAAATTCATTTAAAATCCCCTTGGCTGGTGAATCTTGTTGGTACTCACCAGCCAAGTTTACCAGAAACACCAGTAATCAAAGAACAGATCTTATGGGGAAGTGTGGGATATCTTGTTGTTGGATTTGTGATTGTGTTAGATGGTTTGAGGGAGAGTTCAATGAAATATTACATTTTTAGATTGAATGATGTTAGGAAGTTTCAATAAGGGAGAACACAGCTTTACTGAAACAAAAGGCAGGAGAATTCCTAAGTGCTAGAGTGAGCTAATGGAAATAACCAGAACATTAGGCTAGAGATTGGTCAAGGTGATTGTGCCTCCTATGTTTGTTAATAGGTGTTTATTGAAGAAGGGAGGCTTCTAGCCCTCTCACAGAGACTAGAAAATAGGGGAGCTCTCTTCCTTTATGATTATATTTCAAAAATATGTCTCCCAGATCCTTGAGAAAGACATTCCTGGATTGTAAAACTAGCCAGAGCATGGGAGAAGATTTATATCTCAAAGGACCAGAGAAATAATTTACAATTAAAAGTTTTCTAAAGTAAATCCTCCAAGAAAAGTGAGGTCAAGGTCCTATTCTCAGAAAGAAAGCTGACTAACAATAAACTGAGGGGAACATTACGGCCCTCTTGGTTAGTATCTCAATAGTTGTTCTCAAGGATGACGGGAAACCAGAGTAAGGCTAAAACTGTAATTGAGAAGACGCAGCAATCACTTGTGGTATCCTGGAAAGGGGTCTGTTTGGTCTTTTTTGTTGCCTGCCCAGTGTTGCAGAGTTTTGTTGTTGTTGTTTTTGTTCAGAAGTGATTATAAACAGATTTTATTTGTTTATTTATTTCCACCAGGATCATAGAGCAATTTCATCTGATACTGGGGATTTAGGAAACTAGTTATGTTCAGCAGGACACCTTAGCTTAACATTTAATGCTATGTCAACTATGAGATGACAGCTGTTAGGGCTGTTTGTTTCTGTCTGTACCTTTATATTTTGGTGTTTACTTTTATATCTGTAGATTGGTAAAAAGAATACATATTTTTCATTTTTTTTCTACATTTTCTTTATATTATGTGTCACTTGAAGGTATTTGGAATCTCCCCTTTAAAATCAAATAGAACTAAGGTTTGATGAATCTTCCCAACCCCCAAATGATATGGCTTAGAGTGAATTGATTAAACATTTTTTTTCTATTTTTCCTATTTCTGCTGTTATTAGTATTTTCTCTTTTTCTGATTTTAAAATTTCTTTTGGGATTTAACAATATTATCAACAATAAACACTTTTATAGAAAACAGAATAATCAATAATTTTGAAAAGGAATTTCAACATAGTTATAATTCTTTTGTCATTTAAAATAATGTGATAGATCTGGGCAGTTTGGCTCAGTTGGTTGAGCATCATCCTGTACACCAAAAGGTCACTAGTTTGATTCCTGGTCAGGGCACATACCCAGGTTTCAGGTTTGAGCCCCACTCAGAGTGCATATGGGAGGCAACTGATCGATATTTGTCTCTCTTCCTCTCTCTCTAAAAATCAATGGAAAAAAACTATCCTTGAGTGAGGATTTAAAAAAAAAAAAAGATGTGATGTTTCCCTCTCTTTTTTACTTAATTATATTTGTCACATAAGTAGTCACATAACTCGGGTAATTGACTATATTTGGTCATCCTAATATGTAAACAGCCAGGGGCCGTCACAACAGAAACAACCGGACAGATGACCAAACACAGGCTGCATGGGGCAACAAGGTTGGCAGGGGGATTAGTGAGGGATGACCAAACTACTTAACAGCAGGCTGCTTGGGGCGACCAGGTCTGCAGGGGGGTCAGTTGGGGCTACCAGGCCAGCAGGGGGGGCAGTAAGGGGCAACCAGGCCAGTGAGGGGACAGTTAGGGGGTAACCAGGTCGGCAGAGGGGGGCAGTTGGGGGCAACCAGGATGGCAGGGGGTGCATTTAGGGGCGATCAGGCCGGCAGGAAGAGGTGGATAGGGGTGATCAGGCTGGCAGGCAGGTGAGCAGTTAGGAGCCAGGGGTCCTGGATTGTGTGAGAGATGTCTGATTGCCGGTTTAGGCCTGATCCCCAGGAGATCTCTGCGTTCAGAGATCATAATAATCTGGCCACTCAGTGTATATCCTAAGTGTATATAATAAAAGGCTAATATGCAAATTGTCCCCTAGACCAGGAGTTAAACCAGAAGGCAGGCTGGCCAACCGCCCATGTCCCCTCCCCCTGGCCAGGCTGGCCGGACCCCACCCATGCACAAATTCATGCACCGGGCCCCTCTAATATATGTGTATGTGTGTGTATATATATATATATATATATATATATATATATATATATATACACACACACACACACACTGAGTGGCCAGATTATTATGCATTCAGAGATCATAATAATCTGGCCACTCAGTGTATATCATCAGCTTGGTTAACGCTCCTTAACCCCAGACCATGAATTCATTAGTTACTCACCATCTCCACTTGGACATCTAAGAGATTTCTCAAATTTAATAGGCTCATTAATTCAATAGCCTCCTGATTTTCATACCCCTCACTCCTCAACTCCTCTAGATTATCTAAAAGCAGTTCTAGTTTTCCTGTCACTCAGGCAAAGACTTGAGTCATCCTTGATATCTTTTTGGAATCACATTCTTCTAATCAGTCATCATTTCCAAGTTAGAGTCAATTACAAACAGAAATCAAGCAAATTTCACTGCTTCTACCTGTTGAAGGCACTGTCACCTTTTTCTTGGACTACAAGTAAATCCTCCCAACTAACGGTCCAGCTGGATTCTACCTTCTGAATACATGACAATACAAAAGCCAAGGTAGGCTTCTTCTCAATTTGTATCTGTTTAAACACTCCAGTGGCTGCCAATTTCCTTCAGTATAAAAGCCAAAACCAGGTCTCGCATGACCTGAATAGCATTACCTTTCTGATTTTATCTCCTACTCTAATTTCTTTCACTCACTCTGGTCTGGTTTCATTGTTTTTCTTGCCATGATTATATTCCTGGCTCAGGATCTTTGTCCAAGTTGCTCTCCCTGCCCAGTATTCTCTCCAAGATACCTTCAAGTCTTGCTCCTTCAAATCATTTAGATCTTTGCTAAAATGCTATCTTCTCTTTGGCATCTTTCCTGAGAACTTGATTTAAATGTTCAGTGCCCTCCCAACCACTGGACTCTCCATTAATTCTCCTTACTTTATTTTTCTCCACAATATTTATCATATTCTGACATTCTAAAATTTAAGTATTTGATTTACCTTTCACCTTTTTATAGAATGTAAGTTCTGTGAGGAGAGAGGTTTGGGCTTTGTTTCATGGCTTATTCACCATCCCAACAAAAAGGTGGGCACATAATAGCTGGAGCATGTAGGTAGATAAAAAGCGTTATATATGACTTGTAAAATCCTGGATAGAATATTCTTTAGATAGGATTCTATTGACCTGGAATAAAAACAACAACAACCAAAAAAAACATCTTTCTCTATATAGCATTCTATTATTCTGGATAGGATAACCTGTATGCCAGTAAAAGAAAAACAAACAAACAAACAAACAAACAAACAATCTCAGTGTTTTACAGCTATAGTGGTTTATTTCTAGCTCTTGGTCACATATCTATAATGAATCAGTGTGGTTCTGTCCACAGGATACCAATCAGTCTTTTTTAAATAATTTTGCCCCCCTTACTGGAAAAAAACTAACAAAACTATGGCTAATCATGTTCTAAATCCTAAACCTTTGCTTAAATTATCACTTTTGTTTATATTTTAGTGGCAAAGCAAGACACATGACCAATCCTGAGGTCCTTAGGGCAGGGGAGTGTCATTCTCTCATAGGAAGCAGTAGAAATAATTGTGAAGAATGATAATATAGACTACAATATTATATTTAAGTCATAATCAAAAGGACCCATTCATATTATTTGTATAACTAATTTATTATATTTCTTATTTTATAATTTTTAAAATTTGGGGTATTGTGATTTTTTTCTATTATACTTTTTTGGCATAAGAACATAATCCTTGTATTTTCATCTCTATTGTTTTGATAATTAGATAATTTATAAATCTTTTTTAAACATGCTTTATCTTGTCTTTCTATTTTGGACACAAATTTTAACTTACTGTTATATTGTCTAGTACTTTCCTTATGAATGAAACAAAGGATATAATTGTCTTAGTCCATTTGGGCTACTATAAAAAATACTGTAGACTAGATGGATTATAAATAACAGACATGTATTTTGCACAGGAGTCCGGTAAGTACAAGATCAAGGTGCTGGCAGTTTCATTATCTGGTGCTCTGCTGTCACCATCTTAAAAGTTTATTGCTCTTTTTAATCCTCATTCTGGTTCATAGATGGCTGTCTTTGTGGCATGTTCTCTAATGACAGAAAGGGGGAGGAAACTCTTTTAGGCCTCTTTTATAAGGGTGCTAATCCCATTCATGAAGGCTCCACCCTCATGACCTACTTCGAAAAATCCCCACATTCTAATATCGTCACTTTAGGGGTTAGGATTTAAAGAGATTAATTTTGTGGGGACACAAACATTCAGTCCATAGCATTCCTACCTGTGACCCTCCAAAATTCATGTCCTTCTCATGTGCAAAAGATACTTGTTCCATTCCATAGCCTCCAAAGTCTTGTTCCAGAATCAACTTTTACATTGAACTCCAAAGTGTCATTTAAATGTTATCTAAATCAGGTATGGGTAAAACTCAAGGTACAATTTATGCTGAGGCAAACTTTCTTAGCTGTGAACTTGTGAAATCAAACATGTTATATGCTTCCATAGTTTGAGATGGGTCAGATAGAGAGTAGACACTCTCCTTCCAAAAAGAGAAATAGAAAAGAAAAAGGTAATAGGTCCTGAGCAAATCCAAAATGAAGTGACTCCACCTTCATGACCTAATTGTCTTCCAAAGGCCCCACCGCCTAATATCAACACATTGGGGGCTAGGCTTTCAATATATGAATTCTGGAGCGGGGGTGTGGGGGGAGGGACACAAACATTTAGTCCATAATAGTAGTTATTAGAAATATCGCTGCTATTCAACTAGTCTAGCTATGATTCACTTGTTCACACATAGATCATTGGTGCAATGGTCACAAAAGAATAGGATGCATTTGAGAAGCTGGAGGAAAACTATCTGGGACATCATATATAGATGTTTTAGAAACAATGAGATTGAGTATTATATTGAGATTCAAGGCCTGGAATTTCTGTGCTCCCAGTAACTTCCATCAGAATTGAGGAAGTCCTTTGGGGATTCATACATGGAGGGAATCTTGTTTCACAGCTGTCTGGGCGATACCTCTTTCTTTCCCACAGTTTTCTTGAATTAGATCATGCTACTGCCTTCTGTCATCCTGCATTTCTTTATGCGGGAAATAGCCGCCAGGGAGATCATTTAAGTGCCAAGGATTTTCTTCCAATTCTGAGCCAAGTGGCTCAATCCCTTTGAGGAATCCTGGAAAAGTTAGCTTCTCTAAGCTTCAGTTTTCCTGCTCTGTAAATAGGAAAGCATTGCAATCTATATAAATGAACGTGTTAATGATTTATTGCATGCAAGATGCCTCACACAGTCCTGGGAGTATATTATGTTTTCCATAAATATTTTCTCCCCTTATTATGCAACTTAAACATGTTAAAGCTTCTTTTTTTTTCATTATTTGTTTTTGTTGAACTTTAAGATCCTGAAATTTTTATGATCTATTCACATATAGATACATGAATTCCTGATAGAGAAGAAAACTGATGCAAACTGTTAGATGGGAGTTAAATGCTGAGAGCACATAATGAGAAGAAAAGAAGCAACCTCTCAGCAGGAGGAGATGTGTGAAAGTTTAGCATCTAGACTGAACTGAAATTATTTGAGAGGTTTATTTTCTGTTTAATAAACTATGTAAATTTGCTCAAAAAATACATCTATCAAGGCAATAAAAAAAAATACACAACTCTATGAATTCATGACTTACTGCCCATGAGGTAACAGAGTATCTCTGACAAAATCCTGTAAATACTACAAACCACTTTAGAGTCTTAGGGTCACTCAAAGAGTTCTGTTTCCTAAGAGTTAAATATTTTGTCACATTTTTGACAAAAGTGATCTCATTAATCACATGGGGGATATAAGGACTGTGTGAGTTTAGTCATCATTGAATTATATGATATTTTGTGTAGAACAAAATATGGATATGACAAATAACAAAACTGAAGACTTGGTTAGTGATAGGAAAGTTATATTTTCAATATAAAATTGACAGTTATTGCCTAAATAAAAAACTTTTTTTTAAAGCAAATGATCAAGGCAGCAACTTGGGAGAAGGTTTTTTTGTTTTGTTTCATGTTGGTTTTTTAATCAGTGAAGGTGACTCTGGAGTTACGTTGAAAAGAAAGAAGGAATCGGGAATATGCACTGCTACCAAGAAAAAAAAAAAAGAGGTTTCGAAGGAGAGTATGAAATGTGCAGAGGTCAAACAGAAACCAAGATTAAAATATTAACATTTATGTGACTTTAGTATTATATGGTCAATGATCTTTCAGAAGAACCAAATTTTAGTAGATTAGCCAATAAAAAGTGAGATTGCAAAGTCATAATCAGAAAATAGAGGCAATAAATATAGATTACTCTTGAAAAATCTATATTTTGGGATTCATACACTGAAGGAATGTTGTTTCTGGACAATATTTTTTTTTTTCACAGAAAAGGAAAGTCTGTTAATTAATAGCAGGAAATACAGACTTTTTCCCCCCTGTTATTTAGCAGATTGTTATCACACATTGCACTAAAAATAAGTAAAACTAGGTAAAAGTATTAGATGAAAATTAGGTAGTAGAGGAAATCCTAATGAACAATCTATAAGAATTCTAAATACAAATTATAAAATATAATTGTAAAACTTTAAAAAAGATTTAAGACGTAGATATATAAAGTATTCAGTGATTAGAAAACACAATTTGTGAAGATGTCAATTGTGCTTACAATTGTAGAGTTAAGTGTAATTTCAATCCAAATTGTCATGACAACAGGTTATAAAAGGAAGGATAATCATTAATTTATTAATAAACAAATTAGCCATGCTGGAGTGGCTCAGTGGTTGAGCGTCTACCTATGAACCAGGAGGTCACAGTTCTATTCCCTGTCAAGGCACATGCCCAGGTTGAGGGCTTGATCCCCAGTGTGGGGCATGCAGGAGGCAGACACTCAATGATTCTCTCTCATCATTGATGTTTTTATCTCTCTGTTTCTCTTTGAAATCAATAAAAATATGTACATTTAAAAATAAGCAAATTAAAATCACAAGGTGTTTCTATTACATATCATTAAGTATAAAATAGATTGATAACGATGTGAGAAAAAGAAAAATCTGTATTGAAAATGTAACTTGCACTAAACACTTTGCTGAATATCCCTCCATTAACTACTAAATTTAAAAAATGCCTATCCTTTAAACAGTAAAAAGACTGGTATATGTATAGTAGAGAAACTCCTGAACCTGTGCTCCAGAAGAAATTTAGCAGGATTTTTGTAGCAGCTATATTGTTAACTAAAAAGGAAGAAAAACAAAATTAAAACAGCAATGACCCACATGTAAATCCCTGAGAGAATCAAGAATGGCTTCATGGGCATGTGATCTATGTAGTCTTATAGGGCTTCACACTTAAAATATCCCTATGATGGGTTTAATACTCTGCTGTCACCATCTTAAAGCTGTTGGGGGTATTTTTGTTCATTTTTACCTTCACCCAAGGATATGTTTATTGATTTTTAGAGAGAGAAGAAGAAAGGCAGCTGGAGGAGATGAGAGAGAGCGAGAGAGAGAGATTGGTTGCCTTCAGTATGTGCCCTGAACCTGCCACCTTTTGGTGTACCTGAGGACTCTCAGACAAACTGAGCCACCCGGCCAGAGCATCTTAAAGTTTTTAATACTTTTTCAAGTAGGGGCCTCACATTTTCATTTTGATCTGGGCCTCACAAATTACATAGCCAGTCCCAAATAGAACTGCACAATAAATCATTTGTTTATACAGTAGATATTATTGCTATGAAAATGAATGAACTACAACATCATGCATTAACTTGGATGTAGTCCATACATTAAAATATCCACTACAATTCCATTTCAACAAATTTTAAAGCAAACTATGTTTGTTCAATGTTGCACAAATAGGTAAAGAAGCTATACTTTAAATTAAGCAAAATAATTTTATCAGATAAGTCAGTATACTATTTATAGCTAAGCAGGTTCTTACTGATTCTCCATACATGCATGATTTATAGTCTCTTCTATATGTATGATTTCTTAAAAAACAATTAAAATTTAAAATGTGTTGACTAGAGTTAAATGACATCTATCCATGAATTTGAACTGTAGCTTTACATCTCTGAAAAGGAAGTTGACTGAATGGGGGTGGGGGCAGTGAATTTGCAAGATAGAAGAAGCAAGATTTAAAAGGCTTATTTAAGTTGAATACAGAATTTCAAGTGATTCTCTAGAACTGGATTCTTCAATTAGAATATTTTAAATGATGCATTAGGAAATTACTTACCAGTGTAACTGTAGTTTGGGGAGAAAGAATATGAAAAGAACTTTTTAATTTAGTTTTGTTTAGTTTTTAGAATGGAGAGATTTCAGCAAACTTTAAGCACAAGACAAGAAGACATAACAAAGTCAACATGAAGCACACGTGCCAATGTGCCCTGGTCTGTGGTTGTCGACTTTACCTTTCTTCAGCGATGGGCGAGAGTGACTTCTTTTCCTACTAATGATGCTGAAATTGCCAAAGCTGTCCACGTGATGAAATGTTGGAAGACACTCTAAGAGTCAGCACAGAACAGGAGTAAAACATGTCACTAACTATGGGGCCATTAGTTAGAATCCCTCCATGCCTCAGATTATCTCAAGATGGAGCTATTGGCCTGCAAACCATATCTTGATAACCAGGCACATCATGACAAGTGTAAGCCAGAGACTTCCAATGTGTCAACAGCCCCAGAGAGGAAGTTAAGTAGTTTAAAGCTGCATTCAATATTTCCTACCATGAGGGTCCTATTTAATTGTGCTGGCTAACTAAGTGAACATTTTGGGGGTTGTTAAATAAATAAGCATTGTGATAGTTTAAATTACTGCTTATCATTCTAGCTACAGGGTCTTTTGATTAACCGCCCCAGTTATCCTAACTTATTGTAACTGGTACATGGTGGCAAAAAGACCCCATTATCAAATGTTCTCAAGCTGCACTTTTTCCTAGAGCACCATTAAGGATAACTGGCCAAAAGGGTAAAGATGTTGGAGGTGATCTGATTTTCAAAGAAGTCATTCTGTAAATTGAATTCACTAGTGGAATTTCATTAATGGAAATATTTTAGCTCCAAATCCTCCAGGGAGAAGCAGGCAACTAATTAAAAACAGCATATTGTAACTACTCCTAGAATACTCCAGTAGTAAATTGTGCTGCTCTGGTGGGGGATAAATCATTGTTTTCCTCTAAAAGCTGCCACACAATTTTCAAAATTACTTTCTGAAAGTAACATTTGCATTCATCTGACAGTGGCATTTATATAGTATATGTGCTGCCGAAGCGAGCACTGAC